>NC_052666.1:4492500-4845000 GCF_016802725.1 Solenopsis invicta
TCGACGTCGTCGCGGCCTTCGAGGTCGGCCCAGCCGTCGACGTCGGCCCAGCCGTCGACGTCGATGTCGGCGTCGGCGCCGGCGCCACCGCCGCCGCCGCCACCGCCGCCACCGCCGTCACCGCCACTACTACCGGCATCAGCACCAGTGCCGACATTGGTCCAACCTCAGATGCAACCAGAGCAGCTGCCACAGCCGCCATATCGACGACCACTTAAAAACTTCAATAGAAACGTAAGTAATAATATATATGACAATATATAATAATATGTGTAGAAAATCATTTCAGAAACTATTTTTTTTTATTAAACTTAATAATTTTTAATGAACATATTTAAATTTATCTTAATTAATATTTTTATCTACTATTATTCTAATGTATAAATTTGTAAAATAAATTTACATTCAATTTACCTGTAATTATAAGTAGAATTATTAATTTAATAATTTAACTAATTTTTTTAACTAATTATTTTAATCATTGATATAATTCTTTTAAAATAAATAATTGTTACAGATATAATTAATTAACGTATTTGTATTTTAATTTTCTTTTATTTTTATCAGTTTTTACTTGTCTGTTAATTATGTATTAATAATAAAAATTATATTTTGTTACAGATGCGTCGTACAAATCAAAACAATCGGAGGAAGTACGGAGCGCGAGCGTTTGTTGAAAACACAACGCCCGTAACGCCCGCATCATACGTTGCACCTAGTTATCCGATTATAATTACGCCGATGAACCCGGTTCAGTCACAGATGTATCCATCTATGGCAGGCTGCACAATGCATCAACCTTCGGGATGTATGATGCACCAACATTCAAGATATATGATGCATCATCATTCTGGATGTATGATGCATTGTCATTCTGGCCATATGATGCCGCCATCATCATGTGGATGTATGGGGCCCACATTTTATTAAGTTGTATTACATCTATTATATTACCTTTTGTATTTCTTATTTCATCAATTTTTTATATTTCATATTTTATTACCTTTTGTATATCCTATTTCAATCTCTTGTATTTCATATTATAATAACTTTTGTATTTCATATTATAATAACTTTTGTATTTCATTCTTGTAACAATTAATTTCTTGTAACTCTTGCAACAATATACTTTAAATATACGTTTTGTACCTATACTTGTTTAATAATACTTTCCCCAACTATCTCCTTTTCCAATAGGCTAAAAAAATGATCAGAGCAAGATCATCTTAGTACCGAAATAACATTTTAGATCTAATTCCTAACGATTTATGTTAAATTTAATTCTATATGTTATATACTAAAATAATAATAATTTTTAAACAAATTCTAAAAAATATTATTTACTTTTGTAATTCATTGTTCAATTTATTGTCCATTAGACTCATTTACATATTTAGTGTATATATTCAGTGTTTTAAAATTTAAGGCTCAAAATCTTTTAGCAAGAAAGTGCTCTAAAAATTTAATAGAATAATTTTAAACTCATCTCAAAAATTATTTTCAAAATAAAAAATTACAAACAACTTTTATTAATTTCTTTGAATACTTTGTTGCTGTACTATTTTGAATCGCAAATTTTGGAACACTGTATACCAACAGATAATTTTTTTTAATATTTTGAGATATAAGAGTAAAACTAATGTATTTAATTTGTGATGTACTTTCTTGTTCAAATATTTTGAGCCTTGAATTTTAGAACACTAAATATGTAAATGAGCAAAATGGACAATAAATATCAATTAGAAAAGTAAATTTTATTTTCTTGAATTTATTTTGAAATAAATATTATTTTGGTCTATAACATACAGGATTTACTTTATCATAAATTGTAAAGAATTAGATATGAAATATTGGTTGCGTTCAGCAGACTCAATAGTTGAGTGAGCGCTCGCTGTTATTGGTGTATTCTTCAAAATCTGAAAATCTGATTGGATGATCTAGAAGAATATCTCAATATGTTGAGTCTGCTTTTGGCATCTGGCGTTGACTCGTATAAATATCTTTTTTGTATTAATTTTTCACACTTTGCAGGTATAAAACAAGCATGCTCCATTGTAGAATGAACATCGTAGAACATTTTGTGCTTTTAGAAATGAGCCTAGGTGGTTTAATATAAAAGATTGGTGAACGTGACAATTTCGTGTATGTTTTGTGTGAACTCTTGCGTGCGATATCGATGGGAAGAGTCAAAAGAGCAGTAAATAGTTAGTTAATAGTTAATAGTTACTAGATGTTGCGATAGATTCTTTTACTGTTATGACAAAGAATGTGCGTACATGCATGCCTACGTAAAAGAAAGCGTGCGTGCGTGGCTGCGTAAGAGATAGCGAGTTTGGTCGTGTGCTTGCGTGCATCGAACAGAGTACGTGAGAGAGAGAGAGAGAGAGAGAGAGAAGAAGAAGAAGAAGCGTATGGATAAAGAATCAAACGTGAGCACATGGTTAAAAGATAAAACAGTGAAGGAATAGTGACATCTATCGCAACATCCAGGAACTAACCTACTGCTCTTTTGACTCTTCTCACCGATATCGCACGCAAGAGTTCACGCGAAACATACACGAAATTTTCACACTCACCAAACTTTTTTATTAAAGCACCTAGGCTCATTTCTAAAAGCACAATATTGTTCTACGATGTTCACTCTACAATGGAGCATGCTTGTTTTGTACAAGCAAAGTGTGAAAATTTTATACAGAGAAGATATTTATACGAGGCAACGCCAGACGCCAATAACAAAACTTTAATTTTCCAATTTTTTTCGTCTTTCTTATTAAATCGCTGCCTCCATTATACATTAGTGTTTATACATTAATTATGGAGAAGGATTTTTAAATCTGTAAATGCAATTAGAAAAAACAGCGTTTGCAAAAATTACCGCTTTCAGTCGGTAAAAAAGGACGACTTTAGCATCCCCTTAAAAGACGATCTGCAAATACTGGCATGTAATGAGCATTTTCACGATCTCCTTCATTATCAGAGATCATTTGTTGTACTTCATTATCAATATCTTCTGCCCATTGACTCCACTTGTTATTGTCACTATCTTCATCATGAACGTCATTGGGTTATTTTAAATTATCATCCATGGATATTTCTTCATTTGATGATGTTAATAAGTTCTTCATTTTTATTTTATATATTTCGCATATTGTCTTTTCATCATTTGTTGTCATGCCTTCTGTTTCACTTCTTGCTATAATTAATATTTCTTTTAATATTTCTTCTGCTGTATTAATGTTGCGACTTAAAATTAATTGTCCTAGTAATGACAAATAAAATGCTTTTACGCGTGGTCGCACATCTTTCAAAAAATTTGCATATGTTTTAATAAAATGTGCCACATCTATGCGTATATAACACGTAGGTAAATTATTTTCTTTGCATGCATCAGAATATTCTTCGAGAGTAAAATATCCTGTAAAACATTGTATACATGCTGTTAATAATGCACGACTGGCATCACATATTACTTCACGTGGACGAGGTGCACCAGAGCGAATCCATTCTATCAACCAATACTGGATTGCATTTGTATGATGACTTTCCGAAAGCATTTGACATACTGGAAAGAGACCGCTTGTCTTTGAATTAACAACACAATTATACAAGAAAATGTGTTTCGATTTAGTTTTAGTGTATAGTTCGGATCTTTTAATTTTTTTCACAATACTTCCTGTTGCATCAATATATGTAAGGAAAATGTATTTCCTTCAATTCGAATGAGCCGCGCTCCTCATACTCGGCGCACCGTGTGAACTGACCCCGCTAGATGGAACAAGTACTACAAGAACTACATTGATTGATTACCGATAGAGAGGAAGAGAGTGATAGGAGATAAAGGAAGATCAAAAGGACCGAGCACATGTACACAAGGAAGAATCAGGAAAGAAAGATTAAACTTTGCTGTACAGAAAAAGATAGATTGTATAAGACTGAGGATCAAGCCAGTAAATAAAGAAGGGATAATAATAGGCTTTAATTGTCGTTTCTTTGTTTACAGGTAAGCGTGTAAATATTGTAAATAACTCTAAATCGTGAATAAATTTCAATCTTTGTTTACAGAGAAACACATTGTGTCAGTTATTATCAGTGAACAACCTATAAGATAATTATCCTATATATATACACAAGATGTTTCATCTGATACATATGTCCGATATACATGTAATTGATGATTGGACCAATAATGTATATAAAAAGGATTCCATCCAATACTATGTATTATATGTCTTAATGATCCTAATTGCAATAAATATAGCGCTTTCAATGGATCTTTGTCCATATAATTTTTCTGAGCAATATCATATTTTGCTACTCTCAAAACATTAGTACTGTATAAATGTGGCGGTTCTTTATCATCACCCTCTTGTATTAATTTTTCTGCCATTTCTATCCTATATTTAGATGCACTTGTTCCTTGTAATTGGTCAAAAACTGTTTGTCTTACAGGTTTCCTTAAGTACCGTTTTCCGCAACGTCCTTGACCTTCAGTATAAGTGCATTTTAATTTGGTAACAAGTTCTTCAGAATTATTAATCACACAATTAATAGTAGATCCACATTTAGAGGTACCGCATGCACATCCGGATTTTGCATTATTTAACAATTTATGGCGTTTAAAATTAAATGCACAAGATATTTTAGTGGCTTCCCATATTTTTTCATTGAAGATATGCTGCCATAATCCAGGTTGCAATATAGCATATTCTTGATAAGATATAGGACGGTTTTTATCTGTTCTTCGATATTTTTTATAAATAATCATTGACGTAAAATCTTCTTTAGGTATACTTACAATAAAAGTTGATACACCTTCTACATTACTTAAACGTACATTTGAGACACTTAATGATGTATCAGCCATTGATATAGAATTTGTCATACCTGAATTTTGATCTCCGTTTTGATTTTCATAAATAATCTCTGCATTTTCAGTACCTTGTAAATCATTTTCATAATGTATAGAATCTTGCAAACGATCACACAATTTATCCCTTATTCCAAATTTATTGCATGTTACAAATGTATACAATGCAATGGGAGTCATAATGTTATTTAACTCTGTACTGATTCTAATCCAAATGGAATCACTCTTAGAAATTATCCGGTCATCTTTCTTGAGAATTTCATCCTTGTACTTCAATAAAATTTCAATCAAAGCATTTTTGTCGAGCCTATGTGGTCTTCCTACACGTGGTATCTTGAGACACTTCGCAAAATATTCGAAAAACTATACGCACTAGAAAAATAAAAAAATATCGCGATAGACCAAACGACAACGAAAGATGAATGCAAGCATCCGATCTCTACACTGCGTGTACAGCGACTGACAATCGAAAATGTAACGACGCAGTGAAATTCGGGATGCATCGCATTGACGAGCTAGGTCTTGAATTTTTTGTCGTGTATTTACTCGTCTATTGTCGCGGCGTCGCACTATTGACATTGTCCGCCGCGCCGATACATTACAAAAAAAGTCAGGCCAAACAAGCGAGCCGTAGATAAAAATAAGGAGGCTCGATATAGTAAACTTGTTAATAGTCGGCTATTTCAGTCAATTCGTGGAATTCCCATCCCCCTCCTTTGAAATTCGGATTTAGCATTTGTACGAGCACCTAATTATTTAATATGACTTCTCTCTTGTGAGTCGCGACCGATGTTTAAGTCCGAATTTCTGCCAAACCGAACGAGCACCTAATTCGGCGACTAGATATCTTTAAATGTGATGGAAAAAGGAATTTTTTGGTCCTATATTTGTACGAGCACCTAATTTTTTAAGATAACTTCTCTTGTGAACCAACCATTTGAAGTTCTGTTATATATTTTCAAATTATTTTTATTATTTCTTTGAGCACCTAATTAGCACTTAATTCTAGTGTACTTGTTTCTTCATTTCCATTATAAATATAAATTTTTTTGGGGGGGTGGGCTAGCTTAACGTTAAGCTAGCCCCCCCTCCCCCCAATATATTAAAAAAAATCTGCCAAACGGTGCGAGCACTCAATTTCGCACCTCAGCACCAAATTAGCACCTAATTAACACTTAATTTTAGAATATGTAAAAATTCATTTTGCACTGGTGGGGGGGCTAGCTTAATAGACATTATCGGGCACCTCCACCGCCAGAGCAATCATTATTTCCCGATCTAGCTTATTGTCCTTCAAAAGAGGGGGGACGCGGAGGAAAATTAAATGATACTCTCGCGGCATTAGAGATATCGGGCCTAGATGAGAGTGAAGGAGCATCGCGCGCGGGGAGGGGGAAGAAAGCCAAGGCTCGCAGTGACGCTGCGACCGCCGCGTCCGCGTCGACCACCGCCGTTGCAGGCACTCCGACCGCCACCACGTCTACAAGTGGGCCCCGTAGCAATCCCGGCAAATGCTGGAATTGCGATCAGACGGGCCACTTTGCGCGTGACTGCAAATCCGCTCCGCGCACTCATTGCTATCGGTGCGGCAAGGCGGGAGTGACGTTGCGTACGTGCCCAGATTGTGCGGGAAACGCCTAAGGGAGTCGGAGAAGGGGGAAAAAACGCAACTCCTGGCAATGCATCCCCCGATAATGTCGCGATACCGGTACGCGCAGATTTCGTTTGTAATTCGTTCGGGGCGAGGGAATCATGCCTCTCCTTCATTCGTGTTAAGATATCGGGTAATGAGCTTCGCGCTCTGTTGGATTCCGGGTCGAGTCGTACGTTTTTAGGTCCGGCCGCTATTGAATTAGTGCAATCGTTGGGATATCGGTTTCGTCGGGCTAGGGACCGCCGCGTGACGACTGCGACCAGCCAGACGACGTGAGTGAGGGGGGAGGTCGAGGTGCCTCTCGAAATTGAAAACCGCACGCGTACTTTGAGCGTGTACGCGTTGCGAACGTTAGCGTTACCGTGTATATTAGGTATTTTAGGACTTTTTGACAGCCTTCGGTGTTATGGTTAATTTTGCGGGAAATACCTGGGGATTCGCGGATGATATCACGCGACAATATACCCTGGAAATCGAGATCACGAACTCGCTGTCGGCAGCGCTCGCGCAAGGAGGTACTAGACCCAAGCAGGGGACGGGGGAAGACCCCACCGAGCGAAGGGGAAGCTTGCGAGATTCGACACTCGACTTCGACCTAACGAAGCGGCCGATATCGTGGTGCCCCACCAAGAGAGGGGGGGGGACGTCTACTGCACGCGAACGCGCAATGCTACAGGGTGGATTAAGGGAGCTGTCGGCTGAGGAGAGCGCGCGGTTATCGGAATTTTTAGCGTCGGAGATATCGGACGTTCCCGCGAAACTCGGAGCGACGTCGCTAACGGAGCACCGCATAGATGTCGGGGGGCATGCGCCTATTAAACAGCGTTATTACCCGGTGTCGTCAAGGGTACAGGAAGCGATCTATGCCGAGGTCGATTCAATGCTTGAGTCCGGCATTATCGAACCCTCGAATAGCGCATGGTCGACACCCATCGTAATGATCAAGAAACCGAACAACACGTATCGCTTTTGCTTAGACTTTCGCCGGTTAAACGAGGTATCGAAAAAAGACGCGTACCCCCTGCCGTACATGAATGCGATTTTGGATAAACTTCGGCCAGCCGGTTACATTTCTACCATCGACCTTAGCCAGGCTTACTTGCAGATCCCGTTAGAGAAAAGTAGTAAAGAGTACACCGCGTTTACGGTACCGGGCAAAGGACTCTTTCAATTTACGCGGATGCCGTATGGCCTAACGGGAGCGCCCGCAATGTTTCAAAGGCTTCTAGATCGTTTAATAGGCCCGGAGATGGAACCGCATGCATTTGCGTACCTCGACCATATCGTTGTTGTGACACGGACTTTCGGGGACTTTCGAACATCTTACGTGGTTGGACAAAGTATTTGCGCGTATTAGAGACGCGGATCACCCGGAGAATCAACCGGATCCGATCAACCCGGAGAAAAGTAAATTCTGTCGATCCCAAGTGAAGTATCTTGGGTTTCTCGTGCAAAAGGAAGGGTTGACGGTCGATCCAGAGAAGACCGCCGCAATCGTGCAGTACCCTCCGCCGCGAAACGTTAAACAACTGTGTCGGTTTATCGGAATGGCGTCCTGATATAGGCGATTTATACCGCAATGCGCGACGCGGATGGAACCGCTTACGAGTCTTCTGAAGAAGAATCGCTCTTGGGTGTGAGGGGAGACTCAAAAGCAAGCTTTTAAGTCAGTTAAATTTTGTTTGACCACCCCACCCACGCTATCGTGCCCGGACTTTGATTTGCCATTCTTACTGCAAACCGATGCAAGTTCCGTAGGGTTAGGCGCGGTGTTAGCGCAGAAAAACGGGGATGCGGAACATGTAATTGCCTATGCAAGCCACGCGTTATCGGAAGCGGAAAGAAAATATTCCGCCACGGAGTTGGAATGTCTGGCTATCGTGTGGACTGTCAAAAAGTTTCGTCCCTATTTAGAAGGATATCGGTTTACAATTATAACGGACCATAGTAGCCTCCGGTGGCTACACAATCTAAAAAACTCGACTGGTCGTCTGGCGCGGTGGGCACTCGAGCTCTTCGAATATGATTACGTGATAGAGCATAGAAAAGGTGCGATGCATCACGTGCCGGATGCACTTTCGAGACTGTACGAAGGCGAAGAAACGGATTTTTGCACTGCGGTCGTGACGAATGACGCGTTGTACAACTCGAAGGTCGAGGAAATAGCACGCCACCCGCGACGTTACCCAGAATGGCGAATGTTCAACGGCGAGATGTATTTTAGAAAGTCGCGCTTGATGGCGGAGGTCGTGGAGGATCGCGATAAGTGGAAACGCGTGTTGCCGCGAGAGGCGCGCCGTGCAGTAATTAGGGAGAATCACGATCCGCCGCATGCCGGTCATTTGGGGGTCGAGAAGACCTATCAGCGTATCGCAACGAGATATCAGTGGCCGCGCATGCTAAGGGATATCGCGAATGACGTTAAACATTGCGGCGTATGTCAGAGAGTAAAGGTGGAACAAGACGTACCGGCCGGATTGATGGGGCAGCGCGTGATAGAGTCGCCGTGGACGGTGGTTGCCGCGGACATTGTGGGACCGTTGCCGACGAGTAAGTCCGGTCACGCATACTTGCTCGTAATACAGGACCTATTTACGAAGTGGATAGAGTGCTGTCAACTTCGTAAGGCTACCGGTTGACAGATTAGGGAGGCAATTAAGGGGATGGTGATTTTTCGTTGGGGCGCGCCGCGTGTATTGCTGACGGACAACGGAGTTCCTGAATAGAGACTTGCGCGCGATGTCATCAGTATGGCATATATCATACGACGGTGCCACCTTATCACCCGCAGGCAAACCCGTTGGAGCGGGTAAATCGCGTCCTAAAGACTATGATCACTGCGTTTGTAGAGTGAGATCACCGCGAGTGGGACCGCGTCCACATTAATGAGTTTCGATTCGAGTAGTATAGTAAGGCGGATTCTAACTCCGGGATCTGAGGGGGGTGCGGGGGCAGGGGGGAAATTTCACGACGCGTCTTTGCCATACTGACCATGATGATGTCACGTGGGGGGAGCGGGAGGAACATTTCACGGCATGTATTTGTCGTGCTAACCACGCCTTGAAGGGAGGGGGTGATGCCACATGCCTACTCGCTCGCACGCCAATGTTCTTTTTGCCGTGCTAACTGCGTTTTGGAGGGGGAAGGCGTTGTCACCTCGATTTGTGCGGGGGCAGGGGGAATTTCACGGCACGCGTCTTTGCCGTACTGACCGTGATGATGTCACGTGCGCTCATCTTTGGTACAGCGGTGATGGAAGCGCACATGCGTTTTCTTTCTCACTCCCTCCCATATATTGCGCTCATCAGACGCTGCGATGCGGTGTGGCGATGCATCATCCTTCTTCCTCCCATACGCACGTTTTATCCTCGCTCGCTTGCTCATGCTCTCCCACGACTTATTTTATACTTCGCACGCCAATGTTCTCAATCGCACGCGTTCTTATTTCTAAGGTGTTCTCAGGAATGGAAGAGAATAGGGGGAAAATAATAATAATTTGTTTGAATGTAATATATTTATTTTTTATTTTATTTATTTTAAAAGGAATATATAAAAATATCTATTTTTAACATACACAAATAATTTTATTTGTCTTTATTGGATAAATTTTGCTTCTTATTTATTTTTAATCAAGTCATTGTCACAGCTGTGACAACCACGTTGTACCACACTGAATAGCTATCAGCCTCATTCGCTAAGGATAGGAAAAATAATCAAAAGTTCAATTTCAATTTACACATTTTTTATTATTATTTCAAATTTGCACATAACATGATTATAACATTTTATTTATCATTTAACACATCGTATGCAATATTCACATTTGTACATATTATAATATTTTATTTGTCATTTAGCGAATCGTATGCAATATTATCTGAAGCATAAGCTATTAATTCACATTCAATATGTGAACTTTTATCATAAATTTTTCGCAAAATATTTACTGCATCGTTTTTATTAGTGATGCAATTCTGACGCAAGTAAGTTACAAAATATTTATATTTGTCAGTAACATTATTCATATTCTGACACAGTGCGAAATATACATGTTCAATACAATGCTCAAGTTCAAACATAAATGATACAGTTGCAGGCTTCATGCAAATATAAGTATTGTGTAATGTTAATTTTATAATATGTTCTTCACGCAGTTTAATCTGCTGCACAATCAGTTCGTGAATCAATAATGGAGCCGTTTTTGGCTACATAAGTCCCTCGATGTCCATACGTTTCTCAATCAACGATCTCCACGTTTTATAAGGCAGAGCAATTTGATTTCCGCGGTTGTCACCCAGCACCAATTCCACGTAGGATATAGATCCTGCGTTGATTCCGATCTCCAACCATTTATAAGATGTAGGAGTTAGTGCAAACCTTCTCCCCAAAATGTGTGATGTGTATCGTGGTGGCGTTCTGTAAATAAGATTACAGATTAATGAGATAAAACAAAAAATATTGATAATAATGATGATGGTGATGATGATGATGATGTTCTATAAGTAATAAAAAAAATAGAGATTTTATAAGAAACAATGAAATATGAAAATATGAAAAAATGTATATAAAATAATTATAGATACTTACGATTTCTCACATGCTTCGGTCTTGATCGGAATATAGTAGTTCATTGATGTGTGTGGCAATGTTCTGTAAATAAGAAATATGGATATGTAGAAGCAAAAATATGAAAAATATAATTTAAGGAATGTATAAAAATGTATAGATACTTACGATTTCTCGCATGCTTCGGTTTGGATTGGAACGTAGTAGTTCGCCATTTCTCTCGTATTTTTCAAGAGTTGTCCGCTAACAATGAGCAACTGATGAGAGTAACGTTTTTAAAGTTCTTTTTATTTTATAATCCCCACCACCATATCGACATCAAATGTGGAAATTACATATTTTATGATGAGATCATACACATATTCAAACGTAAATCTTGCAAGCGTTGACAAATATGATGAGATCGCAGTATAGTAAAACTCAGTTTTAGACGCGTTTGAATGTAATTTAATATTACAATGAAATCATATAGTATTGCAGATTTGCATTTTCAGCATAAAAGCATGCGTCAGAGTACAGCAGCTGTGATGATATCATAGGCGCTGATATCACAGATCTATAAAATTAATTTAGACACACGTTTGAATATAATTTGACATTACGATGAAGTCATGGAGCAAATGTGACAGTTTTGTATTTTTAGCAAACGCCTGCTGTGACTCGTTTAAAAGTAATTTGATATCACGATGAGATCATTTAATAATTTTACAAAGTCAGTGATATCAAATATACATGTGAATCTTACAAGCGCCGATTTATGACAGCTAAGAAGACTTTAGACATGTATCAAATGATACACTGTGAATAACATTTAAAGTGATAGTAAAGTGATGGATTATAAAATGACAAGATCGCGATGCATCCCATCAGTCTATGCAGTCAAGCACATTGTAAAAATGGAGCAAACGAAGCGCGATTTGGTGGAGCAATCCACTCGATTGAATACGCATAAAGAGTATATGGCGTGGGAGCAACGTTGTATCGAGTTCATCGAATCGCTAGATGGACGTAGCCGCAGTAAATATCCGCGATTGTCAATCGGCGGAAGACAATCTGTGATCGCTTGTACCACGCGACTAGAAGGTTTGAAACAAATGATGCGTGGACGGTTTGTGCAAATGGGCGCTGGATATAGTGCTGGACTCCGATGGCGTGAGATAGATACAGTTTTTGAAAGTCGTATACTGACTGGTGCTGTGATTAATTTCGAACACATTGAACCGTATCAATTTCTAGAGGATGCGCGAGAAATTGTGCTTGTGCACGTGCAAAGTGTCATGCAGAGACATGGCAACGTAAAGATAAACGCTATTTTTAATGGTGAATTTGTCGCAGGTGACAAACGCGCTAATAAGTGTATCACAACAAGAAATTATGAACTCTTTCAATGCTCCGATTTGCATGAGTGGTACCAGTTACACGTCATCAAGATAATCCTAGCATCGTTGGAGGAATTCCAAGAACGCGATAGCGGATGGGCGTTGTCGCGTATACTAAATTTAACAATAAATATAAACAAATATAACCCTTTGCATGCAGGATGCAACATCCAGTTACCAAGTAAAATTATGATGAAGAAAGCGGTAGTTAATGTAAAATCAAATGACAATGCATGTTTTGCATGGTCAGTGGTGGCCAGTCTGCATCCTGCTGAAAGGAATACAGATCGAGAATCTTCATATCCACATTATTCTACGGTATTAAATCTGAAAGGCATTGAGTTTCCAATGACACTGCCACAAATTAAAAAGTTTGAAATTCTCAACAAAATCTCCATTAATCTATACTGCATCGAGGAGAAGAAATTATCTATTTTTCCTATACGACTCACCGAACGAAAAATGGACAAACATATAAATCTGCTATACGTGCAGGATGACAATGTGGGACATTTTGCGTTGATAAAGAATATGTCCCGTCTCATGAGTTCACAACTCAGTAAGAAAAAGAATAAGAAATTCTTTTGTGATCGGTATGTATATATTTCGGAAAATACAAAAATATGTATATATAAATATATTTTTTCTAATTTCTCAAAAATAAATTATATTTCAGATGTCTACATTATTTTAGTTCGAACGACAAGTTGGAAATTCACACAATGGACTGTGGAAAGATAAACGATTGCGCTATCATATTACCAAGCGAAGATGACAAATGGCTGAGCTTTAAAAATTACTGTCGAAAGGAACGAATGCCGTTTATCGTATACGCCGATTTGGAATGCATCCTGGAGAAGACTGAGGATGAGAAAAATTACCAGCATCATCGAGTATTTAGCATAGCATATTATGTACACTGTGCGTATGACAATTCGCTATCAATGTATCGGTTTCATCGCGATAAGAATTGTATCGCGTGGTTCGTCGAGCAACTTAAAGATTTAGCACAAATTGTAAATAATATTCTGTCGGTTAATGTTCCCATGGATTTAACACAAGACGATTGGAAAAAATTTAACAACGCTACACACTGCCACATTTGTGAAAAACCATTTACGAATGAAATAGAACGGGTACGCGATCATTGTCATTTAACCGGTCGATTCAGAGGTGCAGCGCATTCAAATTGCAATTTAAATTACAAAGATTCGCATTATATTCCTATAGTTTTCCATAACTTATCTGGCTACGACGTGCATTTTATCATCAAGGAAATAGCTACAGCATATGAAGGACGAATAGATTTACTTCCGATAACAAAAGAAAAATATATTTCGTTTACAAAAAATGATCAGAAAAATTGCATAAAATTAAGATTTATCGATTCTTTCAAATTTCTCGCATCTAGTCTCGATAAATTGGCATCTTTTCTTAGTAAAGATAAGCTATGCATAATGCAACGGGAATATAGTAATTTATCAACAGAAAATTTCGATCTGTTAACACGAAAAGGTGTCTTCCCATACGAGTATGTTGACTGTGTAGAAAAATTGGAAGAGTCATGTTTGCCACCGCGCGAATTATTTTACAGTTCATTGACGGGTGACACAGTATCCGAGAGCGATTACGCGCATGCTGTCAACGTGTGGCAGCGGTTCTCCATCCGAACGCTCGGAGATTATAGCGATTTATACTTGAAAACTGACGTACTGTTGTTGGCTGATATCTTTGAGAATTTTCGCGATAGTTGCATCGCGAGTTATGGACTCGATCCCGCATATTATTATACTTTACCCGGTTTTACGTGGGATGCAATGTTGAAATATACACATGTAAATTTCGAACTGCTAACAGACATTGACATGATCATGTTCATCGAACGTGGCACACGTGGTGGTCTGAGTCAATGTTCAAACAGGTACGCACAGGCCAACAACAAGTACATGAAGTCATACGATCCATCGAAATCATCATCGTACCTGATGTACTTTGATGTAAATAACTTGTATGGTTGGGCAATGTGTCAGCCATTACCATACAAAGATTTTCGATGGGTAGATGACGTAACAAATTTTAATTTTATGGACATCGCGCTGGATTCTCCAACAGGTTACATTCTTGAAATAGACTTAGAATATCCACAACATTTACATGATGCGCACATTGACCTACCGTTCTGTCCAATGCGTGATAAACCGCCCGGCAAGCGGCAAGACAAGCTCCTCGCAACCTTATACGATAAGAAACGTTACGTCATACATTATCGTAACCTGCAGCAGTGTACTCGTCACGGCCTTCGAGTGACAAAAATACATCGCATATTACAGTTTGCACAATCACCATGGCTTCGCGATTATATTCAGTTAAATACAGATTTCAGAACATGCGCCAAAAACAATTTCGAAAAAAATTTATACAAATTAATGAACAACGCGGTATTTGGCAAAACCATGGAGAACGTGCGCAATCACGTCGATGTGCGACTTGTGACAAAATGGAAAGGCAGATACAGCGCGGAGGCAATGATCGCTATGCCAAATTTCCACAGTCGTAGTGTCTTTTCAGAGAATTTGGTTGCAATCGAAATGCGTAAGCTTGAGGTGAAATTTGACAAACCAATCTATGTGGGTATGTGCATCCTTGACATATCTAAGACATGTTTGTATGAATTTCATCATGAATACATGGCGCCGATGTTTCGCGAGAAATGTAAAATTATGTATACTGATACGGATAGCTTAATATATAACATTGAATGTGATGACGTATACGAAATTATAAAGCGCGATATTAATAAATTTGACACGAGTGATTACGCGGTTGATAATGCATACGGTATTCCGCTTGCTAATAAAAAAGTGCCAGGTTTAATGAAGGATGAAAACAATGGTGCGATCATGACCGAATTCATAGGGCTTAGAGCAAAGATGTATGCCTTGCGCGTTGATGGTAAAAACGACACGAAGAAAGTCAAAGGAATCAAGAGCAACGTTGTGGCAAAATCGATAACTTTCGATGATTACACGCGATGTTTACATGATGAGATTGAAATGACACGACAGCAGTCAAGTATTAGATCGAAATTGCATGAGGTGTATACTATATCAAAAACGAAAATTACTCTTAGTCCGTATGACGATAAGCGATATATTATGTCAGATTCTATTGACACGTTGCCTTGGGGACATTATAAAATACCAATGTAAATAAAACACTTAATTTGTATAATATATGTATATTTGTGTAATTGTAATAAAAATTACAAATATCTTGTAAATAAGTAATACATTTTTTTACAATACATTATCCTTGTGTATCCACGAATTGTGTGAATTATCAAATCCCAGCCATTTCACATAAACCTCATCCCCTCTTTTGCGTAAAATTTTTTCAACGAGATACAAGTTAGAATTACCGACTCGCTGAAACTCATATTCGTAAAATCCACCGCTGATATGTTTTCCACAGGAATCCTTCAATAAATACGTCACGGGATTAGTTCTCTGCACTTTGGCAATTTTAAATATCTCCGTAGTCCAATTCGGTGTATAACCTTTATCAAAAATGGTCTTAAATTTGCTCACGCGTACCGATTCACCCACTTTGAACCGCGCGGGTGCAGCAATTTTTATGCGACTATACACAGTGGATAAGAGTTTTTCGGCAATCGCAGGGGTAACATTGATAGGTCGCATACCAATAGTACGATGCCTTCGCGAGTTGTATTCTAATACGAGACGTGGTAACAAATCGATCCATTTATAATTTCCATTAAGCGTAAACTGCTTCCACATATCGTTCTTTAATGAACGGTTGAACCGTTCAACGACTGATGCCTTCATTACGGAATATGTTGAATAATGATTGATATCATGTTTTTTCAATAGTTTCTGTACCGTGGCGTTGTAAAATTCTTTTCCTCTGTCAGTCTGCAAATTTTTTGGACATCTTTCATCGTCTTGTATTATCTTTGCAATCGCATTAGCCACTTCATTGCCACTCTTGGCCTTGAGAGGCACGGCCCATACATACTTGCTCAATACATCGATAACAGTGAGTATGTAATGGTAACCTCGGTTAAATCTCATGTAAGTTCGCATCTCAACCACATCCGCTTGCCACAGGTCATCGTATCAGCGAACAATGACATGCCTTCTCGGAAAATTTCTTCTCGCTGGAGCATGAAGTTCCTCCACTAACAGCTGCTTTTCGGAATTGTTCATGTTTGATTCACAAATGATGGAGAGATCTAATGTATCGTTTTTTTCTACTCTGCGCTATGAGTCACTGTATCGAGTTGTCTTTGAATTTTGTTAAGCATAATCTCCACCTTATTTTGGAGAGTAACAATCTTCCTCTCGATTTCGTCCTGGTGATCTTTCAAAATTTGTATGCTCTGTTGTACATATCGTTTATTGGCAGCATCGCCATCATCTACAGATAACGCTACGTGACGAATCTTGCATGACTTTGCATCAAAATTGGCGTTGACCTTGCAAAGAGCATTATCGCGGACGTAACTTCTTATTAATCCGTTCCATTTGTAATACGATTCCGTTCCGCTACTTCCGAGCGATATCCCAAACTTATTGATTGACATTTCAACGTTGACTAAAATAATATGAATAGCACGACTCAATTTATAATTAAACTAGCTTCGCGAAGTTCCTCGATAATCGACAGGATCTCGTTATCGTGAGCGTTGTGTCCGGCTTGGCGTGAGGCCTCGAGCAATCGAAGACGATCGACGAGTTCGTTCGGATCGTTCCAATGAACGTAATCAATCTTGTTGTCGTTTAACGTAACGTTGTTCGGTATACCTCGTCCAACTTTATCCAGTGCTAACATGGGGGAGATTATATTTTTATACTTGTGTCCTTTGTTACCTAGTATTGGATTATATTCACCATGGTCTCGCCTATGTGCGTTTGTAGTTAATATGATATCCTTATACTTCTCTACATCGTCATTCGTGTAGATATCAGCGTTGGGTATTTTCATGAAAATTAACTCGTACAGACCTTGAGTACCCTTGTATCTTTTACCGTCTATGGATATATCATCGTTCTTGTGCAAGTCGATACGTTTGTTACCAAGCATCGTTCCGGTATTGTTGAAGTAAACTCCGTAAACATTATCTACGTTGACCGTTTTTTTACCGCTCAAAACAGCTCCCATATATTTTTGTCCCAATGGACCATAATGTATTTGTAATTTTTGTTGCCCCTCAGACGTTTCTAACTGTTGTCGAACGGACATCACAAGCGGCTCATCGGTGATTTCGAAAACCTCTTCAACGGAGGGTGCATGATTCTGCAATAAATCGCTATCTTGTAACATTTGTGATGCTTTATTAAAATTAATTGGTACAGTTTGCAATTTAATTGGAGTAGAAGTCATTATTGAATTATTAAACGAAATGTTCGACCGTTTTCGTTTTGGTTCCACGTATTCTTCATCTCCCGAAAAGAATGCTTCACTCTCAGCCTGTTTAGACCCATTTTCAATGGTATTTTCAACTCCAACGGTATTTTCAACAATCTGTTTTAGAGGTTCAATGATTGGCTTAAAATGTCTTTCCAATGCAATATCTTCTTCCATTTTACCCGTTTTTAATGCGCGATATTTTTTGCGAATTGTGTTACTTGTTTTTACAATCTGTTTAGCTATCTTCTCGCGATCTATGTTACTATCCATGTTGAACATTCAACGTATCGACAACAACTAATCATTCTACGGTATTGCAAAGTCGTTAAATCCTTTTCTATATCTTCCATCGACAAGCGCGCTGTTCTTGTCTATTACTAGAAATCCATATTTTTGTTGCCAACAAATCTGGCATAAATCGCAGAAATCCTTGTAAGACATGTCAGTGTTTACATGATCGTTGTATACATGCTTCAGATTGGTGCCATCCTGTTTGAACATAATTAACAAATTCGCGTTGTCACGTATAAGATGCTTCGGTATCTTGGCATACGTCTGACAGAGATAGAAGCAGTCAACGTTAGCCTGCCGACCCATTGCAAAGTACTCTCTTATCGTATCTTGCTTGTCGTATGCTACATCATCAAAGATAAAGATGGAATTCGGAAGCGCTTTGCTCGGAGGAATGACGTTGCTGTTGTTGGAGAATGCAAAATACCCAACTTCTTCAATCGGTGTTAATAAGTTTTCCAGATATCGATATTTCGGCTGCTGAAGCGATTTCGAGTACACATACACATTCTCGAAACGTACAACGTGCGGGCTTTCCAGCATGCTTATCAACACGTTTGTCTTGCCACAATTTGACGGACCGCAAATGATGCCACGTATAGAAATCGGTAGCATATTTCCATGTCTGCGTGTTTTTATTTCGGATGTTACCTTATCATCAAAATTAATTACTCTAGTTGCCTGCGGTTGCCGCACAAACCGCATATTTTCTTTCCCTCTACGGTAACAATAAACTGAAAAATTTCTATTGCGGGTAGCTTCTATTTATAGAGGCGCGTAGAATGAAATCGCTCAGTATGCAAAATGTTTCTTATCGTGTCAGATATCTGTGATGTACACAGTTTGACTAGCGAACAGTTAAAATATATACCAAAAGTTGTTTTGCTACAAAAGTTTCACAATTACATCGATCATTTATGGGACAAATTGCCCAAACATATAAAAACAGATTCGGAGGTTCAACAGTACCGTCGGTGTTTCAAACATTATAATTTACCGTCTCAGCATACGCATATAGACGGTCCGGCACCGTTGAGAAAGAATTACTGCGAATGCCTGCGAAAGGCTGCGGTTTGTTAAATCGCGCGATTAATGCACTTCCTTTTGAATTACATATCCCTGGTTATCAGTATTGCGGTCCAGGAACACGTTTAGAAGAGCGATTGGCTCGAGGTGACCGAGGCATCAATCCATTGGATGCGGCGTGTCGTGAGCATGATATAGCCTATTCGCACAGCAACGATCTCGCGAAAAGACACGTGGCTGATAATATACTCGCCTCGAAAGCACGGAAACGCATTACAGCGAGAGATTCAAGTCTCGGAGAGAAAGCTGCTGCGACAGCAATTTGGGCGGCTATGAAAACCAAGATGAAAATCGGTATGGGTCTGAAATCAAAGAAGAAAAAGAAGAAGACAACGCGCAAGCGGATACTTCCGGTAGCAAAACGTGGTGGTATCCTACCCGTCCTGCCATTGTTGGGAGTTCTCGGGTCATTGGTCGGAGGAGCGGCTGGAATAGCAAAGGCCGTAAATGATAACAAAGCGGCACAGCGTCAACTGGAGGAATTAAAACGTCATAATCGTGTCATGGAAGGTCATGGAGTTTATCTCGCTCCGTATAAGCGCGGCGGAGGAGTATCAAGAAGAAAAAAAAAAAAAAATGTCGAAACATTAAAAATGCCAAAAGGTGTTACTACAAACCTTGAATTACTTCAACTAGCAAAACGTATGCGCATTCCACATTTCCGAGGAATTTTTATGCGTACTTCATTACCAACGGGGGGAGCACGCCGAAACGAGAGCGGTATCATGAATTTGGACAGTGTCGAAGGACCGGGTACTCATTGGGTGGCGTACGCAAAGAGGGGGAATCGTGCTATATATTTCGACAGTTTTGGTAATCTTCGACCACCACAAGAATTGGTGCGATACTTTAACAGTGATGTGACACGTATCGAGTACAATCACGCGCGTTATCAACGTTACAATCAAAGCAACTGTGGTCAACTATGCCTACGTTTTCTACAATCGGTTGACAATCAATTTAAAGATCAACATTTCGCTATTTAACTCAGTATACAACATGTCACTGACGTTTACGTTAACCGGCAAAAGTAACGTCCTCACGGTAAGCTACTTTCCAGCTGTAGATTTAAGCGATGGTGATTACGAGCTCGGTCTGACAGACTTTGAAACCTACAATACGATACCTAATATAAATTCCTCAAATAACAAATTTTACTATGACAAAGACGACAAGGAAATTATCATTCCTGAAGGATCGTATGAACTGCGTGACATTGACAAGTATCTGAGACATGCTATATCTCATGTCTCAAACGATGTTACTAGGAAGAAGTTGCTTCATAAAGAGATCGATGAAGACGAGGATAACGAGATTATGATTCGCGCCAACAATAATACTATGAAGAGCAAGATCAAGTGCTCTTATCGAATAAATTTTAGCAAATCCGACAACATTGGATCGCTGTTGGGATTTTCCTCAAATCGTATGCTTGAACCTCGACAATGGCACGAATCAGACTTACCTATAAATATAATCAATGTAAACATTATTCGCATAGAATGTAACCTGACCGCTGGTGCGTATAGCAACGACAAGTGCGTGCATACGATACATGAATTTTCACCGAGTGTTCCTCCCGGGTATAAAATCTCGGAAACGCCTGCACAGATTATTTACCTTCCGATCGTCGTACGGAGCATTACTGACTTGACTATTCGCATTGTGGATCAAAACGGTCGATTAATTGATTTCCGCGGAGAGGAGATTACTGTTAGATTGCACGTACGAAGACGATAACGTGAGATGCTCGTGCTGAATGAGCAAGAGCGAGACACAATTTGCAACAAGAAGATCACAACAATCAAAAAGACAGCAATCAAGAATATCCAATTGCTTGGTAAAAAGAAACTTACTCCATCAAACGTTGCATATTTGAGATCATTGGGATTCACCGTACAAAATTTCTGAGATGTCTGATATTGTAAACATTGGAGGTGACCCGATCTTTGACGATAGCATTGTCAAGATTGAAACTCACTCGTATAATCCATACGCTAACACTACGTTTGGACATAGTGATGAAATAAGGATACCTATACAACAACAGGATTTATACACATTGCCGTGCAAAAGTTTTCTCTATGTCGAAGGAAGATTAGTGAAGAAAAAAAAAATGATGATGACGATGATGCATCAGAAATAAAACTTGGAAATAATTGTGTAGCGTTCATGTTTGATGAAATTCGATATGAAATCAACGGTGTGGAAATTGATCGCAACAGAAACGTTGGAATCACTAGTACTCTAAAGAACTATGTATCTCTTACGTTTGACAAAGGAATGATAATGCAGAATGCCGGATGGGACATGTCGTCCACTCTGTGGGAAAATTATTTCAATTTTTGCGTGCCGCTAAATTTACTGCTGGGCTTTTGCGAGGATTACAAACGCATGGTTGTTAACGCACGCCATGAATTAATTTTGATGCGAGCGCGCAATGATAACAATTCTATTGTGGGAACGAATAGAACGACGGAACCGGAAACTGAATTGTTCAAAGTACAATGGCGAATGCCACATGTTACGTTAAATGAAGTCAATAAATTGTCCATACTATGAGCTTTGGAAAGCGGGCGATATCTAAGTATGAGTTTTCGTTCCTGGGATCTGTATGAGTACCCCTTGCTGCAGAGCACAACCAAACATTCGTGGGCTGTTAAAACTGCAACACAATTAGAAAAGCCTCGATTCGTTATCTTTGCACTACAGACCGGTCGCAAGAATATCATGTCTCAAGGTGCTACTATTTTTGACGATTGTAATTTGATCAATGTGAAACTTTATCTCAACTCTGAATTTTATCCGTACGATGACTTGAATCTAGACTTTCGTAAATCTAGATACTCCATCCTGTTTGACATGTACCAACGTTTTCGTAAATCTTATTATGGACGTGATTGCTACGATACGCTGCTTAACGTGGTCACATTTCTGCAAAGAGAACCTTTTACAGTGATTGATTGCTCGCGGCAAAATGAGTCCATCAAAAGTGCTACTGTGGACGTGCGCATTGAATTTGATTGCAAAGAAAATGTGACAGCGAGCACTACCGCCTATTGCCTTATCTTACATGATCGTGTAATTGAATACTGTCCATTGTCTAACGTTGTGCGCAAAATCATGTAAAATGCAGCGTTAGCAAATATCTTTAATAAAATACCGAGATATTTTGCGATATGGTACAGTCTCAAAAAATTACTTGTCATGGTTGTGCCAACATTTGTGGATCTGCAAGGAATCACCATTGGAAAAAAATTTATTGTAAAGGAAGTAGCGGTATTGAAACAAGGAAACGTTCTCACGCATTACATTTTTACGAATTCCATGCCATGGAATGCATTGACAAAATCCGAAAGATCTTGCGTTTCTTGGTTGACTGCTTATCACCATGGATTACAATAGGAAGATGGAATAGTTCAGTACCCGAAAGCGAAGCACCTGATTTCAACAGCTGTATATGATAAAAACGATGATGAAGCTATCGTATACGTTAAAGGCCATGAAAAACGAGAATGGTTGAAGAATATACTTGATGTCAATGTAAGAAATAATGTTATCATCGAGACCGTGGATGCTGATTACGAAGACATTGAATCTTTAAATAATTTGGATACAGCGAACACTATACGATGTGCAAAACATATTAAGAATATTGCTATGCAGAATGTATTTAAATTATACAATTATTGGTTACAATGTCAAAAAGATGCTTTAAAATAAAAAATGTATAAACGTATTTATGGTTTATTTTTTTATCTTTCCCTTTAATACATAAGTAATTCGTAGACGTTAGACGTTTGATAATAGTATGGTTGAACCGTCAACCATACTATTATGAAACGTCTAATGTACTACACTCGAACGTCAGTAGTACAATGTAGTAGTATGATCGTCAACCATACTATTATGAAACGTCTAACGTACTATACTCGAACGTCAGTAGTACAATGTAGTAGTATGATCGTCAACCATACTATTATCAAACGTCTAACGTACTACACTCGAACGTCTGTAGTACAATGTAGTATGATAGACGTACGATGTACAATAGACGTACGATGTACAATAGACGTATGGTAGACGTATGGTCGATGTACGATAGACGTACGGTAGACGTACGACAGACGTATGGTAGACGTAGACGTAGACGTCTAATAGATGTTTGATATCGGTTCAATAGACGTATGATGCACGTTCAATAGTGCGATCGTGTTATAAAAAGTGTTTAATATGCAACGGTCACTTGGTACATGTATGCGTTTTCATTGGGCGAGAGAACGCAACCATTTGCTCGGGAGAAATGAACAAACAGGGTTGGGTAAGTTAATAAATTTTTAACTAAATTAAGTTAAAGTTCATGGCACATAAAATTAATTTAGTTACGTTAAAAGTTATATGAATAAAAATTCTTTTTAACTAGTTACTACTCAAGCCTGTGTGCAAATTGTTCAACCCTCGATCAGGGAGCTTCCTCGAGTGGTTGTAGAATCGAGAGTTGCACCACATTTGCGAAGAGGGTCACCATTATGATGGCAAGCAGCAGATCCGGAGGTGGAAGATTACAATCGATCCCACTTTATGTCTACTTCTCTCCAGATCGAAGTAAACACCATTAGTGGTGATCGTGTGGTACGGATTGTACCACCGCGCTTTTAAGGTAAGTTGTCCTTCTCTGTCCATAATTTCCTTACTGCGCTTTATAATCTATTAGTTTATTTTATCGCTTATCTTAATGACTAGGAGAAGGACAAAGCAGAAAAAGGACAAGGAGGATAACGTCGCCATGTCACGCACAATTTATGTTTTATCAATTTATCGTATATATTTTTTCATATCATTTTTTATATAATTTTTTAGTTTCTTATTTTTAATAATTTTTTCCATTTTCTTATAATTTTTTAAATATTTAATTATTTGTGTATATTAAAAATAAAATAAATAATTTTAATAAATAATATGTTAATAAAAACCATTTTTATATATTCTTTTTAAAATAAATAAAATGAAAAAATATATTACATTCAAACAAATTATTATTATTTTTCCTATTCTCTTCCATTCCTGAGAACACCTTAGAAATAAGAACGGGTGCGATTGAGAACATTGGCGTGCAATGTATAAAATAAGCCGTGGGAGAGCATGAGCAAGCGAGCGAGGATAAAACGTGCGTGTGGGGGGAAGGAGGATGATGCATCGCCACACCGCATCGCAGCGTCTGATGAGCGCAATATATGGGAGGGAGCGAGAAAGAAAACACATGTGTGCTTCCATCACTTATGCTATGATAAGCATTGCGAGGTGGCATCACCTCCTCCCTTCAAGGCGTGGTTAGAATGACAAAATACATGCCGTGAAATGTTCCTCCCGCTCCCCCCACGTGACATCATCACGGTCAGTACGGCAAAGATGCGTGCCGTGAAATTCCCCCTGCCCCCGCACAAATCGAGGTGACAACGCCTTCCCCCTCCAAAACGCAGTTAGCACGGCAAAAAGAACATTGGCGTGCGAGCGAGTAGGCATGTGGCATCACCCCCTCCCTTCAAGGCGTGGTTAGCACGACAAATACATGCCGTGAAATGTTCCTCGCGCTCCCCCCACGTGACATCATCATGGTCAGTACGGCAAAGACGCGTCGTGAAATTTCCCCCCTGCCCCCGCACCCCCCAAAGATCCCTGAGTTAGAATCCGCCTTACTATACTACTGATTCGCGTACAATTTCGCACACCATACGTCTCTACAAGCTACCCCCGCCTTTCTTAATTACGGCCGAGAACCGCTACCGGTCGGTTTGCATCGCGAACAGGACGACGTCGGTGTCGAAATAGAGGAAGCGAACCCCGCAGAGTGGCGCGAACATATGGGGAAGATGGGCGCGTTACGGGAGGGGGTCGCGGAAAACTTGGAAGCCGCACACGAGCGGCAATCTAAGTACTATAATCGGCACAGGCGCGAAGTCACCTTTAACGTAGGCGAACAGGTACTCAAGAGGTACCACGTGTTATCGGCCGGCGCACAACACTTCTCAGCGAAGCTGACCAAGAAGTTCCATGGCCCGTTCATTGTTCGAGGAATTCTCTCACAGTGGTCTACGAGTTGGCTGATCTAACGGGTGGGATCGTTGGCAAGGTCCACGTGAAAGACATCAAGCAATACCATGAGCCTTTGGATGCCTAGGAGGATGGACGCGCAGGCGGATGCTGACTTCGAGTGGCGGTGGACCCATTTGTTTGAGTGGATCTCCCGCCATCACCCGGGATTTTGGGAGGACCTGGTCCGTTATGTGGATGAGCGCCGGCGGCGTCCGACGCCGCGGGGTATTGTGATACAGCAGCTGCTGCTGCCACGCAATATCGGTGTCCAAGTCGAGCCCCAGCGCCGCGACGTAGGACTGCAGGTGGGCCCATGCCAGAGGGATATCGGCCTGCAAGCGGAACCGCGCCGGAGGGACGTCGGTATCAGCACCGACCCTTACTGGCGCAACGTCGGCCTACAAGTGCGTCTGTGCGGCTGCGGGGGAGTCGGCCTGACCGTCGGGGAGGTCCCGCGCCCGGTGCCACGGAGTTCGGATCCCGGGTTGAGGGACACCGAGGCGCGTCGGAGAGCGCCGAGCCCGGACAGGGAGAGCTGTTGGAATTGCGGCTCCCTCGACCACTTTGCATGGCGGTGCCCGAGACCGCGAGGCCGCCGCTATTGCTTCCGGTGCGGACGTCCAGGGAACGAGTGTCCCCGCTGCCGCGAGGGGTGGCGGGCCCAGGGCCCGATATGGCCGAACGGGAGCCACGACGGGCCGGAAGCGCTCCGGTATAGCGGAGGAGCCCCGGGGGAGCCCAAGCGGAGGGCTCCGTGGGATATCGAATCCGGAGCGCCTGACTTTGGGCGTCTGCCCTGTCTTCTCGCGTCTTCTGCTGTCGGGGGAAGCTTAGGCTTACCTAGTCACACATATTTTTTTTCCTTTCATTCGCGCTTGACTCACCTTTTTGTTTTTTTTGTTTGGGGAAAAACCAGTCCGACCCCTTCCTTTCTCTTGCCGCGGCTATCGGCCGCCCGGACCCAAATGGATATCGTTTTTTTTTGTTTGTTTGTTTGTTTGTTTTTTTTTCGATTGGTGAGGTATTCGCTAATAAACGCCTATTTTGTATACGTTACTGTCTTTGATTTTGGTGTAAATGCGACCTGCTACGTCTCCGTTCCTCCTATCCCATCCGATCGCTGACGCGAAAGCGCCCGATAGACGTAGGGGCGCATTGGAGCCGATAGTCCGGGACCGGAAACGGCGGGACTGCGAGATAAAAGAGCGAATAGCCAGGAGATGACCTTGTCCCCCTGGCCGCGTCCTAACCGTTACGATATTTTTGGTATGGTCGTCTGGACCATTTTGTCGGTTGATAGCTTTCTTTTCTTTTCGCGAACCGGTAATTTTTTTTAGTGTTGTGCCGCCTGATTTTTTTGGTGATATCGCAGCCAACAGACTGGAGATTTCGGTCACTCTGAGGTGCCTTCCTTGGCAGCTCGTGGCTGCAGAGGGGCAACTGGACCGGCACGGTCCCGCTTGGCATGGGGGGGTTTGTGACGTGGCAGTTTTATCTGCCTCGCTACTTCGTCCTCCGCCTCAGCGTAGCGCGAGGAGGCGCGTATGACCGGGCCGGGCACTCAGCGAGAGGGCGAAGTCTCCGGCGGGACTGCGGAGAGTATTATTTTTTTACTCATTCGCGGCTTATTTCATGTGACCGCGGGCACCTCGACAAACGTCGCCTAAGGACCAGCAGCGGCGAGGAAGACGGACTGCGACAGGAAAAGGAGAGGGCGATCATCCAGGGCCGGCGCACAGGAAACCGCCGACGGAAAGGAGGACGAGACAAGACATGTAGACAGATAAGCGCCCCGCAAAGGAGGCTCGCGAGTGGCACAGCTGATGGACAGGCTGGGGCGGACGAACGGCCAGGACGAGGGCCGTCGAATGCCGGCTGTTCATCGAGGAGGGTAGCGGCGAAGAGTCGTCGCTGGGAAAATTCTGCTGCTGCCGTCCGCGAGGACGACAAGAATGACGAGGATGTCGGATGCCGATAGGGACCGCACGACACCTGCGGAGACCCGACACAGCGCTGCCCTGACGTCACGGCTAGATAAGGGCGGCCGCTGATAGGCCGCGCCGCTAAGCGCAAGGATATCGCGCACCCTGTGGGAGGGGTAGCGCTCATCGATCGCGCATCGAGCGCGATCCTCTTGGCTTTTGCGTGTGACCCGGCGATCCCTGCTGTGCGAAGCGTGAGCGAGCGTGCGAGATATCGGCTGGAGATATCGGGAGCGGCTATCGTAGAGTGTGCCAGGCCCGGACAAGCCCCGCGGATCGAGGAGCGGAGGAAGAACCGTGCTGAAGTCGAGGTGACCCGTCTAATCGCTGTGTAAAGCCACGAGCTGTCGGTGTCGACCAAATCGCGTTCTGAGGTGGAGCCCTTAGGTTAGTGTGCGAGTGCGTCCGCCGCGTGGCGATTGAACGCACCTTGCTTCTTAGTGTTTGGCTGGCTCTCCACCTCAAGCCCGAGACCTTGTCGAGGCACCCAGCTGTCGGCTGCCGCGTGTGTTTGAGCCGTCCCGCCGTAGAAGCTCGCGAACGACCGGCTTCCCGGGAAGCCGCAAAGCCCTCGCGCATGTGTGTGAGTTGTGTTACGGCCGTGAGCATACGGCCGCCCGAGATATCGGTGACTTGGTGTATCGCGCGTGTTCTCTTAATTTTGTAGTGCGGTTCAGGCGACTGCGTCTCGCCGACGCGACTCGTTTTGTGGAGCGTACTTTGCCTCGGAATTGCTGGATTCGCCTTAGTGAAGGCTCGGCGTTCACGTGCGTGCCGCGCCGTTCAGAGCGCGCGTGATTGACTGCCGCGCTTTGCGCGGAGCCAATCGTCGTGATCGGCGCGTGTGGCGTAATTATGGTATGAACTGAGATAATTCCCGCGTCCAGCTTATTAATTTCTGTTGTCAACTCCTTATCGCTTGGTCTTTCCTTCTTACGTTAACCGCTATTTGTTTTCTTTTCTTATTCTATTGTACGCCGTCTCTATTATGCACTGCAATATATGTGATCTCTATCTGTTACACCGGCCCGATTTTGCTTAATATCTCGCCTACCCGTCTCCTCCCGTAAGAGAACCGCTTCGTCCCTGTCTCCGCTTCCCCGCTCCTCTACCGGTTAGAGGAGCTAGCTGGCCGCGTGCGAGCGACAATTTCGCGTTTAGGCATGACACATTCTCGCGTGTTGTGATCGACGAGGTCTCGGGCCTCGACGAGGTCTCGGGCTTGAGGTGGAGAGCCAGCCAAACACTAAGAAGCAAGGTGCGTTCAATCGCCACGCAGCGGACGCACTCACACACTAACCCAATGGCTCCACCTCAAAGCGCGAGCCAGTCGACACCGGCAGCTCGTGGCTTTACACAGTTGTCAGAGGGTCACCTCGACGACGACTCTAATCCTCCTCTTGGTCCCTCGGGTCCCATCTTTGGGATTCTCCACTGGACGCGCTCGCCAGGCCGGACACTCTCGCCGATCTTTCCGATAGCCACCGACGATGACTGGGACCGATATCTCGCACTCGCTCACTCTCTAACGCAACGTGTACGCCGAACGCCGGGTCGCACGCAAAAGCCGAGAGGATCGCGCTCGATGCGCGATCGATGAGCGCTACCCCTCCCACAGGGTGCGCGATATCCTTACGCCTAGCGGCGCGGCCTTATCTAGCCGTGACGTCACGGCAGCGCAGTGTCGGGTCTCCGCAGGTGTCGCGCGGTCCCCGTCGGCATCCGACATCCTCGTCGTTCTTGTCGTCCTCGCGGACGACAGCAGCAGAATTTTTCCAGCGACGACTCTTCGCCGCTACCATCCTCGATGGACAGCCGGCATTCGACGGCCCTCGTCCTGGCCGTTCGTCCGCCCGAACCTGTCCATTAGCTGTGCCACTCTCGAGCCTCCTTTGCGGGGCGCTTATCTGTCGCCATGTCTTGTCTCGTCCTCCTCTCCGTCGGCGTTTTCCTGTGCGCCGGCCCTGGACGATCCCCCTCTCCCTTTCCTGTCACGGTCCGTCTCCCTCGCCGCTGCTGGTCCTTCGGCGGCTTTTGTCGAGGTGCCCGCGGTTACATGTAATAAGCTGCGAATGAATAAATAAAATAACACGCAACGCAGTCCCGCCGGAGATTTCGCTCTCTCGTTGAGTGCCCGGCCCGGTCGTACGCGCCTCCTCGCGCTACGCTTAGGCGGAGGACGAAGTGGCGAGGCAGATAAAACTGCCACGTCACAACCCCCCCATGCCAAGCGGGACCGTGCCGGTCCAGATGCCCCTCTGCAGCCACGAACTAGCGAGGAAGGCGCCTCAGAGCGACCGAAACCTCCAGTCTGTCGGCTGCGATATCACCAAAAAAAAAATATCAGACGGCACAATACAAAAAAAAATCTTTCCGGTTCGCAAAAAAAAGGAAGGAAATTATCAACCGACAAAATGGCCCCGACGACCATACCAAAAAAAAATCGTAACTGTTAGGACCTGGCCAGGGAGACATGGTCATCCCCTGGCTATTCGCTCTTTCATCTCGCAGTCCCGCCGTTTCCGGTCCCGGACGATCGGCTCCAACGAGCCTCTACGTCTATCGGGCGCTTTCGCGTCGGCGATCGGATGGGATAGGAGGAACGGGGACGGGGCAGGTTGCATTCACACCAAAACCAAAGACAGTAACGTATACCAAAGATGCGTTTATTAACGAGCCCCTCACCAATCGACAAAAACAAAAAAAAAACGAAAACAAACAAAAACAAAAAAAAGGACACCCACTTGGATACGGGCGGCCGATAACCGCAGCAAGAGAACGGGAAGGGTCGGACCGGTTTTCAAACAAAAAAAAATCTTCATTGGATCAGCCCCTGCTCACGGCAGGGGTGGCGGAAGTCCGATAACACGAGAAAGAATTATCCTCTTGGACCGATGCGGGGGCAGGTCCCTCCAACACGCACAGACCCCTGAGGCCCCATGGGCTAATGTGGGCTCCGGCGGCGGGCCCCCGGTGGGCCACACTGGTATCGGGGCGCTTCCGGGCCGGCAGGACCCCTCTCCGGGTCGTACGGTCCCTGACGGAACCAGCCCTCCTGGCAAGTAGGACACCGGTTGACCGTGGTGTCCCTTCGTCCGCACCGATAGCAATACACGGTGCGTGGTCGCGGGCAGCGCCAGGCGAAATGCTCCAGCGAGCCACAGTTCCAGCAGGCCTCGCGCTCGCCGTCGGTTGAGGCCCGTCGTGCGTTGGCGTCCATCTGGATGGGACTGGGTGTCCGGCGGCAAGTAGCAGAGCCCCCCGGACCTCTTCGGGGCGATCTGAAGCGGACGTCCTCCCTCAGGGTCGCGCCCAGCTCCCCACAACCGCACAGACGGATCTGGAGGCTCACGTTGCGTCGGTACGGGTCGGTGCTCGTACCGACATCTCGCTGGTTGGGCCGTACCTGGAGGTCCACGTCTCTTTGACGGGGTTCCACCTGGACGCCGACATTCCTCCGGCGGGCTCGACCTGGATGCCGATATCTCTCGGTGGGAGCAACTGTCGCACCACAATCCCGCGCGGCGTCGGGCGCCTGCGCCGCTCCTCTACGTAGCGGGCGAGGTCCTCCCAGGGCCCCGGGTGGTTCCTGGTGATCCAGGCAAACAGGTGGACCCAACGCCACTCGAAATCCGCGTCCGCCTGCGCGTCCATCCTCCTAGGCATCCAAAGGCTCATGGTATTGCTTGATGTCTTTCACGTGGACCTTGCCAACGATCCCACCCGTTAGATCAGCCAACTCGTAGACCACTGGTGAGAGAATTCCTCGAACAATAAACGGGCCATGGAACTTCTTGGCCAGCTTCGCTGAGAAGTGTTGTGCTCCGGCCGATAACACGTGGTACCTCTTGAGTAACTGTTCGCCTACGTTAAAGGTGACTTCGCGCCTGTGCCGATTATAGTACTTAAATTGCCGCTCGTGTGCGGCTTCCAAGTTTTCCGCGATCCCCTCCCATAACGCGCCCATCTTCCCCATATGTTCGCGCCACTCTGCGGGGTTCGCTTCCTCTATCTCGACACCGACGTCGTCCTGTTCACGTTCTGTTCTCGTTCCTGCAAACCGACCGGTAGCGGTTCTCGGTTGTAATTAAGAAAGGCGGGGGTAGCTTGTAGAGACGTATGGTGTGCGGAATTGTACGCGAATCGAAACTCATTAATGTGGACGTCTCAGTCGCGGTGATCTCCCTCTACAAACGCAGTGATCATTGTCTTTAGGACGCAATTTACCCGCTCCACCGGGTTTGCCTGCAGGTAATAAGGTGGTACCGTCGTATGATATATACCATACTGCTCCGACATCGCGCGCAAGTCTCTATTCAAGAACACCGTTCCGTTGTCCGTAAGCAATACACGCGGCGCGCCCCAACGGAAAATCACCATCTCCTCAATGGCCTCTATAATCCGTCGACCGGTAGCCTTACGAAGTGGACAGCACTCTATCCACTTCGTAAACAAGTCCTGCATTACGAGTAAGTATGCGTGACCGGACTTACTCGTCGGCAACGGTCCCATAATGTCCGCGGCAACCACCGTCCACGGCGACTCTATCACGCCCTGGCCCATCAATCCGGCCGGTTTGCTCCACCTATACTCTCTGACATACGCCGCAATGTTTAACGTAATTCGCGATATCCCTTAGCTTGCGCGGCCAGTGATATCTCGTCGCGATACGCTGATAGGTCTTCTCGACCCCCAAATGACCGACATGTGGTGGATCGTGATTCTCCCTAATCACTGCACGGCGCGCCTCTCGCGGCAACACGCGTTTCCACCAATGGCGATCCTCCACGACCTCCGCCATCAAGCGCGACTTTCTAAAATACATCTCGCCGTTGAGCATTCGCCATTCCGGGTAACGTCGCGGGTGGCGTGCTATCTCCTCGACCTTCGAGTTATACCACGCGTCATTCGTCACGATCGCAGCGCAAAAATCTGTTTCCTCGCCTTCGTACAATCTTGAAAGTGCATCCGGCACGTGGTGCATCGCACCTTTTCTATGCTCTATCACGTAATCATATTCGAGGAGTTCGAGTGCCCAGCGCGCTAGACGTCCAGTCGGGTTTTTTAAATTGTGTAGCCACCGGAGGCTACTATGGTCCGTTATAATTGTAAACCGATATCCTTCTAGATAGGGACGAAACTTTTTGACAGCCCACACGATAGCCAGACATTCCAACTCCGTGGTGTAATATCTTCTTTCCGCTTCCGATAACGCGCGGCTTGCATAAGCAATTACATGTTCCGCGTCCCCATATTTCTGCGCTAACACCGCGCCTAACCCTACAGAACTTGCATCGGTTTGCAGTAAAAATGGTAAATCAAAGTCCGGACACGATAGCGTGGGTGGGGTGGTCAAACGAAATTTAATTGACTCAAAAGCTTCCTTTTGAGTCTCCCCCCACACCCAAGAGCGATTTTTCTTCAGAAGACTCGTAAGCGGTTCCATCCTCGTCGCGCATTGCGGTATAAATCGCCTATACCAGGACGCCATTCCGATGAACCGACGCAGTTGTCTAACGTTTCGCGGCGGGGGGTACTGCGCGATAGCGGCGGTCTTCTCTGGATCGACCGTCAACCCTTCCTTTTGTACGAGAAAACCAAGATATTTCACTTGGGATCGACAGAATTTACTTTTCTCCGGGTTGATCGTGAGCCCCGCGTCTCTAATGCGCGCAAACTACTTTGCCCAACCACGTAAGATGTTCCCCAAAAGTCCGTGTCACAACAACGATATCATCGAGGTACGCGAATGCATGCGTTTCCATCTCTGGACCTATTAAACGATCTAGAAGCCTTTGAAACGTTGCGGGCGCTCCCGTTAGGCCATACAGCATCCGCGTAAATTGAAAGAGTTCTTTGCCCGGTACCGTAAACGCGGTGTACTCTTTACTACTTTTCCCTAACGGGATCTGCAAGTAAGCCTGGCTAAGGTCGATGGTAGAAATGTAACCGGCTGGCCGAAGTTTATCCAAAATCGCATTCATGTACGGCAGGGGATACGCGTCTTTTTTCGATACGTCGTTTAACCGGCGAAAGTCTAAGCAAAAGCGATACGTGTTGTTCGGTTTCTTGATCATCACGATGGGTGTCAACCACGCGCTATTCGAGGGTTCGATAATACCGGACTCAAGCATTGAATCGACCTCGGCATAGATCGCTTCCTGTACCCTTGGCGACACCAGGTAATAACGCTGTTTAATAGGCGTGTGCCCACCGACATCTATACGGTGTTCTGTTAGCGACGTCGCTCCGAGTTTCGCGGGAACGTCCGATATCTCCGACGCTAAAAATTCCGATAACCGCGCGCTCTCCTCAGCCGACAGCTCCCTTAATCCGCCCTGCGGCGTTGCGCGTTCGCGAGCAGTAGACGTCCCCTCCTCTCTTGGTTGGGGCACCACGATATCGGCCGCTTCGTTAGGCGTCGAATCTTGCAAGCTGCCCCTCCGCTCGGTGGGGTCTTTCCCCGTCCTCCGCTCGGGCCCCGTACTTCCTTGCGCAAGCGCTGCCGACAGCAAGCTCGTGGTCTCGATTTCCAGGGGATATTGTCGCGTGATATCATCCGCGAATCCCCAGGTACTTCCCGCAAAATTAATCACAACACCGAAAACTGTCAAAAAGTCCATACCTAATATACACGGTAACGCTAACGTTCGCAACACGTACACGCTCAAAGTACGCGTGCGGTTTTCAATTTCGAGAGGTACCTCGACCTCCCCACTCACTCTCGTCGTCTGGCTGGTCGCAGTCGTCACGCGGCGGTCCCTAGCCCGACGAAACCGATATCCCAACGATTGCACTAATTCAATAGCGGCCGGACCTGAAAAGGTACGACTCGACCCGGAATCCAACAGAGCGCGAATCTCATTACCCGTTATCTTAACACGAATAAAGGAGAGGCATGATTCCCTCGCCCCAAACGAATTACAAACGAAATCTGCGCGTACCGGTATCACTACATTATCGGGGGATGCATTGCCAGGAGTCGCGTTTTCCCCCTTCTTCGACTCCCTTAGGCGTTTCCCGCACAATCTGGGCACGTACGCAACGTTACTCCCGCCTTGCCGCACCGATAGCAATGAGTGCGCGGAGCGGATTTACAGTCACGCGCAACGTGGCCCGTCTGATCGCAATTCCAGCATTTGCCGGGATTGCTACGGTGCCCACTTGTAGACGGGGTAGTGGTCGGAGGACCTGCCACGGCGGTGGTCGACGCGGACGCGGCGGTCGCAGCGTCACCAGTGTTGATAGACGGGCCGGGATTTCTCGCGCATGCGCGACGATAGAGCGTGGAAAGCAGCAACGTAGCGTTGCAAATGTAGCTAAAATGAGCGCATAAAGACTCGGCGTACTACTTTATTTATAGTTTACATGAACAAACATGTTATACGAATAAAAAAAAGTATATATATATTACAATGTGTTATTTTTATTACATATTTCAGAATTTATTTTTATATTTGTTATATTAATCAAATTGAAAATAATAAATTAATATGCATTATAAAAACTAATTGCATTTATATTACCCTTATATTTATATTATCCTAATTTTTTATTTTTACTTATTGTAATCGTCTGAATAAATTTAAATAATATTTCTGAGATATTTTAATAAAATATACTTTAAAATTATATACAATTAAAGAATATAATATGATTACAATAATGAGTTAAAATTTAAGAGTTTTAAAAATATTTTACAAAAAAATATATAATATATAAATAAAAGACAATAATACTTACACAGAAAATTTGCTCAATTTTTAAATTTTAAAAAGCATTTTTTTTAATACAAATAACTTTATAGATTTTTTCTTTTTTAGTTTTTATTTCATTTTTGCATGAACTTTTAAATAACAGCGACATATGCGACGATGCTTTTGCAGTTAGATATATTCAACTGTAAACACGTGAAACACGATAATACAATTTAGTTATTTTCTATATGACACGTGACGCGCGCAACAAAAAAAACGCACCCATGAGACGGATCCTTTTTTGCCTCGGCGGTCTCTTCGATAGGATAGGCTAGGTTAAGGTAAGTATATATTATTTAATTATTATGGATTTAAATGGAAAAGGAGCAATTAAGAAAGATAGAATAAGACAATTTCAATCATCATGGCTAGATGAAAAAGTTTTTAAAGGATGGTTGGCTCCTTGCCATCAAGAAAATAAAGCCATTTGCACTATATGCAATAAGACCATCAGATGTATGAAAACAGATTTAATTCAACACTCACAGACGGCCAAACATATTAAAAATGTAAATTTAAATAAAAATAATGACACTTTAGAAAATGTTAATGATTTGACAGACACCAAATTATCTCATAAAAACAAAGTAAAACGAGCCGAAATAAAATTAGCAGCATATTTTGCTGAACACAATACCTCTTTTTGTTCTGTAAATCACTTAATTCCATTATTGAAGGATATTTGCATAGAAGTGTACAAGTTGAAGTTGTACAAGATCTTAAACTGGGCCGAATTAAATGTAAAAAAATTGTTACCGGTATATTAGCTAAACGCGAAGTTGAAAAACTTGTTGATAATTTAAAATGTTGCAAATTTTCAATTTTAATTGACGAAAGTACAGATATTTCTGACACAAAATTAATGTGCGTTCTTGTTAAATATGTTTGTCCTAAAAGTAAAAAAGTTATGACACAATTATTAGAATTGTTATCTTTAGACGCTAAAGATTGTTCCGCGAGTAAAATTTTTATAAGTTTTAAAAATCTTCTTGAAGAAAAAAAAATTCCATTTAAAAATGTCGGAATGGCATGTGATAATGCATCAGTTATGACTGGATGCAATAATTCGTTTGTGCAACTTTTAAAATTAGAAGTACCGCGATTAGTCACATTAAATTGTATTTGCCATTCCTCCGCGCTAGTAGCCAGTAAAGCTTGCGATAAATTACCTTCTTCTTGCGAAAATTTAATTAGAAATATTTATAACTATGTTTCGGGCAGTGCAAAAAGATGTGCAATTTTACGAGAATTTCAAAAATTCTTCAATGTGGAAAGGAATAAGTTGTTAAAATTATCAAATACTAGATGGCTCATATTACAAAAATGCATTGTTCGAATTCTTCAAAATTGGGAGGTATTGACAAATTATTTTTTATTAGCAGTCGTTGAAGATAAATTAAAATCTGCAGAGATTATTTTATCTCATTTAAACGACAACATAATTAAAACGTACTTTTTATTTTTAAAATATGTGTTAGATTTTTTAAATAATTTTAATGCTTTGTTTCAATCGCGTAAAATCTTAATTCATAAATTATTTGTAAATAGTCGACAATTAATTGTTCAAATAGCTCAAAATTTTATGATTCTAAATTCATTAAAAGATATTAATAATTTAGATACAAGTAATGAGAAAAATATTTTAAATTTAGAAGAAATATATGTGGGGCCCGAATGTGAGATTTTATTAGAATCATTATCTTTGGAATGTAGACAAGAAATTAAATTAGCATGTTTGAATTTTTACATAACGGCAGTTCAAGAGATGCTTAAACATTTACCGTATAAGGATCATGTTTTTGAATGTTTGACTTTTTTAGATCCAAAAATAGCACTGTACTATGAAAATAGAGCTAAAATTAAAGATTTGACTAATATTGCCACAATTGTAGAAAACATTAATATTACAAAATTAGCTTATGAATGGAGAATTTTACCTTCCATTTTTGATGATGAGCAGAAAAAGGAATTAGAATCTTTAGAGATTGATAACATGTTATCATAAAATATTAACATACAAAGATTTTAATGATCAAGAAGTTTTTCAAAATTTAAAATTATTAGTAGAAATAGTTCTTCCTTTTCCCCATTCAAATGCCGAAGCCGAACGAATTTTTTCAATGGTAACCGATATAAAAAATAACAAAAGAAATCGTTTGAATAATGATATTGTTTCTGCTCTTTGTGTAGTTCGGTCAAACTTTCAAGCTGAAGGCATTAATTGCACTAATTTTGAAATTGATCCTAGGCATTTAGAACTGCATAACGCACAAAATTTATATGAAAATCAAAATACATCTGATAAGACTTAATAATTTTGTTTTTATATTTTATTTTGCTTCATAATTTTGCTTTTTTTTGTTATTTTGCATAGAGTCACACATGTAACCAGAATTTTTTATTGTTAGTTATTGCTGATATAAATTTTATTAAAAAATTTTAATTACAAGTTAATTATTATTTAACTATTTTTTTAAAATTATTTATTTATATTTCTTGTTTATGTTTGTGTAATTTTATTTTAGTTTTTAAACGGTTATTTTAAAAAGTGCACATTTTATTTTTATTTTAGTATTAATCGTTTAGATATTATTTAATTTCATTTTTATACAATTTTATTTTCCAATACAGCACAAAAATTGCAACAACATTATTACAACGTTGCAACAATAGTTTTGCAAAGAAAAGATTGCAGAAATATCGTTACAACGTATTGTATATATGTTGCGTAAATTCTGTACTGTATGAATATAGTTCTTAAACGATTGTTTAAAAGTGCACATTTTATTTTATTTTTTTTTGTTAACTGTTTAAATATATAATTTAATAGGAAGGACCGTCTGAGGAGGGGTTTTTAGTGGGTAGGCAATAAATGGCAGAATCTTTTATGTTGTACCTCTATTGAATCCCACACACCCTGGAGCACGGGCTCTAAGGCGTCTTGCTCTTCTTAAAGTGAGAATCGGAAAGTCATTGTCTTTTTGATGAGGATTAGAAGATTATCGCTTTTAGAAGGGCCTTGCGAAGGCCCTTTTCCCATTAATAAAAAAAAAAAAATTTACTAGTTTTTCTTATTTAAATATTGCTAAGAGTATTTGTCAATTTTTATTTTAGTTTAGTTATATTTCATTTTTTATAAATTATTTTTTTTATAAATTATTTTGTTTACATTTTATTAGTAAATATTATTTATTGTTTAATAATATTTATATTATATGTATGTGTGTAAAAAATTTGTAAAATATAAAAAATTTTATAAATTTGAAAAATGTTACATTTCATATTTTATTGTTTTATATATTATTATATATATTATATATACATTTATACACACAAACACACACATACACGTATACGATGTGTAAATATCATTAAAAACCTATTTTTTGTAAAATAATTTGTTTGGGGTCTTAAAGATCTCCCTTTTACTATCAACGGATACTTTACTGCAGCTTTAATGGACGCGCATGCGCGAAAAAACCCGGCCCGTCTATCAACACTGAGCGTCACTACGAGCCTTGGCTCTCTTCCCCCTCACCGCGCGCGACGCACCCTCACTTTCATCTAGGCCCGATATCTCTAATGCCGCAAGAGTATCATTTAATTTTCCTCCGCGTCCCCCCTCTTTTGAAAAACGATAAGCTAAATCGAGAAATAATGATCGCTCCGGCGGTGGAGGTGCCCGATAACTTAAAGCTGCCCGACAACAGCTTTCCGCTCGCGCCGCCAATAATTCGAGTGAATCTAAGTCGGTGACCGAATCGCGCGGCACCATGGTCTGCAAGCGCGGAAACATGTGGCGGTGTGCGTACCCGATCTTCTCCTCCTCACTCCAAGGGGGTGAGAGACGGTCAAAAAGCGCATTCAGACGTCAGATAGTTCACGACCGTTTCGCGCTCGCCCTGGGTGCGTCGCATTATTTCGTCCCGCAAGGCGAACTGGAAGTCGGGATCCCCAAATCGCGCACGCCACGCCGCCTTGAACGTACCCCACGTCTTCAGTTTCGCGCGCTTAGCACGGAACCAGTGAAGCGCGACACCCGATAGGAAGAACGGTAGGCACCGCAATATGTCCGCATCGTCGACCGGTATCAACTCGCGGCCCTCCTAAATCCGTAATAAAAAGGTTTCCGCGTCCTCCCCCCGCGCGCCGGAAAACTTTAAATTCCAACGCCGCATGATATTGTAAGCGGCGGCCGCATCATTCGATCCCGGTAGTCGACGTCCCCCGCCACCCCCGGACGCGTGCACGCTCGCCAACGGCCTCATCGCGGCCTCGAAGGGACTGTCCGGTCGCGGTACCTCTCCCTCGGGGAGATTTAAGTGTCCGAAATCCGGTAACCCTTGCGCGACGTCCGCGCCGACGAACGATTCGCCTACGCGCATAGTCCGCATGTGGCGCAATAATCTTAACGCGAGCGCGGATTGAGAACCCTCGATTGAGAGCCCCTGCTCCTCAAGCGCGACAACTAATTATTCGAGGGTGGCGGTAAAATTCCACTCGTCGTCGTACTTAGTCGAACTCATTTTCAAGCGATGTTATCCCCCCTCGCGATCGACGGATTTCCAGGCGCGCAATTGTACGGCGATATCTCACGAAAACGATAATGATAGCCGAAGCGAAAATAGACGGTCACTCAAAGCGTATTCTAAAATTCCAAAATATTTGCGACAATCGAACGCGCAAACACGGCACGACACTTCGACAGCACGCCCTCCCCCTAAATTCCTCGGCGTGTTTACTTCTACGCCAAGCACTATAATCGGCACTGAGCAGCAAATTCCACCGTCGCGAAATAACAGTCGCGAATATTCAATGATCAAACACGACGAAAGGTTCGCGGCACTGTTTGCCGACACCAAGTCACAGGATCCTAAATAATAAATTCAATCTAAAGCTCACACGACTATGACTCACAATCGGGAAAATAATGTTCACACGCGAAAATCAAGACGATACCAAACGCATAATAATACTAGCAACAAAGGAAGGTTAATATGGTCTCGAGAAATTTTGATACGATTTGTTAAAGGTTAGCCGTGTCAAATAATTGAAAGCGGAAAATGGCTTGCAGTGAGTTATCAAAATTCCAGCGAGAACAGGAAAATGCAAAAACTCACACAGGACGCACACAACACTTGCTCAGGGAAAAACAACAACAACAAAAAATTATCTCACACTCAATGCAGAATTCCTCGCCGGCCCGTGTCTCCGCAGCTAATCCACGCAAAAAAAAATTCTCAATTGCTACGCCCGTGTCCCGCAAAGACCGTAAAAAAGAAATTCTTACTGGCGCGCCCCACGTTGGGCGCCAAATTTTGTCACGTACTTTTCCTGACGCCGGAGAGCAACGGCGAAATACGCGATCAAACAATGGAATGACTCGCGAAACACGCGCGGGAGCGACGAACTAACTGAGAAACACCAAATGCTCGCACCAAATCGCGAGATTGGGCGCCAGACGCGATGATACCGGTCGCGTCTCCGGGTTCACTTTTCCACTCTAAACACGGATTCACAACACGCGAGAATGCGTCATGCCGAAACGCGAAATCGTCGCTCGCACGCGGCCAGCTAGCTCCTCTAACCGGTAGAGGGGCGGGGTAGCGAAGACAGGGACGAAGCGGCTCTCTTACGGGAGACGACAGGTAGGCGAGCAATTAAGTAAAGTCAGGCCGATATAACAGATAGAGAACACATGTATTACAGATAATAGAGGCAGCATACAGTAAAATAAGAAAAAAAAGCGGTTAACGTAAGAAAGAAAAAGAGATAAGGAGTTGCCCAAAAAGAAATTAACCAGTCGGACGTGGGAATTATTTCACTCAGACCAGGATTACGTTACACGCGCCGATCACGACGACTGGTCCCGCGCGAAGCGCGGCAGCCAATCACGCGCGCTCTGACCGGCGCGGCAAGAATTCGAACGTAGAGCCTCCGCTAAGGCGAGCCACGTAATTCTGAGACACAAGTGCGTACAGTAAAAGGTTCGCGTCAACGACAACGCAGTCGCCGGAACCGCACTACAAAATTAATAGAACACGCGCGATACACCAAGTCACCGATATCTCGGGCGGCCGTATGATCACGGCCGTAACACGACTCACGCACGTGCGCGAGGGCTTTGCGGCTTCCCGGGAAACCAGTCGTCCGTGAGCTTCTACGGCGGGACGGCTCAAACACACGCGGCAGCCGACAGCTGGGTGCCTCGACGAGGTCTCGGGCTTGAGGTGGAGAGCCAGCCAAACACTAAGAAGCAAGGTGCGTTCAATCGCCACGCGGCGGACGCACTCACACACTAACCCAATGGCTCCACCTCAGAGCGCGAGCCAGTCGACACCGGCAGCTCGTGGCTTTACACAGTTGTCAGAGGGTCACCTCGATGACGACTCTGGTCCTCCTTTTGGTCCCTCGGGTCCTTTGGGATCCTCCACTGGACGCGCTCGCCAGGCCGGACACTCTCGCCGATCTTCCCGATAGCCACCGACGATGACTGGGACCGATATCTCGCACTCGCTCACTCTCTAACGCAACGTGTACGCCGAACGCCGGGTCGCACGCAAAAGCCGAGAGGATCGCGCTCGATGCGCGATTGATGAGCGCTACCCCTTCCACAGGGTGCGCGATATCCTTGCGCCTAGCGGCGCGGCCTATCAGCGGCCGCCCTTATCTAGCCGTGACGTCACGGCAGCGCAGTGTCGGGTCTCCGCAGGTGTCGCGCGATCCCCGTCGGCATCCGACATCCTCGTCGTTCTTGTCGTCCTCGCGGACGACAGCAGCAGAATTTTTCCAGCGACGACTCTTCGCCGCTACCCTCCTCGATGGACAGCCGGCATTCGACGGCCCTCGTCCTGGCCGTTCGTCCGCCCCAGCCTGTCCATCAGCTGTGCCACTCGCGAGCCTCCTTTGCGTAGCGCTTATCTGTCGCCACGTCTCGTCTCGTCCTCCTCTCCGTCGGCGTTTTCCTGTGCGCCGGCCCTGGACGATCGCCCTCTCCCTTTCCTGTCGCGGTCCGTCTCCCTCGCCGCTGCTGGTCCTTCGGCGGCGTTTGTCGAGGTGCCCGCGGTTACATGTAATAAGCCGCGAATGAATAAATAAAATAACACGCAGTCCCGCCGGAGATTTCGCTTTCTCGTTGAGTGCCCGGCCCGATCGTACGCGCCTCTTCGCGCTACGCTTAGGCGGAGGACGAAGTGGCAAGGCAGATAAAACTGCCACGTCACATATATATATATATATATATGTATATATATGTATATGTACATATATATGTATATGTATATGTATATGTATATGTATATGTATATGTATATGTATATGTATATGTATATGTTTATGTACGCATATGCATATGTATGTATGTATGTATGTATGTATGTATGTATGTATGTTAACTCCTTATCACATATTAGTGAGTAGACATTCTTGAACTATAAATAACGGTGCATGTGAATTAAATTAAGTATATAAAATGTATATACATTAGACATGCTGTGATGTATATTCATACGAAATACATTAATGAATATACATAATATATGCCTTAACATATATTAAAATGATGTATATGACATGTATATACATTAAATATTGTGTACTGTATATACATACGAAATACATTAATAGATGTAAACATTATGTACTATAATGTATATTTAAATTACGTATATGACATGTATATACGTTAAATATTGTGTACTGTATATACATACAAAATACATTAATGAATGTACATATTATATACCAAAATGTATATTCAAATCATGTATATGAAATGTATGTACATTCTATATACAGGATATTATTTACACATAATGGAGAAATAATACATATACATAGAATATCCGATGTTATGTGGGATATGTAGCAGGCAGGTAAATTACTTTCTTTACATGCATCTGCATATTCTTCAAGCGTTGAGAAATTGGTAAAACTTCATACAGCTGCTGTTAATAATGCACGTGAGAAATCGCATACGACTTCACGTGGTCGTGGTGCGCCAGATCGTATCCTTTCCATCAGCCAAAACTAAATGGAATTCGTATTGTGTCTTTTAGACAACATTTGTGTTACTGAAAAATGACCACTTTTTTCGTAATTTACTACGCAATTATATAAAAATATATGCCTCGTCTTTGAATTATCAAGCCTTTTAATCTTTTTTATAATTTTATACTTCCAGTTGCGTCTATGTAAATACAAGCTGTCTTATCTAATGTATAAGTTCTATATACATCCAACTGATACCTAGTATAATAACGGAAGAAAAATGATTTTTAGGCAATATTGTGAATTACATTCTTCAGTGGACCTAACTGCATTATTTCCAATGCTTTTATAAGATTTTTATTGAAATAACTTTTTTCTTTAATATTATGTTTAGCGACTCGCAAAACATTTGCATCAAATAAATGAGGAGGTTCAAATTTATCTTGACTTTCCATTAATTTATTTTTCATTTCAATTCTATATTTCAAAACACTTTTTCCTTGTAATTCATTTATGACAGCTTATCTCACTGGATTTCTTAAATAACGTTTTCTACAATGTCCTTCCTTTTCTCCTTCGATAAACTTACATCTTACTTCAGTAATTAGTTCATTCGTGTTATTAATCTTGCATTTTATTAATGAGTCACACTTGCATGAACCATAAGCATATCCCGATTCTCCATTACTCATTAATTTATAACGTTTAAAATTAAATCCACATGGCACTTTTGCACTTTGCCAAATTTTTTCAGTAAATGCTTGCTGCCACGTGCCAGGTTGCAATATTGTGTATTGACGCGCTGAAGGAGGTCGATCTTTTTCTATTCGCCTGTATGTTCTTTGAATTATCATGGCATTAAAATCAGCTTTTGTCATAGTAAAAGTAAATGATAATACACCATCGATACTATTTGCATTGATATTAAAAATATTTAACGAAGAATTATTAATTGTCGAATCGTTTCTTGAAACAGTACAAATGTTCGATATTTTTTGAACATGGTGTTCGACATTCATTGGCTGGTGAGGAGAGACAGAGGGACGATCAATTAACTTATCCCTTAAGGGGGGAAATCCAATTAGAACGAGGAAAAATAAGCTATTTTCAAGAATTTTTTGTAGGAAAAAGAATTTTTCTATATTTTTCGAACTTAAACATTTATTTATATATGATTTGGACTGTCCATACGTATTTTTTTTTCCAAAAATATTTAAAAATGGCGGACATATGAAGCATCCCATTTGGCAGGTCCGCGTGCGAGTTGCTCAGCTGCTGGACAAATGGCGTCCGTGATATTGATCCTATAACAAGCAGCGAAAAAATTCTTATTATTTATACCCATAATTCGTAATTGAACCTAAAAAAAATGAAAAAAGTCAAAAATTTTGAATATGAAACGCTTATGAAAATAAATTTCCATTTTTTGACGTTTTCTCTGCACAATTTTTGCAATAAATAAGTCATTTTTTATTATAATTTTCACAAACATTTAGGTTCACCGACATTGTACTGATGTCACGAAGTTGTGTGCGAAAGTTCAGCGCGATCGGTTGAATAGTTTTTAAATGAGAGTTCCAGCAGTGCAGAAAAATACAGTTTTGAGAAAAACGTGTTTAAAGTTTTGACAAGTAAAAGATACAAGATATCTATAATTTACCTCTTAGTCAGCAATCCCGGCGCCATAGAACAATCCTTCTGCTTCCTCGAAGAACTAGTTCTGCTCCAATAACTGCTCTCTTCGGGCCTTTCGAGCTTCTTTAGAGTTGAAAGAGTTGCGCCGCTCCTGTCGAGATACCCGGCGCCCGTCGACGTTCTCAGCATAGTTCTTGGTCTGGCTCCCAATAATTATTTGTAACTCCATCATAATTTGTAGAATGGAAGAATATCCTTCATTGAAGACTCCAGCAGCGATGTAGGATGCAATTTCAACTATTTTCAGCCCAGAATTAAGATGTTTTGGAGCTAAACGCCAAATCGTAGAATTGAAACTTTCGTTTGAATTCTGCGTATGACTGCCCAAGCATCTCTGAAGTAATTCTTCCTTAGATAAATCTTCATAAATTGGAAGAATGTGTTTTGCGACTGTTGGATCGAGTGGAGGAGGGTGCTCGAAAGAATCCAAATTTGCTCCAATAGCTTTTTCTTTCTGCCACTTACACCAGCTGTCTTCGCCGGGCGGGCAGTATTCGTGCTGTGGCTTCTCATCCGTAGAGATCAAATGGTAATAAGTGGCTATAATACTTTTTTTCATTCCCTCAATACTATTCGCATTTCTTCTAATTGCCAGACCGTAGTACGTTGTGAGCTTTTTAATTAAAGCATCCGTTAGTTTGCCTTTACCACCGAGTTTTTGTGTTTTTTTTATATTTCGGAGCCGAGTGCCCATTCTTTTCGCTACGTGGTCAATGCATTCGCTTTTTGCAACTTGAAATTCATCACCGTAAGGATTCTTATCTAGAATGGCCTTGAAAGTTTTGGAGTCTCCGTCTCCAATATAATTACCATATTTAACGCCATACTTTTCCTCTGATCTTAAAAAGATTTCTGTAATCGCATCGACCTCCATTTTTCCGGCTGAGCCCTCGTGATTTTTTGTACACTCTTCCTCGTGATTTATATACCACTCTTCGTATTCTGGAGTGTTCACCTTCTTTTTCCAAAATGTGCATGCATGACAATAGCTACTTTTGATAACTAAATCGATGACTTTGCCCGAATAGTAGCCTATGACCGTTACAACTCCGTACAGCGATTTGAATCCACGTTTTTTCCACGAGCCATCTCCAGAGACTTTCAAATCTAAAATAGACCTCTCATGTTCTTCATTGAATTTTTTTTCTTCTTCGATAGCTTTCTTGCAGAGACTTTCAAAAACAGATTTTGTACAGGAGTGAATATACGTGATAATATCATTATACGTGCTCTCATTCATTCCTTTACAAATGTCCATGAGGTTGAAGAATAAATTAATACCCTCTCTGCCAACACCTAAGAGTCGCATAACAAACACCATCCGACGATTCACTTCGTATCCAGTGTTGATTAGTGGTCCTGAATTGATGTTTCTCTGACCACAGCGACAAAGTAAAACTATCTTGAAACCGAGGCCTCGATTCCCAGCTTCTTCAAACTTTACATTCTGTTTACAAACACGACAAACAAGGAGCTCTGTCAAGGCTGTAAAAACGGTGAATATTTCAATCAAACGATAGCCATGCAATGGATTCCAGTGAATATCTTCAGCACTAGCATTGGAGAGTTTTCTTGCACTCGTACTTTCACATCCTTCTTCATCTGCACTCTTTTTATTTGAAAACTGATTACCATGGAACTTTCTTTTGCGTGGTTTCGATTGTTTTGGTTCGGCGTGTGTGCCTTTCGGATAGGACATTTCGAATTTGCACTGTCGTTTTGTACAGGCCGAACTTCGGAGCTAAACTGAGAACCGGTTCTGCTCGATGCCAGCGCCAACGGACCCAACGGTTTCGACTAAACGTAACAACAGAAATAAAAGCCGTCTACCAGGGGTGCGTTCCAAATCCTACAGTAAAACTCTAGTTACATCTCTATACGTTTTGGATCGCAGCCCTGAAAGGTAAAATCCCCGCTCCGGGTGAATATACCTGCTGCGTGCTATTAGAGCTTCGACGCTGCTCAAGAAATTTGTTGCGCTCGGAGGCCATAACTTCCGAATGGCTGCGAATTTCGATTTAAAACGTTGGGAACATATTCTTACAATGTTAAATAAACATTTTATGCAAAAAAAAAATTCGATTTTTTGAAAGTTCTAATTGGATTTCCCCCCTTAAGCCATATCTATTGCAAGAAACAAATACAAAAAAATTGGCGTCACCCGTTTATATAATTTTTTTGCTATTGTTATCCAAATAGCATCGGTTTCCAAAATAATTTTCTGATTGTCTAATACCATGCGGTCTTTATAATTTATTAATACATTAATTAATGTATACTTATCTATACTTGTCGGTCTTCCACGTGTAGGCATGATGGTAAATCCAAAAATGGTAGTCCTTGACACAATTTATAGAATAAACCAATTACGTAAAAGACACTTTAACAAAACAAAAATAAAACTAAAATAAAAAAAATAAAACAAAAACGTTCGTACAATAAAAAAACTAAAATAATAAATAAACAGAAAAAAAATAAATAAAGAAAAAAGAACGTAAACCAAAGTCTTTAAGACACACTGATAACACTTTCACGAAATCTGTAAGCGAACGCGAAGAACATCCACGGTGGTTAAAAAAGAACTGACGGAATTGTCCAATCCATCTAGATGGATCGGAAAAATCGGGTAAAGCTAAACAAATCATGAACATTAAAAAAAAAGCAAAACAAGCGACGGCGCTGCGCGCCGGGCCCCACGGCTACGGAGCAACGTACGACACGACGCGACAAGCAGGGTTTCTAAGTCCGAGACGGTCGTCAGGTGGTAGTCAGGTGGTGGGGATGAAAGCCATGGCTCACGCCGTCCGCGCTCGGCGTTTCGGCCAGTCTCGATTAATCACTCGCTCAGCGAGTCTCGCTATCGATAGGCGGGTAACCGCATTTTACTACATTAAAATATTTCATATGAGAAATATTTTACTGTAGTAAAATGCGGTTAGTCGTCTATCGACACAACAAATTTAATATCTATAAAATAAAATAAATATATTTAAGGAAGCCAATGTATTAAACATGTCAATTAAATAAATATATTAATAAAGCTAATATATTAAATAAATATTATTTTTAATATTAAGTATAAGTTTAATAAGTAAACATATTATGATATAAAATAAATAAATAAATAAATATAAGTAAAAAATTGTTTATGCAAGTATAAATGTATATAAATAAATGTAAATATATATATATATATATATATATATATTTACAATAAAATAGTTTTCCACATCACCCATAAGGTACTATTAAAGATGTGTTTTTTTTTTAATGGTTTCTCTCGTAGGTTTATTCCACTAAAAAATAATATGAGAAAATAATTGAACATGTGTTATCATATTGCGTTTTTTAAAAACTTGTTTTTGTAACCAGCGCAAATTGTCTTGTTCAGACACAATGCCTTGCACAAATACATGTCTTGAAGAGAAACAAAAATTGAAAAAACTTTTTTGGCAGGTAAATCTGCTTAACCGTATTTATTTAAATAAAAAAGATCCTAATATATGGAACACGATCTAATTAAGCCACTCTCTTCCCTGAGAAAACTGTTGGAAAGATTCGGATACAGATTTCGGAAAAAATGGATTCAGTCGGAAAAAAGAGGAAAAAGAAAGATAGAAAAAATATAATTAGAAAATTATTTTCGGATTATTACCGAATTGCTCATTTCGATAAAAACTCGAGATTAAAGATTGAAAACCTTATTCGGACGAGCCTTGGATTAGTTTGGATTGGATTCACGGATTGAGGATTGAAAAAAATAATCAGGATAAGTTTTGGGTTTATTCGAATTGGACTCCTATATTAAAAAAGCTTAAATGACTGTTTTGGAATCATTCAGATAGAATTTGGAATTGATACACATTGAAAAGGGTTCGGTTTAAAGATACAGATTTCGTAAAAGTTCTCAAAAGTTTACTATGTTTGTACCGTACGTAAGACAAAGACAGACGTTCGTATTAAAATCCTATCCAAAATTTTTATCAGGGACTTAAATACAAAATATTACTTTTTAATAATTTTTATTTTTATTAATTATTTTATAATCATCAGTATTATACATAACACTGACGTACATGTTTATAATATATGTATGTATATAATATTTTCTAGTAAATAAATATTATGCATAATACTGATTTACTATAGGATATTGCCGTGGGGGACCACCTCTCACGCGATCTCTTTGAGCATACCACCGCGCTCGACTACGACCGCGTTCTCCGTTCTGCGTCAAATTCCTGGAACAAGAAAGATATTATGAACATACTGCAAATAATAATTACAAAATGTTATATATTACATACATACATACATACATATATATATATATATATATATATATATATATATACATACAGGGTGTAACAAAACAAAGGGACCTGGAGTATACCATGAGTTAGAGGACACGAATCCAAGTCGAAAAGTTCTAAGTCATTTTTTGATCTGAGCCTTCTGTTCCATGCTGTATGATGTTAAAGTTAGCGAATGAGCGCCCGTCTATAGAAAGAAAACAGTGACGGACAATAGGCGGAGCGGAGCTGACAAACTACGCGGCGGGAGAACAACGATGAGCAGCAAAACGGCTGTAATCAAAAACACACACACACACACACACACACTCTCTCTCTCTCTCTCTCTCTCTCTCTCCCTGCAACCGCGGGTAAAATTACCCGTGGTCACAATAAACAGACTCCCAAGCAAAGGGGAGCCCCCCGTAAAACACTCTCCAGAGGCTGAAATGGATCCGCAAGCCAAGGAAAGCACCCCGGAAACTAGCCAAGCGAACATGGAAACCACTCCGGAGGAAGCGGAGACCACGGCTATCCAGGAATCCCACAACGATCGCAACGACGTAACAAGCGACCACACAACGAGGATCGACGCGACAGAAGCATCGTCAGGGAAAGAGGGAGATCCGGACAACAGCCATATACCGTCCAACGAAACAAATTAATAATACTAAAGCTATGAGTTTAACATGTATAAATATTTTCATTATCAGTTTATTTTTATAATTTTGTATCCAGTATTATTATTATTTTAAAATACACAAGTATAAGCATAAAGTATACCACAAAATAGGTTAAACACATAATCAAACAATACGCGCTAAACAGTTTTAATTTTCCATTTAATATATCAATATTTGCATAATTAATCACAACAAAATGTTATTTAATCATAGCTTGTTAAAAATATCACAGATTCAAATGCGCCTTCCCGCGCTCAGTTGTGGTAATACCGCCATCTTGGCGGAGTGATACATGGCGGCGTCCGAAATAGGGGCCTCGACGAGAGAAGCCAAGCGTCGCCATATTAACAGTTAGTCGGTTACAGACCGAGCTCAGAGACAGACCTATGCCATCGGGCATACGTGGTATGATGCAACATTGCATCATCTCGCGCGCGACGCGAACAGTTAAGTTATTAATTAAGGACAATAGTAATAGTGACTAGGGACCAATTGTACTTTTATTTTCTTTTATTATCATGTGTGTGCAATAAACATTATATTATACAAATCGGCATAAGTGATTTGCGCAACCGACATTGATAAGTCCCATCCACATGTCACTACCTGAAATAAGAAGTGCATAAACATTAAACTCAGTGCACTAAAACGAAATAATAAACTTACCTGTGTACCGACGAACATTACGCAGCGGCGTAATCAATCCCACGACGACCGTTGACAGGAAGGACGAGCCTGGCCAATCACGTACGAGGATTCCTGAAACAGAGGGAAACTATAATTACATACTACACCTTGGTAATTAGAGGGTCAAATTACCTGGCGACCGTGAAATTCACGCAGGATTCATCTTAAAGGTAGGTGAAATAACCTGTAAAGCGAAAATTCGGAAATTAGCATTTGTTCGTCCGGTCACAGTGTATTACGCAACGCGAAGTGAATCTTGCAACGTAGCACTTTAATAAGAGGCAGTTTTGCCCGCCCGTGAACCTTATAAAACCCAAATCATACGAGACGTTGAAGGCACGCTTTATAAATATGACATGCGTCTTAGTAAAATCCTTCCAAGTAAAAAATAGCTCTCTCACGCGAGAAACGTAGCTAGCTCTCGTAATGGCGACCGTGACAGGACACGCGGCGTGTGTAATTAGTTGCAAGAACATTCGTGAATACGATAGTGAAATCGTTAACAAGTAATTAATAACAAAGGAGATTTTCCGCTAAGATAGGAGATCGTTCAGTAAAAGTAAATTGTTATTTTACGAGCTATTGTGAACGGCACATAAAAGTGACGCCGTATCTACAAAATAGACTCACCCAAGATAATGGACTATTCCATGCAGTTGTGGAGAGCATAATAGACTCGACCACGTATAATAGACTCACCCAAGCATTGTGGATAATCCGATGCATTGTGTATAAAACTTAATTAAATTTAAATTTAAGTTACTTTAACAATGAAAATTGATTATTATTCAGTAATCAACGATTCCAGATGCACAATAACGTTATGCTAAACTAACCTTTCATATATTATACGCGTAGATTACGTTCGAGGTACAGTCGTGTTTAAAAGTGTCAAAATTTCGTAAAATCTTTTAGATTAAATAAAATTACGATAAAGTGACTCGACGATTTCATCCTTGTTAAATGACGTAATCGCCAGTTGTGGATCAACGCGCGGGAAAACTTATATTCATTGCACGATAAAGTGTAAACTCAATTCGGTTATTCCGAAACGCATAAAATTTGCGTCAATTTAAGAAAAATAATACATAACGTTATAAACAAATACGAGTTGTGCTTTAATACCATTTAAACAATTATTCCAAAGCGTACAAGTATCACGAGTGACAGATTGAGGTTATGTTACCCAGTTGTGGACAACACATAGTGATCACGCGGAAACACATTAATTGTGGTAAATAATTAAGCGAAATAAATTCAACTCGAATATTTTACTAATATACAAGTGAAAGATAAAATACACAGTGAAATTCTAAGTTGCTTGTAATTAAAACGAACCTATGTCCAATTTTGTTCAGGCAATATAAGAATCACATGTGACAGATTGAGGTTAGGTTACCCAATTGTGGACAACACATAGTGATCATACGCATACACATTAATTGTGGCGAATTAAGTAAAAATTAATCAAAATAAATACAACTCGAGTATTTTACGGGTATACAAGTGAAAATTAAAATACACAGCGAAATTTTAAGTAGCTTAAGGTTAAAACGAACCTATGCCCAATTTTATTCAAGTAATACGATAATCACATGTGACAATTTGAGGTTAGGTTACCCAGTTGTGAACAACACATAGTGATTACGCGTAAACACATTTAATTGTGGTAATTTAAGTAAGAATTAGACAAAATAAATACAATTTGAGTATTTTACGGGTATATAAGTGAAAAATTAAAGTGCATAGTGAAACTTTAAGTAACTTATGGTAGAAACGAACCTATGCCCGATTTTGGTCAAACTATTGCATTAAATAAGCATAGTACAATCCAAATATACAAACATTCATAACCTAAAAGCAAATAATTGCAAATAGCCGTATTCTAAAGGTGATTTATGGCCAAATTAAGTCAATAATTGCAAATTTCAATCTCAATTACTACATTGTGGATTAGACATAATAAAGGACATTTCCGTGTGGATTAAATCCATTTTTACGCACATTGCATTACGCATACGTGCAAATCCCATACCTGCTTAGCGAATTTAAGCCAGTTATCTATAATTATCGTAAATTACTATACAAAAGCAATTTATTGTGGTTTTAAGCCGCAGTTGCTACGTATTCTTATAAATATAAGCATTTATTTTATAAAATACATTTATTTATGGATAATAAACATCCTTATATCCTATCCAATACCTATATTAATAAATAAAGTATTTATTAAGCAAACCTTATATATTTGTGGATAATATTCAATCCCATATTATATTCAGTAACTATATGTATTCTTATCAAACTAAACACATATTTGTGGTTAATATCAATAAGATATAAACAAGATAACATATGTTTACTATATAAGTTTAAAATTAACTATATAATGTATGTAAACAGTAATACAAATATTAAGAAAAATTTATTTATGGATACACAGTACCCATTTCAATAGTTCACCACAAAACTGTGGATGACACACAACCATCGTAATATTCGATGCACAGGGAACTCGAGAAGCGAGTTTCGAACATATTAATCTATGTGTTATGTTTCAGCGCCAAGTTACGACTCCGTGCGTTACTGTAAACCGTAGATTATGCTAAAGCGAGCATTGATCAAAAGCGCATACGGATTAATCGGTTAATGAAAACAATACGATTGTAAACTTCGAAAGTTGTAACGCAGTACGCGAACGCTTGTTAAAATCGAAAGTGCAACCGCGATAGCCGTGATACCGTTGAATAAGACGCGATACCATGCCGAATTTACCTAGATCGCCGATCCAGACGCGAAATACGGCGCGAACAATGCAGGATACGGGCGACAGTCGACCAAACGTCGAAAACAACGAACAAATCGAAACCCAAGCGAGCGTTTCGAATACGCGAAGATCGTTATTATACGACGACCGACCAGTAGGTGTATTAGGTAGAAATATTGTGGAAGATACTACTTTACCCACAACCGCGAGCACCGAAATGGCGTCAAACAATAATCGCACCACGTCAGATTCAGATATTGTGGATTTGATTAGGAGATTATCAGATAAGATCGATAGATTAGAAGCGCGAGTGCAAAACGTTACTAGGGAACGCGACAAAACCGCGGAGAGCGAGGTTTTGGCGGGAAACGCGAGTGAAGCGGGACCGCGTACACAAAAACAAACCCCGATCTTCATAAACGTTCCTGGAACGTGTCTAGCCAACCGCGATATGGACAATGACAACAACCGATACCACGTCTTGACCGATGACGACGTCTTTGGTTCAGCCGGAGCCGTATTAGGTTCTGGAGGAGGAGCCGGAGGAGGCGGAGTCGGTTCAGGCGGAGGCAGTGGTATTCGTTTACCACGAGGCGGATGGTTGAAAAGTCCATTCGAACATTTAACATTCAGGGGAAAAGACGATAAACAAAACCCCGAGTTATTCGTTCGAGATTTCGAGAACATAGCTAGGGAAGAACAAGTACCTGAGCAAGACCAGTTATTTTACTTTAAGCGAGCGATGAAATCGTGCGCGAAATATTGGTACGAAATGACCAAACCAGACGACATCCAAACCGCGAAAGACAAGTTTCGTGAGTACTATTGGGGTCGCGAAGCGCAAACTGCGTATAAAAAACAATTATTTACGGGTAAATACGTACCCAACAAGGGAACATCAATGGCCGAATACGCAATGCAAACAGCATTAAAGGCACGATTGTTAAACCCACCGTTATTAGACGACGATATAATAGGTATCTTAGGAGACCATTTTCCTATAGATGTAGCTAGGGAAATTAGACCCACGAACGTTCAGACGTTGCAGGATTTAGTTAGACTACTAGATTCCATAGAAGCGACGCGCAAAGGGCGTAAAAGCGAAAGCGAACCACAAAAAGGTGGCTATAACGCAAACAAAAATGTAAATAAAGCCGGAACCATTCCAAAACGGAATATTAACGCAAATAAACAGCAATTCAACAGACCTTACGGTCAACAAGCCGCATTTCCATCGCGAAAACCATTGGCTATTACCGCGTCAGAAAAATCGTGGAACAATGAGTCCAATCGAGCGAGCGAACCGCGAGCGAGATTTAATAACAACAACTCATTTCAAACGCGATCGCGAGAATACCAGAATGGAAGAGTCGTAATCACCGAGGTTACAGACGGCGATGACGAAGCTATGCAGCGGAAGAACGTCGCTAAGATCGACAACCGCTACCAGAAGCAGAATCAACACAAGAATGTGGGACAACAGCAGCAGCAGCAGCAGCAGCAGCAGTCACCGCAAACACGCAGAAGAATGGCTACAGTAATACGCGACGACACGAGCAAAGCAGTGCCAGTATCCAGCCAATCAAACAGAGCAGTCAACATAGATGACAGCGCAGATATTGAATTATTTGTGGACAAATCCGAAAAATTCCCGGATAAATCCATGAACAGCATATTGCCAGAGTTCAATTCGCCGTACCCACGAAACAAACAAAGGGGAAAGCGAAACTCAAGGCCAAGAACTAAAACAATGCCAACCGAACAACAATTAGGTGGCATTCACATGATCCACCGTCACGGTGACGAACTTAAACCACATTTGATGGACCAGAACTATTCGAGAGGGAGGAAACCGACCGTTCGTCAAGAAAACTTCGATGACGAGTCAAACGCGAGCGAGTTGACGAGTTCGGAGACCGCTCAGCCACAACATCCGACCGTACACCGAGAGGACGAATTGGCGGGAAACCAAACACCATCCTATTCCGAAGAACATTTTAAAACGTACAAAAAACGCATGAGTCAGTTACAAAAGGACTATGCGAGATCCCACAGCAAACAATCCATTGAAAAAAGCACTTATTTCATGGACAAATGGGATAACGAACCACAAAACGTGGAACAAAATCATAATTCCGTTAAGAAAAGAGCCTCGAGAACGGAATACAATAAAGAAAATAAACATTTAGGGGCCACCAATACTTTAACTAATACCGCAAAGAAAAGAGTTCCGAAAGCGGATTATATTAATGAAAATCAAATAAAAGGAACCACTAATAAACAATGTACCAATAGTACAACAGTCCGAAAACAAGAGTCAACCATAGAAAGGAGGATTCTAAGGGCTAAAAAGGATAAGCAGCGTAAAACGACCGGAACAAAGCCAATTCCAGTTACTCTAGAAGACGGAGAAGTGGAAGTGATGAAGAAAACACCGAGTCAAGCTGTATTAGATCAACGCAAAGTGATCTTTTCAAAGGATTTGGAAAAGGAACGACCCAGTGACGAAAAAATTGCCACAAGAACAGTTCCAGTACAAAGCAACCTACAAGTTCAAACGATTCGCGCGGATAACGCTAATTCCCGCGAAAAATCAGCCAAACGACGAGTGCTAAAGGCCAAAAGAACCACAAGTACAGTCGAAGATGCATTGAATATCCTTAGGATAGAGGATATGATCAAAGACGTGGAGGAAACCTTCACCGAGGCGCAAAACCAGAAAATAACAAAGGTTAACGTGCCACTTATTACCATAAAATTCAAAGCGTTCACAGTGAAAGCGCTAGTGGACACCGGAGCACAGATCTCAGCCATAACAAAGGAGCTGTATGATGCTTTGGTCACCACCAATGACATAATTGATGCATTGCCAGTGAGGAAGTTCTTCTTAAAAGGAGCTTTCGCAGGAAGAGGCGCAGCAGTGTCAAATAAAGCAAGAATTGAATTCGAATTTAACGGCAAGAAGTTTCAGTACGAGTTCTACATCGTTGAACAAATGGCATACAGAGTGGTACTTGGAATAGACTTCCTTGTAAAATATCACACCAATGTGCTATGCGATGATAGAGTCACGGTGAATTTCGAAGCGGAAGCCGACAACGAACAACAAACCATCGCTACAATAACGATGGAAGAGGCCGATGAAGCCTTACGTGAGATAATCCATAAAAATGCCGAGATTTTCCAAGACGGCATAGGATTGGTCAACCACTACAAGCATAAAATTGTGGTTAAATCTAACGCACCATACAAGAAGAGATTATATCCCATTCCCGATAAACATTTCGAGAAAGTCGCAAGCTATATCGACGACTTAGAGGAGCAAGGGATAGTTAAAAAAGCAGCCACTCAATATGTAAACCCACTTGTGGTTGTTATCAAGAAGAGCGGAGACATTCGACTTTGTCTCGATGCCAGAGAAATAAACAAGAGGATGTGCGAAGATTACGCGCAGCCACCTACAATAGAGGAGGTTTTCCGCAGATTTGGACCAAACGGATACTATACCTCACTCGACATCAGTAATGCCTTTTGGCAAATCCCGTTAGAGGAGCAATCACAGAAGTATACCGGATTCATGTTTAATGGCCAAACGTACGTTTTTCGACGCATGCCATTCGGAATAAAAACAGCCGGAGCTTCTTTTACCAGGGCTATGAGCAAAGCCTTAGGCCCAAATGCAAACGACTTCTTAATCGTCTATCTCGACGACATTTTGATTGCCTCCAAAACATTGGAAGAGCATATCAAACACATCGATTATGTCCTTGGAAAGCTGAAGGAAGTAGGTTTTCGATTGAACAAGGACAAATGCGAGTTCATACAGAGGGAGATCAAATTCTTAGGCCACACTTTCAACGAAATCGAAGCGGAAATAAACGCCGATACCAAACTGGCCATCAGAAACTGTCAAAGACCCAAGAATAAGAGAGACGTTCAAGTCTTTCTCGGTCTTGTAAACTGGGACCGCAGATTTATCAAAAATCTAGCCAGAATGACGCAGCCATTGGAGGAGCTTCTAAGAAAAGGAAAGAAGTTCGCATGGAACGATGAGCAACAGAAGTCATTCGAGGAGATAAAATTAGCCTTCGAGGAAGCGCCAAATTTATATTTAACCCGTCCAGGCTACAAATTCGGCATATATGTCGACGCAGCAAGAACTGGATTGGGAGCCCGACTCTACCAATACAAGGAGGACGGCAGAGAAAAGTTTACCATTGCATACGCAAGCCGTGCGTTGCATGGAGCCGAAGTAAATTACACAATCACCGAACTAGAATGTTTAGCTCTAGTTTGGGCCCTGAAGAAATGGCATACTCTCTTACTAGGAAGACAAGTGCGAGTACACACTGACCACCGAGCCCTGCAGTTCTTGAGGACTTGTGTGCAAAACAACACAAGGATTGCTAGATGGTTCAGCTTTCTACAAGAGTTCGACTTAGATGTGATCCATATTCCAGGGAAAGATAATACATTCGCCGATACTTTGTCCAGAAGCGCAGACGAAAGGCGCATACTCATGAAAGATGACAAGTACATCGGTTTAATTGAAAATGCAAGAGATGGAACCAGGACCGACGATTGGGTAAAAATCATACGGGAAGCACAAGAAGCGCACCCAGATTTGATGAACGCACCACAAACGGATCCACACATGTTCCTTGAAAGAGACAACATCGTTCGACACATGGACGGAAACTCTGACAAAATCGTCTTACCGGAGGAAAAGAACTGGAAGATGATGAAACGAGCACACAAATTGCTAGCTCATTTTGGTACCGATAAGTTAATCGGATTCATGAAAAAGTATTTCATCGGAAAGAAATTCGAGAAATACGCTAGAGATGTGGTAGCATCATGCAAGGTGTGCCACGCAACCAAGTTTTACACCCGACCAACCGTAGGAATGGAATACTACGAGTTGCCAGACAAACCAGGCAAAGCCATATCATTGGACCTATGCGGACCATGGCCACAATCGAGAGGAGAATACGAGCACGTACTCGTGATTATGGACAAATTCTCCAAACTAGTGAAAATATATCCACTAAAGGATAAAAAACTGGCTACAATCATCGATAAATTGGAGAATGACTACTTTCCAAACATCGGAGTGCCAGAAGAAATTCTTACGGACAACGATGGACAATTCTTGTCCAGAAGATGGCAACAGTTTGCAGAAGAATACAACTGCGCAATAAAAAAGACTACGCCATACAACCCTCAGTCCAACCCAGTAGAAAGAGTCATGCGTGAGCTAGGACGAATAATGCGTACCTACGCATCGCACGAACACACCCTATGGGCAAACATTGTACAACGCGCGGAACGCGTTATCAATGCCACAGTACACTCCAGCACTGGATTCACACCAAATGAATTACATTTTGGTGTCGACGATCATCTGGAGCTGCCAAGAGAAATTCTACCGCGAATTTATGAAGAAATCTCACAAGACGACAAGATTGTCGAGGCGCGTGTGAACCTAGAAAGAAACGCGCAGAAGAGAAAGAAACAAGCGGATAAATTTCAAACCGCTAACGTCTATCAACCAGGAGACATAGTTTGGATCAAAACAAGGCCACGTTCAGATGCGAGAAAGAGAAAAGTCGCAAAAATTCATTTACTGTACGACGGACCTTTCCAAGTTCTCGATGTGTTGAGACGAAACGCATATCTCATTGGAGACCTCAACGGAAACGTGAGGGGAGCTTACAATACTCGTCTACTAAGATCTGATCGCGAGCCGCACATGAAGCCACGACAGGAGATCCTAGACGAACAAATAGACGAACCCGAGCAGGACTCACCACAAACGAGCGAGTACCTAGATGCAGAAGACGGTTCACAAGATTACAATGAGAGATACGAAAGTCTTGATGAAGAATTACCACGAGACGACCAATTAGAGCAAAACGAATACGATCCGGATGAATATCTACCAGAGGATCAAGATAACGAATATGATCCCGACGAGGATGACGAACAACACATTCCGGAGGAGGAAGAAGATTACTCCGACCAGGAATTTGATGAACAGGATTCAAACTACGAACCATCCGATACCGCAGAGTATGAACAAGACTACGAACCCATAGAGGCGGAACAATACCTCGAAGAGGATGATGAAATTGTGGATACAACCACAAGTCAAACACTGGATGATTCCGAAATCATCAGCGAACATGAGCCAATCGAAGAATATTCGCAGGAAGATCAACAAAATCCTGACGAATTCGAGAATCCTTCTCAAGAAGAACATTTCACAGAATACGATCCCAGAGGAGGACTATTCTTAGACGAAATACCGCAATGGCAAGAACAAGAAAACGAGTATATTGTCGAGGAGCCACAAGACAGTGACCAAGAAGACAGAATCACAACGATTCAATCACAAAATCGCAGTATAGCGACACAGAGTCAACAAGTGACACAATTAATGGCAAACTTGCCGAATCAACACGAGGAGACCTACCAGGACGACCGTGTTCAAGCCAGAATAAAGGCAACAAGATATTCAACTAGGGGCGGAACTACGCACGCCACACTAGAAAGCGAATATCGCTTGTGCACCATTACTATTAAGGAAGAACCTACGGAACAATTTAATCTTCCGGAATGCACTGTAACACCAATTCGCAGAAAAATTGCGATAAACGATATTTATATCAATGACAACAATAAGAGACCACGAGAAGAGGTCGAAACATTGAAATCAATCACAAAAGTGGATAAACATACCACAAATAATGAGACAACCAAGAAAAATCTCAAAAAACGAAAGATGGTAACAATTCCTATAAATACCATCAAATTATTACACCAGGACGAAGAAGAAGTCCAAATCTTAAAAGTAATTAACGTTACTGACCCAACAATAAAGTCAGAAAACGAGAACGTAACAAAAACCAATATACTTACCACAGAAGATGATGAATATCACATGGAAGCCGTAATAAGGACCATGGAACCAATTCCCACCGAGGAAGACCCATCGAACCTGAAACAAAAAGAAAAAGTAAGGTTAGTCAATGGAAACAAACAAAAACACGAAACAGTGTTAAATGAAACCTACACACTAGAGAAAAGTGAGGTAGACACATTAAATATAACAAACATAGCGAAAAGCGAACAAAATCACGCGAAAATTGCATTACACACAAACCATGTACATGCAAACGCACCACAAGACGAATTTCTTACGAAAAACGAACCAAGTTCCACAACAGTACAGGAACAAGTACAATCAATAAGTAACAATATTCAAAACCTGCAAGACCAATTGCAGAACTTGATTGATAAAGCTAAAACGCAAATCAATCCACGAAAGAACAGACTGAATACATTAAATCAAATTAAAACTGAATCTCTTATGCAGATTAGTAACGAGTCATCAAAAGAATCAATTACATTCGCTAAAAATGCGAACCAACACGCCAAATCGCACGATCATACTATTTCATGCGATAGCAGCCATAAAAAATCACTAGGACCAAATTCCACAAGTTGTAGAACGCGCTCACCTATCATAACCCGTCTACAAACTCGTAATCAGCTGACGCAACAAAGCGACACGACACGTATAAACAAGCAGCAGCTTATTAATAAAAAGGTAATTGCCAAAGTTAAAATAATGGATCCCGAACCACCATATGGCAAACTATGGTACGATCACTTATCCAACAAGGAAAGGGAGATCCATGAAGAAGTTAAGAGAAGAAAGGCTTGGAAGAAAATAATAATCGAAAAGCAGAAAAGAATACAAGCTTTAGAAACCTTCGTAAGCAATACATCTCCAACGCACGAGGACGAAGAAGTGAACGAAAAAATTATCGAGGAAGAAGAAAAATGGGAAAAACAGTATGACGACACGGTAACGGAATACTACGGAGAAGACAACAAGAAACAAAGGTTAGTCGACCAATTTACCGTAAACGGTGAAGATGGACAACCTTACTATAAAGCAAACGTAGTCATCAATATCACCGACGTAAGAAAACAAAAGATTGATGAACCAAAAGAGTGTATCATCAATTACAAAATTGGAAAACATACAGCCACGAGAATCGTGCAGCTAATAGCCCAACCGTGGAATAACGACGAAACACAATCACCCACATCTGAACCAACGTCATACGACTCATCCATAACCCACACAGATATCGCTAACAATGATGAGCTCGCAGAATTAACAATAAACCCAATAAAAAATACACCGAGGAAAAATAAACATACAAAATCAACAAAGAGACAAAGAGCATCCACATCAAGCGAAGAACTAAGTTACGAGAAAAAACCAAAGGTAACCAAATCCGAAGCAAAATCATCAATTGCAAAAACTAAACAAAGGGACCAGGCAGGCAAATTCATAAAAGCATCGCCAAAAATTACAGAACATAAAGTTCTGTCACAAAAATATACAATTTATACGAAACATCCAACGTCACCAAGTACAAAAATCGCTGCTATGTCATCACATAACAGCAATTTGGCGGGAAAAGTGCAACCGCGGGTAAAATTACCCGTGGTCACAATAAACAGACTCCCAAGCAAAGGGGAGCCCCCCGTAAAACACTCTCCAGAGGCTGAAATGGATCCGCAAGCCAAGGAAAGCACCCCGGAAACTAGCCAAGCGAACATGGAAACCACTCCGGAGGAAGCGGAGACCACGGCTATCCAGGAATCCCACAACGATCGCAACGACGTAACAAGCGACCACACAACGAGGATCGACGCGACAGAAGCATCGTCAGGGAAAGAGGGAGATCCGGACAACAGCCATATACCGTCCAACGAAACAAATTAATAATACTAAAGCTAAGAGTTTAACATGTATAAATATTTTCATTATCAGTTTATTTTTATAATTTTGTATCCAGTATTATTATTATTTTAAAATACACAAGTATAAGCATAAAGTATACCACAAAATAGGTTAAACACATAATCAAACAATACGCGCTAAACAGTTTTAATTTTCCATTTAATATATCAATATTTGCATAATTAATCACAACAAAATGTTATTTAATCATAGCTTGTTAAAAATATCACAGATTCAAATGCGCCTTCCCGCGCTCAGTTGTGGTAATACCGCCATCTTGGCGGAGTGATACATGGCGGCGTCCGAAATAGGGGCCTCGACGAGAGAAGCCAAGCGTCGCCATATTAACAGTCAGTCGGTTACAGACCGAGCTCAGAGACAGACCTATGCCACCGGGCATACATGGTATGATGCAACATTGCATCATCTCGCGCGCGACGCGAACAGTTAAGTTATTAATTAAGGACAGTAGTAATAGTGACTAGGGACCAATTGTACTTTTATTTTCTTATTATCATGTGTGTGCAATAAACATTATATTATACAAATCGGCATAAGTGATTTGCGCAACCGACATTGATAAGTCCCATCCACATGTCACTACCTGAAACAAGAAGTGCATAAACATTAAACTCAGTGCACGAAAACGAAATAATAAACTTACCTGTGTACCGACGAACATTACGCAGCGGCGTAATCAATCCCACGACGACCGTTGACAGGAAGGACGAGCCTGGCCAATCACGTACGAGGATTCCTGAAACAGAGGGAAACGACAATTACATACTACACCTTGGTAATTAGAGGGTCAAATTACCTGGCGTGAAATTCACGCAGGATTCATCTTAAAGGTAGGTGAAATAACCTGTAAAGCGAAAATTCGGAAATTAGCATTTGTTCGTCCGGTCACATCCCCCCCTCTCTCCACCTTGTTTAAAAAACCTTAAAGATCCTAAGGTGCATAACTAAAATAAACGTTTCGGTGTTATTGTAATTTATCAATTCAACGTGAATTAATTATTTATTTCCTTATAATTATAATAAATGTTCGAAGTGTGCTCCTCCTACTTCGATACACGTTCTTGCTTTTTTCTGTACATTTTGCGTAGCTTTTCGAACTTGAACATTACTAATTCCCTCAATAGTGCGGAATACTAATTCCATCATCTCGTCAGTTGTCTCGATGTTGGTGTGTATAAATATTTTTTCTTTTATTCCTCCCCAAAGAAAAAAATCACACAAATTGTAATCCGGACATCGAGCAGGCCACGGAGTTATCGAGTTATTTATTATAATTATAAGAAAATAAATAATTAATTCACGTTGAATTAATAAATTACAATAACACCGAAACGTTTATTTTAGTTATGCACTTTAGGATCTTTACGGTTTTTTTTTGACAAGGTGGAGAGAGAGAGAGAGAGAGAGAGAGAGAGAGAGAGAGAGAGAGTGTGTGTGTGTGTGTGTGTGTTTTTGATTACAGCCGTTTCGCTGCTCATCGTTGTTCTCCTGCCGCGAAGTTTGTCAGCTCCGCGCCGCCCATCTGTTGTCCGTCACTGCTTTCTTTCTATAGACGGGCGCTTATTCGCTAACTTTAACATAATATAGCATGGAACAGAAGGATCAAATAAAAAAAATGACTCAGGACTTTTCGACTTGGATTTGTGTCCTCTAACTCATGGTATACTCCAGGTCCCTTTGTTTTGTTACACCCTGTACACACACACACACACACACACACAAACACGCACACACACACACACACACACACACACACACACACACACACACACACACACACACACACACACACACACACACACACACACACACACACACACACATATATATGTGTGTGTGTGTGTGTGTGTGTGTGTGTGTGTGTGTGTGTGTAATTGCATTTAATTAGTGATTCGGTCTCGTCGAGACGAGACGAGACTAGCTCAAGTCTCGTCTCGGTCTCGATTTGATTTCGAAATTTTCGATCTCGTCTCGGTATCGGTTTGGTCTCGTCTCGGTCTCGGTCTCGAGTCGAGACTCTCAGTCTCGATAATCATAATAAGTGTTTTTTCAATTCCTTCTATGCGACTAAACTTAGGTTATTCACTATTTTACTAATTTGTGTACTAGTAGTTTAAATAATTTTTTTATAAATAAATGAATAAATATTTATATAGTTTAAAGAATATTTTTCCCTGATTTTATTTCAAGTTGTGGTTTATAGTTATTATTACTAGAACTAACAAGGAAACACAGGGAAGTGTCCGCCTCAGATTAAAACGAGTTTTTAATATGTTGTAGTACAGATAAAAATAAGGGACACGTATTTTTTTATACGTGCCCATACGCACTTTAAGGGGGTGAAACACCCCTTTGAAGAAAATCGGTTTTTTTCTTTCGAAGCGTATGCCGTCGGAACTATAAGAGATAGAAAAAAATGTTTTATATAAAAGTTGAATGGTTCGAAGAGTAATTTATAACAGCGAAAAAAATTTTTTTTTTATTCTTTTTAATACTTTCCCCCACCACTTACCTATTTTTTTTCAAAATTTTTATTTTTTTTATAAGCAAAATAAAGCTTATTTTATTACAAATTCAACAATATGATAAAGTTACAATACAACATTCCCATTTTCCAAAAATAATTAAAAACCTCTCTATACGCACGGTACGCGCACCCGTCCGCGCGTTCGTGCGCTACGAAAGTGACTCCCTCCGATTTCGGCGTGCCTTTAATATGTTGTACAGATTAAAATAAGGGACATGTATTTTTTACACGTGTCCTAATACACTTTTAAGGGTGAAACACTCTTTTGAAGAAAATCGGGTTTTTTCTTTCGAAGCGTGTATCGTCGAAACTATAAGAGATAAAGAAAAATGTTCTCAATGAAAGTTGAATGCATGTTTTTCTCGCATAAAATGACAAAAACATTTCGAGGACAGTCTGTGTCTAACATGAAAACGCAGACATTGAGAAAAACATTTACTACAAAATAAAACGACACTACACTAAAAAATAACAACAATTACGATGTTGTAAGACATTAATTTCTTGTTTAGAAAATAATATGTAATTAATATAAGTTAAACATTTATTTACTGGTCTACATGATTCGACTAGAATATTTGTTCTCTTCAACATTTTATAAATAAGGAGACTTGGAATACAAAAATTATTACTCACACATTCCATACCTTCACTATCTAACGCCAGCTCATCAACTATCAACAAGAGAACTAACATAAAACTAATTAAAAAGTTAGTTAGAAATTTCATCTTTTATATTGCATTTATAAAATTCAATTAATGTGTTTATTAAATTCGATTAGTGTAGAAATATGCATAACCACGCTACTGGAGCGTGCACTTTGGGTCATTTCCTTACATACGTAACTCTTGAATCTATACATGTCAATACTGCCGAGACGTAAACATTCTATTTCAAGATAAGAAATGATCCTAAGTGTTGAAATATGCATAATCACGCACCAATAGCGTGATTATGCATATTTCAACACTAATAGAATTTAATAAACACTTTAATTGAATTGTATAAATGCAGTATAAAAGATGAAATTTCTAACTAACTTTTTAATTAGTTTTATGTTAGTTCTCTTGTTGTTAGTTGATGAGCTGGCGTTAGATAGTGAAAGTATGGAATGTGTGAGTAATAATTTTTTGTAATCCAAGTCTCCTTATTTATAAAATGTTGAAGAGAACAAATATTCTAGTCGAATCATGTAGACCAGTAAATAAATGTTTAACTTATATTAATTACATATTATTTTCTAAACAAGAAATTAATGTCTTACAACACCGTAATTGTTGTTATTCTTTAGTGTAGTGTCGTTTTATTTTGTAGTAAATGTTTTTCTCAATGTCTGCGTTTTCATGTTAGACACAGACTGTCCTCGAAATGTTTTTGTCATTTTATGCGAGAAAAACATGCATTCAATTTTCATTGAGAACATTTTTCTTTATCTCTTATAGTTTCGACGATACACGCTTCGAAAGAAAAAACCCGATTTTCTTCAAAAGAGTGTTTCACCCTTAAAAGTGTATTAGGACACGTGTAAAAAATACGTGTCCCTTATTTTAATCTGTACAACATATTAAAGGCACGAAATCGGAGGGAGTCACTTCCGTAGCGCACAAACGCGCGGACGGGTGTGCGTATCGTGCGTATAGAGAGGTTTCTAATTATTTTTGGAAAATGGGAATGTTGTATCGTAACTTTATCATATACCGTTGAATTTGTAATAAAATAAGCTTTATTTTGCTTATAAAAAAAATAAAAATTTTAAAAGAAAATAGGTAAGTAGTGGGGGAAAGTATTAAAAAGAATTAAAAAAAAAAATTTTTTTTCTGCTTTTATAAATTACTCTTCGAGCCATTCAACTTTTATATAAAACATTTTTTTCTATCTCTTATAGTTCCGACCGCATACGCTTCGAAAGAAAAAAACCGATTTTCTTCAAAGGGGTGTTTCACCCCCTTAAAGTGCGTATGGGCACGTATAAAAAAATACGTGTCCCTTATTTTTATCTGTACTACAACATATTAAAAACTCGTTTTAATCTGAGGCGGACACTTCCCTGTGTTTCCTTGTAAGTACATTATTGAGATCATTTATTACTAAATTAATCAATACACAATTTAATAATTACACACGCAACATTTTTTTTCTTTTAACAACCTCTAGTTAAATTAATCGAATATATTCACAGAAGTGCCAATAGCAATTCAATGTATTATATCAGAATTAACTTCACTTTTCCTTTTCTGAGACAAACTGTATTCAAACAAAGACTGTAATTTTATAAATAAAAGACAAAATTGTAATATAAAGGATACAATTTAAAAATAAAGGACAAAATTGAGTTTTCAAGAAATGAATAAATCAGCTACTTGAAATAAAGGACTGTCCTTTGAAATAAAGGACGGATGGTAGTTATGATCGTACAGCGCTGCGCCTACACAACTCTTTTGTTTATTAGTTCTCTCACTCACTCCTGTGTATGCGCGAATAAAGAAGGCAGTCTGTTGCTAAGCCTAGAGCCAACACGTTTTGTCGAGAGTGTTGGTGAAATACTATAATTGAGTGTCGTTTCTGAAAGTAATCAAATTTAAAAAAATGTCCAGTTCAGAAACCGAAAATGCGGAACAATCGGTGTCTAGTTCGTCGACATCGAGTGTACTGAAAAAATATTTTTCCTATTCAATAGACAAAGAAGAATAAAATTTGAAAAATGTTTAATATGCAAAAGTGAAAAAAAAGTAAACAAATAAAAATAAAAGACTCTAATACAAGTGGCTTAAAAAAACATTTGTTATCCTGTCACCAAAAAATTTATAACGATGCTTGTAATAAAAAGGAAATTCCACCGCAACTAGCAAAAGGACAACTGACGATTAATGAAGCATTTCAACAAGTAGCGTAAAAATAATTTAGAGATATTTTCACATGCATCTTTATAGGAAGAACGTAATTCAGAAAATTGTAACAAACCGCCTTTCCGCTCCCCCCTCGGACCGTCCACCGTTCCGGGCTGTCCGGCCGAACAACCGCCGGACAGCAGAAACCTAGCGCATAGCGCCGAAAAGACACGCGAATACCGGTGTAGCGCGCGTTGACGCATCCGCACGTGAGATCTGCGTGGCAGATCTCCGCGCGCACGCGCTCGACCGGAGTGGCGACCGCCGGACCGATCTCGAGCGGCGGGGAGACCCCCCACCGATTCCGTACCGTTCCGTACCCCCGCACCGTCCCTGCTCTCGAGATTCGGGTATATAAGCGCCGCCGCTCCGAGAGTCGAGCGGTCTTCTTCTCCGTCCGCTCTCCTGTCCGTGGAAGAAGCCCTCCTAGCGCTCACCAGGGAGTTAAGCGCCTTAGCTTCCGCCAAGAAGTCTTGGCAAGAGCCGTCCGCCTTCCTGACACCGCCGATAAAACGGGCTCAAGTCCACCTTGGGCTCCACCAGGGGATCCTGGTCAGCAATTTCCGATCCGCCGTCCCCGCTTGGGTATCGACTCACGACCTGGGGTGTGGAGTTCCGCGCCTCTACCAAGAGCTCTTGGCGTGAGTCGATCACCACCGCCGAACATCACGGTATTAACCGCTTCGCGTCGGGAATCGCGATCCGTGTACAGTCGCACCGCGCGCGTCATCCACGGCCGTGGCCACGGCCTTCGGCAAGGCCACGGTCTGCGCGCGTCAACAACGATTCCGAGTTCTCGGAAAACTCGGGGCCGGAATTCCGCGAACCGAGCCGTGTATATAGCTCCATACGATACCGCGTCAAACACATTTTGTAAATACCATTCGTCCGTCCGCGCGTTCCGTTTATCGCGCCACCAACATACGCGCGCGCGCGAGCGCGCAGGCAAGCCGCGGGCGCCAGCGTGGGCGCGAGCGCCGGCGCTAGTTCAGGCGCCGCCGCTAGGCGGCCGCTTTCTCGGGAGTCAAATGCATCCACCGAGCGCATATAATACGCGACCGCAACCCGTCAAGCACGCATCCTCCGATCGAGGCTGAGCTCCTGTTGGGCCCTTCGATCTCGAGAATCGTCACCTGAGGTGCGCTCCTTTACGGGCCCTCGCTCTTGGTGTACCCAGAGGTGCGCTCCTTCACGGGCCCTCTCCCTTGGTATAACCCGAGGTGCGCTCCTGCACGGGCCCTCGCTCTTGGTGTAACACGAGGTGCGCTCCCTCCAGGGCCCTCAATCTTTTGGTCGAAGAGCTTCGTGGCACGTCAAACTGCCTCGTCGACGTCTCCGACGGGACCGTCCCGGTCCTTACCCGCACCCGGACTGTCCGGGGTGCGTCTGTCCTGACGAGTGCCAGGGAGTTCCCATACTCGACCCAGGCGTAGCGTTCCTTCCTTGGGAGCTGAGGCATATAGAGGTACCACGTCACTACGACCCTCGCCGCCGGTGTACCGTAACAAGGAGTCAGGGGACCCAAACGTCGCCAACCGCTTCGACCACGTCCAGCGGTACCCAGACGTTCCCTGCGCCTGCAACGAGCACTCCGCCGAAACTCAGAAGCGTCGTCGTCGTCCCAGTCGCTCCTTCGCCGCGTTCTCCGCGTCCTCGCACGCCAGGGCGATCTCTCCCCGCAGAAAAGCGGGAGAAAAGAAAACGGAAGGATAAACTTATAAGAAATCTATTCGGCAACTGACCGACTTTTTTAGGCGCCTCCGGGCGCCGCCTAAGCCACTACCAAAGAGAAATATACCTTTGTAACAAAGAGTTATTCTAATAAAGAACACGTGAACGTATAACGTGCAATTATTTGTGGAACCTTCTGATACCATAAGCAACCCCACAGTAAATACCATTCGTCCGTCCGCGCGTTCCGTTTATCGTCTGTCCGTCCGCGCGTATTCTGTAAGTTCTGTTGCGTCCGTCCGAGCGTCACCGCCATCCGTCCGTCCGCGCGTCGTGGCTAAGCCACTCCGTTACTCGTCATCTGTATATATCTTACGCGAAATAAACTCACTACTGTTATACCATCCAAACCGGAAAAAGTCTAGTTCTCTTGGCGACCTCACCCCGCGTCCTAGTCCGTCGCGCTCGCGCCGCCCTGTGCGCGGAAAAAGACGGGTCGTTACATGGCGCCCGAACAGGGACCGTTTCCGTTTCCGACCGCGGAAAACTAGACCCGTACCGATCCGATGCCGCGGAGCTGGATATATCATATCAACCGCGCCGAACTTCTCCGACAACTACATCACGCCGATCTCGCCACTGACGGGAACGTCAACGAGCTCCGCCGCCGACTTAGCGAATTCCTGGTGTTGCACCCCGAACACGCGCCGGCCGAAATCATGGCCGATCCACCCGCGATTAACGTCACTGTACCGGAACCGACCGCATCGACCGAAAAAGACTCCCCCGCGAAAGGATGAACCAGATCCGTAAATGGGGATGTCACTTCGACGGGAAGGACCCGGTGTCCTTCTTGGAACGCGTCGACGAACTGCGAGCTACGACGACGCATTGCTCCTCCGCGGACTACCAGAGATGCTACGGGGATGCGCTCCTCTGGTACCGCAACAACCGTACCGCGTGGGGGACGTGGCAGGAGTTCCTCGGAGAATTCCGAGAGTACTACCTGCCGCGCCGTTACTTTTCCCAACTCCGGCGGGACATTCAAGCCCGAACGCAGGCTCCGGACGAGCCATACCGCAAGTACGCAACCGACGTACTCACAATGATGCGTCGCGCCGGGGGTTACGGAGAGGAGGATCAGCTCGACCTCCTCTACGACAACATGCACCCCCGGTATAAATTATACGTCCGCCGCGACGACGTTCACCGTGCCACCGAATTACTACGGCGAGCCGAAGAGTTCGAGCACATTAGCTCGCAATGCCGCGAACGGCAACCCGCGTCGAAGCCGCCCGCGAATTCGGCTGCCACCGCCTACGACAAAGACACGTGCTGCTGGCGGTGTAAGCAGCGCGGTCACACGCAGTTCGAATGCCGCCGCGCGGCCCGCAAGTTTTGTTCCCAGTGCGGGAAAGACAACGTGTATACCCGCGATTGCCATCCGCCGCCGGGAAACGCCGCCAGGACCGGGGGCACCGAGACCGCTCCCCGGTCCTCCGAATAAGATACAATCCGCGACCGCACGTCGACGTCCCCGTCGGGGACATCACGCTCACAGCCTTGCTAGACTCGGGCTCCGAAGGCTCGTTTGTGAGTACCGACGCCGCCGAACGCCTCCGCGGGAAGGGGTACACGACGCTACCCGTCACCGGCCGAATCTACCTCGCGGACGGCTCCAGCACGCCGGTCGAGACTTGCCTCGTGCTGCCGGTCGTATTCCCGGCACGCTCGTTCCGCCACGAATTCCGCGTGCTACCCGGACTCGACGTCGACATGTTGATCGGCGTCGATGTCATGGCACGAGCCCGGATAACGATCCCTCCGCCGCCACTGCACCGGGAGGAAGACCGCGCGCCGCGGGACGCCGTTCGCCCGACAACCGTCGCCAGCACCAAACCCGCGGAAGACGCACGATTGCAGGCTTTCCTCGCCGAAGAACTGCCGAAGTTCGACCAGGTACGCCGACCGACCGACCGCGCGGAACACGTTATCCGCGTCAAGAACAATCCGCCGATTAAGCAGCGCTACCGTCCCCGAAATCCGGCGATGCAGGCGATCATCGACCACGAGGTCGACGAGATGATACGCGCCGGAGTTATCGAGCCGTCTCGCAGCGCATGGAGCTCGCCGATCGTCATCGTGCGCAAGAAAGACGGAAAACCGCGGTTCTGTATAGATTTCCGCCGCGTGAACGAGGTAACGGAGCGCGACGCCTATCCGTTACCGCAGATACCCGCCACGCTCGACAAGCTGAGAGGCGCGCGTTACCTCTCGACGATCGACCTAATGAGCGGCTATTGGCAGATACCCCTGGCCCCGGCAAGCCGACCCGTTACCACTTTTACCGTGCCGGGTCGGGGGTTGATGCAGTTTAAAGTGATGCCGTTCGGGCTTCACTCCGCGCCGGCCACCTTTCAGCGTCTGCTCGACGATGTCCTCGGACCCGAACTAGAACCGCGGGTGTTCGTCTACTTGGACGATATCATTGTCGTCACCAGAACGTTCGACGAGCACCTCGCCACGCTGCGAGAAGTTTTCCGCCGGTTGCGCGAAGCGCGACTCCGACCGAACACGGAGAAATGTCGTTTCTGCACGGAGCGGCTAAAGTATCTCGGCCACGTGGTCGACCGCGACGGAATCCGGACCGATCCGGAGAAGACGGAGGCTATCGTGGACTGGCCCGTGCCGCAGAACGTGCGGCAGATACGGCAGTTCCTCGGCCTCGCGTCCTGGTACCGCCGTTTTATTCGCGACTTCGCGACCGTCGCCGCACCGCTCACCGCGATCACGCGTAAAAACGCCCCCTGGTCGTGGGGGGACCACGAACAGACGGTCTTCGAGGCATTAAAAACGACCCTCACGTCCGCACCCGTACTAGCCTGCCCGGATTTCGAGCGACAGTTCGTGCTGCAAACGGACGCGAGCACGACCGGACTGGGTGCCGTGCTCACCCAGTACTTCCCTGAGGGCGAGCGCGTCATCGCGTACGCGAGCCGAACGCTCAACAACGCCGAGCGCAACTACAGCGCGACCGAGCTTGAATGCCTCGCCGTACTCTGGGGAATCCGCTGAATGCGAGACTACCTTGAGGGTTACCGCTTCAAGGTAGTCACCGACCATCAGTCGCTCCGGTGGCTGCAAAAGCTGGACTCACCGACCGGACGTTTAGGCCGATGGGCCTTCGAACTGCGACAATTTGACTTCGAGGTGCAATACCGGAAAGGGTCGCTGAATAAGGTTGCGGACGCGCTCTCACGGCAAACGGCCGTTAACGCCGCCGCGAACACGGCTTGCGCGTGGTACCGAAAGTGGTGGGACATCGCCTCCACCACTCCAGACGCCGCCCCAGACTTCCGTATAGCGGACGGTCGCCTCTAACGGCACGTGCTCCACACGCTGGATTTCACTGACGCGCCGAACGACGCGCAGTGGAAGGAGTGCGTGCCGCGCGAAAACCGCACCGAACTCCTCCAGCGGTACCACGACGCACCGACCGCCGGGCATCTCGGAACCGCGAAAACGATCGCTCGCATTGCCCGCCACTTCTACTGGCCGGGCATGTTCCGCGATATCTCGCGCTACGTACGACAGTGCCGAACCTGCCTGGCGCATAAACCGGAGCAACGGCGACCGGCCGGATTGCTCCACCCGACCGACGTGTCGCAGCCGTGGCAACACGTGACGATCGACCTGGTAGGGCCGCTTCCGCGATCGATCAAGGGGCATACATGGCTGTTGACAATGCAGGACCGGTTCACGAAGTGGCTGGAAATGCGAGGGCTTCAACGCCCTACCGCCGCGAACGTCACCGCCGCGCTGACCGAAGCCGTCATCCTGCGACACGGATGTCCGGAGGAGATTTGGTCAGATAACGGGACCCAGCTCCGCTCCGCGACCCTGACCGATCTACTGCGTGCGCTTCGAATCCGCCACCGTCTTGCGCCGGCGTACGCCCCGCACTGCAATCCGGTCGAGCGCACAAACCGAACCGTTAAAACGATGATCCGTCAATACCTAAACCGCGACCACCGTAAGTGGGACGAGCGCCTCGCCGAATTGCAGTTCGCGTACAACACCGCGACTCACGACGCGACGGGACATACGCCGGCGTTCTTGAACCACGGCCGCGAGTTGCGACGACCGGAGGAACGCACGCCAGCCGACACTCCGCAACGACCGCACGCGTTGCAACGCCGGCTACGCGAGACGTACGAGCTCGTCCGCATCAAGCTGGCACGCGCGTTCCAACGGCAGCAACAATATTATAATCTGCGTCGGAGAGAATGGCGACCAAAACGCGGAAAGTGGGTTTGGAAGCGTGACCACCCCCTCTCCCGCCGTGCGGATGCGTTCAACGCGAAACTCGCGCCGAAATATATTGGGCCACTGGAGGTACGCCGCATCATCTCGCCGGTAATCTACGACCTCCGAAGCGCGGGGGGCAAGTGGTACCGGCACATCCATGTCCAGGATCTCAAGCCGGCCCCCGCTCCGACCGAAGAGACCGAATCCGACACCGACGACAACCGGCATGCGGCGCGCTCGTGACTCGGCCGCCGAGCCGAGCAACGCTCCGGCAAGAGCGACACGGCAGCACGGCCGAGACACGTGGGCAAACACCGACAACAAGCGCGCGCACCGGTAGCCGGAATTCGCGCGCTGATACGAAGAACCGACCGGCTCATTCTCAGAAGAGATATGGAGCACGACGGTATCCTCGCCGAGATCGCCGAGCTGCTAGGCGAAGCTCCGGAGCCGTACGACCCGGCACGGCCCGGAATGGAACGACCGACAAGACCGAGACCGCCACCGGACCGAGACGATACCACCCGTGGCCACTACCAGTCACCGACGACCTGTCGCCACCGTCGGAGTACGCCGAGGCCGCCTGGTGCAACCATCCGACCGACGTACGCAGGAAAAACGGGCCTGGCTCATGCTGGAACCACCCTGTCCGCCGCCACGAGCCACACCGGAGCCGCAGCCGCCACCGCCACCGACACCGGCACCGCTGCGCGCTATAGGGCCCACGCCACCGCCACCGGTCACCGTGGAGGTGGAACCAGGGATCGTGGTCGAGGTCCCCCACTTCGCGGTACACACGAGCCGCGAGTACAAGCCGCGACTCGGCAACCGCCGCTGGCATCTGCGGTTCGACCGTAACGGCCGGCTCCGGTCATGCAAGGAGAAGTCCTACGCACGACCGGAAAAATAAGATGCATTTTAGGCCTCTGGATTCAGGCCTACTCGAAGGGGGGGTGGTGTAACAAACCGCCTTTCCGCTCCCCCCTCGGACCGTCCACCGTTCCGGGCTGTCCGGCCGAACAACCGCCGGACAGCAGAAACCTGGCGCATAGCGCCGAAAAGACACGCGAATACCGGCGTAGCGCGCGTTGACGCATCCGCACGTGAGATCTGCGTGGCAGATCTCCGTGCGCACGCGCTCGACCGGAGTGGCGACCGCCGAACCGATCTCGAGCGGCGGGCCCCCACCGATTCCGTACCGTTCCGTACCCCCGCACCGTCCCTGCTCTCGAGATTCGGGTATATAAGCGCCGCCGCTCCGAGAGTCGAGCGGTCTTCTTCTCCGTCCGCTCTCCTATCCGTGGAAGAAGCCCTCCTAGCGCTCACCAGGGAGTTAAGCGCCTTAGCTTCCGCCAAGAAGTCTTGGCAAGAGCCGTCCGCCTTCCTGACACCGCCGATAAAACGGGCTCAAGTCCACCTTGGGCTCCACCAGGGGATCCTGGTCGGCAATTCCCGATCCGCCGTCCCCGCTTGGGTATCGACTCACGACCTGGGGTGTGGAGTTCCGCGCCTCTACCAAGAGCTCTTGGCGTGAGTCGATCACCACCGCCGAACATCGCGGTATTAACCGCTTCGCGTCGGGAATCGCGATCCGCGTACAGTCGTACCGCGCGCGTCATCCACGGCCGTGGCCACGGCCTTCGGCAAGGCCACGGTCTGCGCGCGTCAACAACGATTCCGAGTTCTCGGAAAACTCGGGGCCGGAATTCCGCGAACCGAGCCGTGTATATAGCTCCATACGATACCGCGTTAACACATTTTGTAAATACCATTCGTCCGTCCGCGCGTTCCGTTTATCGTCTGTCCGTCCGCGCGTATTCTTTAAGTTCTGTTGCGTCCGTCCGAGCGTCACCGCCATCCGTCCGTCCGCGCGTCGTGGCTAAGCCATTCCGTTACTCGTCATCTGTATATATCTTACGCGAAATAAACTCACTACTGTTATACGATCCAAACCGGAAAAAGTCTAGTTCTCTTGGCGACCTCACTCCGCGTCCTAGTCCGTCGCGCTCGCGCCGCCCCGTGCGCGGAAAAAGACGGGTCGTTACAAAATTCTAAACATTTTCAATCTCACCAATTTTTATTTTCATGATTTATTATTGCATATATTTTAATTCTTATTAATTACACAATAATACGTTCAAATTCTTTAAAATGTAATTTGCATTAAGTTGGCCTGTAGTTTTTATCTCTCTATTTTTTCTTACGCTACAAAATTATAAAACAAGTTTAAATAATCGTTACTTTAAAGTATCTTGTTACTTTCAGACAAGAAATGTACAAACCCCAAAGCGAGTTCGATGATTTGATTGTCAACTGGATGTGCATCAAATATTTACCTTTTAACTTTTTCGAAGATGACGCTACACGGCACTTTTTTCAAAAACTTAACGATAAAGTTGTAATGCCAAAACGGGATTCAATGAGAACGAAAGTAATGCAAAAGTTCGAAAAACTACAAGAATGATTGAAACAAATTCTAATGGAAAATAAATCAAAAATTTCTTTTACTATTGATGGATGGACTTCCGTGGCAAATAATTGGATTTATTGTGCTTCATTAAATTTAGATCCACGAGGCTTTTGATTTGACTTTGTGGGGCAAAGAAATGAAAGCAGAATCAATAAAACAGTTTTTAGAATTATATAAAAATTATTATAATAAAAAACAAAATGATGGCAATGATTGTAATAAAAACAATTGAAAGGGACGAAGATGATATACATATTGACTCTCTGTACACGGAACAAATAATAAAAACGCCAATTCAAGAATTCGAAACGTACATAAGTGCGCCAAGAGCATCGAAAGAATTTTTAGTACTAAACTGGTGGAAACAAAATGAAGCAACATATCTCACCTTATCAAAAATGGCTAAAGATATTTTCGGAATTATAGCTACTTCTGTCCCAGCAAAAAGATTATTTTCTAAAGAGTCATTAGTTATTAAAAAACGTAGGAATAGATTAAACGAAACATCGGCACGCATTATTTTATGCATAAATTCTTGGTTGACTTGTAGTTCTAAAGATAAAATTCAAAATATTAAAGTATTATAGTAATACCCAATCATATAAGTAATTAAATTTTTTAATTACAGATTTTTATTTTTTTTATGAGTTTAATGTTGTTGGTGTGATAAAATTTATGTTCTAATGGTATTACACTAAATTGTACTAAAATAAAAAATGAATAAATGAAAAATTAATAAAAATGTATAATAAAAACGTATAAATATATTACAGAAACATATATACATATATATACTCACATCCATACTGTTTTTAAAAATATTATAAACATTTATGATCGCATTTGTATATTACCATTATTATTATTATTCTTTTGTTTAAATAGAAAATTTATAGGTCGTTGTTTCGTCGGAAATACGAGAGTGGCTCCAATATACATTCCTCGTGCCTGCGACTCAATTATTATTAACAACATTATTAATGAATAATTATTATTCGCATTAACGGATTAGGACTCATAGGTATTATTAATCTAATAACTTTTTTAATAAAGTTATATTTTATATATCACAAAATTTGAGAATCTCGACGAGACTCTCGATATCGTCGAAACTCTGGTACAAAAAATATCGTCTCGGTCTCAAATTTGGACCTTAAGTCTCGTCTCGGTCTCATCTCGATCTCGTCTCGATCTCGTCTCGGTATCGTCCAAAACACTAATTTATATATTACGTACTGCGCTCTGGCCAGTCTGGCCGCTGCTGTACTGGACCTTGTGCCCCACCCTCTTGTTGCGGTTCGACTCGCGGTTACTCTGGCGGTTTTTCTACTCGCCCGTTGTTCCGCCCGTTGTTCTTGCCGCTCCCGCCGCTCCTGCTCTAATTTCTGAATGAGCAGTCCTTGCTGCTGTAGTTGCTGCTGCTGCTGCTGCCGCTAGATTTGCTCCTGTATTTGCTGGAGCAATTGTTGCAGCATCGTCAGTTCAGCTGTATCTTGCAAAAAAACAATAAAAACTGTCATAAACATGTTATATGTCAAGAGATGAAATGGTCCAAATCCAAACATCATGATGTTTCTTATATCTCAAGTCTGTCTTTGTCTTGCGTATGGTACAAACATAGTACACAAAATAAAGACACATTGATCTTGAAATCTGAGAAACGACTATGAATTCGGAACAATGTTACGCATAAAAAAATATTTTAGATCCCATTAGACATGAGATATAATTTTTTTACATTCAACGAAAGGTTAGACTATCATAAACTGAAAGTTAACTATTACCAAGCTAAACGTATTATTTCGTTACCATTTAATTGAAATACAGCTCTTAAACAGTTACAAAGTCGTGCATTTAACTGTTGTAAATATGAAATACATGTATAAAAGTAAAATACTTACTGGACATTTTGCGAGACGTCTTCTTCTCAAATGTCTCTTTCACCCATTAAATAAATGCGGAATCGCAAATTGATATATGTCATTTGTCTCTGCAGCACAAATGGCATTAGCATAAACATGCAAATAACTTACGTTCTTTATTTTATCCTTTGTAATCATATCTCAATTCGTGATTCTCATTACGCACGTGATTTTGATTACAAAATAATTTTGGTACTAAGCGTTAGCTTAATATCTTACGATCTTGTAAGTCACGAGTAAATGTTTTTCTTTAATTGTGCTCTTAATAAATAAGGAATTCCCCGTAGTTCCGTAACCATCAACTCTTTTCTTTTAATTATAATAATAAGGATAAAAATTCAGGTATGTTTTTGATACTTTAGCTATTTCGTCACTTTATTTTGTCACTTCTGTTTGTTAAATTTTACATTAATCAAGCTTTTAATTGTATTTCCATTTGTTAGATATGGAAACAAATAATGAAGTCAGGAAAAAAGTGAAACAAAGCTTTGTAGAAGCTTGGCTTAGCAATGATATATTTAAATCTTGGATACAAAAAGTGCTCTTAGATGATAGCCTGTTTCACTGTATCATGTGCAATAAAAATTTTTCGTGCGGCCCATTATCAAATCTAATAAAACATGCGGAATCTGCGTGTCATAAAAAAAACATTGAAAAAAATACTTTTGTTGATAATGATGATTTTGAATAAAAAATCAACGAGTATTTTGGAGACAATCGTTAGAAATAGAAGAATTTAAGCCATGGCTACGTGAAGCTAAACATGACTTAAATTCATTTTTATGTACGATTTGCGATAAAACTTTTGCAGGTGGTTTATCGCAAATTCGTCGTCACGCAGATTCCAAACAACATAAAGATAAATGTGAAATATATGATATACAAGATAATGAATCAAATATAGAATCAAATGTGCAATTTTACAAACCATTTATGTGGTAAGTACCATTTATTTGAAGATAGAAAAAAAATTAGCGGAACTTCAATACGCCGCATTAATTGCTGACAAAAATATTCCATTTGATACTGCACAAATACTTCAATTTTTTCAAGACGTAGGAAAAAATCCTAACGTTTGAAAAAAAACATGAAGATGGACTGCACAAAATGTTCAAAATTAATTATCAATGTTTTGTGCCTAGTTGAAACAATTCGTGTGGTACAAAACATTAAAAAAAATAAATATTTTGTATTTATATTGATGAATCGTCAGACATTACAAATAAAAAATGGATGACATTTCATGTTAGATATGTAGATCTCGATACATTACAAATTTAATCGCAATTAGTAAAACTAATTGATCGTGATACATCAAATTGCAGCGTGGAAAAATTATTTATTTCATTTGAAAAGAAAATGAATAATTTCCAAATACCTTTCGAAAACATTCTCGTTTTGTCACGCGATAATGCATCCGTTATGACTACAAAATGTGTGTCATTTAAGAAAAAATTAAAAAAAGTGTGCACAAATTTATTGACATTTATGTGTCCGTGTCACGCTTCTTCATTAGCTGCACATGCTGCATGTGAAAAATTACCTGAAATTTGCGATAAATTTGTAAAACAAATTGTAAATTACGTTAATAGCAGTCCCAAGCGATCAGCTATTTATCGGGATTTTTTGGAATGTTTTCAAGGAAAGAATTACAAACTCTTAAAATTATCTGACACACAATGGCTCTCTCACTACGCGTGTATAGAAAGAATTATTTAATCTTGGGACGCTATCAAACATTTCTTACCTTTAATGGTTATGAGTGAGAGAATAAAATGTTCAAAAAATATACTTATTTTAATGGAAAGTGTAGAAACAAAAGCATATTTGTTGTTTCTGAAATATGTATTGAACTTTTTTAATAGTCTCAATGTATTTTTTCAAGTCAAAGAAGAAACAGTAATTCATTTACTACAGCCAAAGTCAAAACAGTTTCTTCATCAAATTTGTAATAATTTTTTAAAGCCAGATGTAACAGATTTTCTGCACATTAAATTTGAAAATATTGACTATCATAAATCCGCAGATAGTATTTATTTAGGTTCTGAATGTGAAGAATATCTCATAAAATTAAAGGAAGATCACATAAACGTGGTACAAAGAATTAGAAATAACTGTTTACAATTTTATATAACTGCTGCTGAAGAAATCCGAAAAAGATTGTCAGTTGAGGATACATTTTTATCAAAACTATTGGTCCTTCAACCACGTTCAATATTTGATATTCCCATTGACACGTCGTTGAATGACATTTTTTTATAGCCGATACTATCAGCGGTTTTAATAAAAATAACTTAAGAAAGGAATGGTTATTATTACATTCGAATCTATCAGAGACGGAAAAACTGAATCTGTCAAAACAAAATTTTGACAAAATGTGGATCAAAATTTTGCAGTATCGAGATGCAAATGATGATACAAAATTTCCCAATTTAAAATGCCTCTTAAATGCAATTAGATCTCTTCCGCATTCTAATGCCGATCCAGAAAGAATATTTTCTATTTTAACTGACATTAAAACAAAAAAAACGGAACAGTTTGTCGTCTTCTGCTGTAAATTCAATTTGTCTTAAAATCTGCATTCAAGACAAGACGAGAAAATTCTCTGATGATGAAAATCAATGAACAGCATTTAAATCTCATTTCGACAAAAATAAAATAGTGTAATATTACACTTTTTAACAAAAGATACATTGAAAAAAGTTACTAAATTTTAAAAAATATTTTTTGTACATTTGTAAGAAAATATTTGTTAAATGTAAATACATATTTATTTAGTAATTTAGGTATAACAAGTAAATATTTTGTTACAAATGTACAAATATTTATTAAAATTTATAGTAAATTTATAAATTTTTTTTCAGTGGGTCTTTTATAAACGGGTCTGCACAAGATCTCGTGTCTGAACAAGGCATCGTGTCTGAACAAGACACATATATACATATCATAAGTACGAGTATGTAAAAAATATTATTCTGCACAAGACCTCAAGTTTGCACAAGACATCGTGTCTGAACAAGACATCGTGTCTGAACAAGACATCGTGTTTGCACAAGACTTCGTGTCTGCACAAGAATTTGTGTCTGCACAAGACATTGTGTCTGAAAAAGACAATTTGCGCTGGTTACAAAAACGAGTTTGTAAAAAAACGCAATATGATAACACAAGTTCAATTATTATTTTATATTATTTTTTAGTGGAATAGGCCTACGGGAAAAACCACTTAAAAAAAAAACGCATCTTTACTAGTACCTCATGGGTGATGTGGAAAACTATTGTTATTGTAAATATATGTGTGTGTGTGTGTGTGTGTGCGTGCGTGTGTGCGTGCGTGCGTGCGTGTGTGCGTGCGTGCGTGCGTGCGTGCGTGCGTGCGTGTGCGCGCGTGTGTGTGTGTGTGTGTGTGTGTGTGTGTGTGTGTGTGTGTGTGTGTGTGTGTGTGTATTTACATTTATTTATATACATTTATACGTAAGATGTATTTTTCTATATTATTATATGTACTTGCAAAAAACAATTTTTTACCTAGTATATATTTATTTATTTATTTTATATTATAATATGTGTACTTATTAAACTTATACTTAATATTAAAAATGATATTTATTTAATGTATTACCCAGAAAACATTTTGCGGGTGAACGTTCAGCAAATCGCGCAAAAGGAATTCCTACAACGCAAGCAAAACCTTATCCAACTACGTCGTCATAGCGCAAGCAAAACACTAGCACAAATTGTGCGCAATTTCAATAAGCGATATGCACGCAAAACGCTAGCACACTTTGTGCGCGATTTCAATAAGCAATATGCACGCAAAACGCTAGCACACTTTGTGCGCGATTTCAATAAGCAATATGCACGTAAAACGCTAGCACACTTTGCGCGCGATCTCAATAAGCGATAACCTGCCGAAAATTAAAACCGATTTAAAAAAAGGTAATCCGAATCGATCGGGATTTCTGCACCGAAAATACGGTATTAAGATTGATTGAAAAATAAGATCCGAACCCAGATATAGATTTAAAACAGAATACGTCAATGTAAACGTAATAAATGTTTAGTTTACAAAAAAAATATTTATTGTATCTTTTTCGTTAAAAAAGATTTAAAAAAAGATTAAATTTGAATTAAACATTTAATTTATGTACAAGATTAAATAACAATACAAATTGTTATTTACATGTAAAAATATAAAATTTTATGTGGAACAGCATTTCACACACACGCCATGTTTGAAAAGAATGAGAGCGAGTATTCGTCTTGAGGTTTCAAAAAGCAGCTCCTAAAAGTGTCACTAAAGTATGAGCTGACGAGTCGGCGGCGGTGGCGCCTAGATATAACGTCTGTGGCCGCACTCAACTCACGAGAAAATCTCCTGCGGCGTGGCCACCTAGCGGTGGCGTTAGCACTCACTTGTTAAATCCATTTCAATCTGAAATTACAGAATTTCAACTTGCGGGCAAAACTCACGCAAACCGCGTGCACAGTTCACATGCATAAGACGCGCAAACTTTGCGCGCAAAAAGTGTTATCTGAGTAGCTTTATTAATATATTTATTTAATTAATATATTTAATACATCTGCTTCCTTAAATATATTTACTTTATTTTATAGATATTAAATTTGTTGTGTCAATAGGCGAATAATCGCATTTTATTACATTAAAATATTTCTCATATGAAATATTTTAATGTAGTAAAATGCCGTTACCCGCCTATCGACAGCGAGACTCGCTGAGCGAGTCGATTAATCAAGACTGGCCGAAACGCGCGAATGGCGTGAGCCATGGCTTTCATTTCCACCATCTGACTGCAGCCTGACTACCGTCTCGGACTTGGAAGCTCTGGCGAGAAGTCGCCGCGCAACACGGAACAATGAAGACACAAATAGCAAAAAAAAAATAAAGTAAATACGCAGTGTCCTGACCACTACAAAGACTCCTTAGTGTTAGTGACGTACTCACAAATAAAATTTACTGACAAGTTTGCAAAGAATATTACAACACGAAGCTTGCATTACACATTTAATGGTATGATATCTAAAGAACATTTTAATACAATATTTATGAGTCTCAATTTTTTTAAATATAGATACAGGTGGCAAATATTCTTGGTGCATAAAAAAATATTTTATTTATAGGTTATAATTAGCAACAAAATCCAAAACGTATTATTTTAGTAGTAGGATGCTTAACAATCATTTTAGTATAGGATTGAGATTTTATTGCTAACTGTAACTTATTGGAAATAATTACTTTGTGCGTGGAAAACACGCGCCTTGCATAAAAAAATATTTTCTTTATATATTATAATTAGCAAATAATTCCAAAACTTATTTCTTTTAGTAGTAGGATGTCTAACGATCATTTTAGTATAGGATAGAGGTTTTATTGCTAGCTGTAACTTGTTGAAAATAATTAATTTGTCAGTGGAAACCACGTGGCTCGCATAAAAAAATATTTTCTTTACATGTTATAATTACCAACTAATTCCAAAACCTATTTCTTTTACTAGCAGGATGTCTAACAATCATTTTAGTGTAGGATTAAGATTTTGTTGCTACCTGTAACTTGTTGAAAATAATTACTTTGTGCGTGGAAAGTACGCGCCTCGCATAACAAAATATTTTCTTTACAAGTTATAATTAGCAACAAATTCCGAAATTGCATTTATTTTAGTAGTAGAATTTCTGACTATCATTTAGTATAATACTAAAGTATTATACTTGGTGCAAGCACCAAATTATTTAGAGATTAGGTGACGTATGATAGAGTGCGGCGCGCGAGCTCCACACATAATGATATTTATGAAACAATTTTATATTTATTTTGGCGTTATATGAGAGCAACAAATTAGCAAAAAATTTTAGCGTATTTGTTTTTATTTAGGGTCTACTGTACATATATTTTTTTTGTATGGGGGGCTCCAGCTTGCCATTAAGCTGCACTCCCCCATTTTTTTTAATTGTTGCTAAACGGCTTGAGCAAAAAAATCTGGACTAGGGTAACAAATTGGCACATAAATAGCACTAAAATTTTGACTTAGTGCAAACTTGATTTTCGCTGGCTCTGTCTACTTCCCTGGCCTCGCCATCGTGCTCGGTGGATCGAGTAGCTGGAAACGACAAGGAGACGGGGGGGAGGGGGAGCGGAGCTTCGCGGCTTTTCGCGCTCTCGTTAGCTGGTGCTCGCTCTCTTGCTCGAGGACCGAGTAACGGAAAACACACGACTTGCGACCGCGATCCATGTTCTTTCATTCCGAGAACTACAATACTTTATATCATACTGAGTGTCTCTGTATCGCGTAGGCACAAGAAATCACTGAGTTCTGTGCCGAAGTGAATAAAGTGTGATTAATATTTAACGTCAGTTCGTGTCTCTTAAAGATAACCCCCTACAATTTCGTTGAAGCGCTCTACGTCCGGAGAGTTCCTTCGGCCCGAGGCGATACACGAACAGAGTTTGTTTTACAATAAAAATATTTACATTTTTTACTGGTGGCCACCAGCATTGTGTTAAATCTGAGTGAAGCCATACAGATGGAACTTCTGATACGATTTCTTCTTCACTATCCCCATCGTTTGGAAAAGTTACAGCAGCAAAATCTTTCGTCATTATTAACAGTCTGTAAAACATGTAAGATGTGTTAGATTAAATAACTTAATTGCCATAAATATACTTCTTGTTGATGCAGTAAAGGCAATACCACAGCTTCTTCGTCGTTTAAAGAAAATTTTACATATTTTGATTTATTGTCAGACAATGGATCAATAAGTAGCTTATATTGTAGCTTGTTAACTTGTTTAATTCCAATATTTAGAGAGTCACATGGACAGTGAAAGAATAATTTAACATTTAAATACTTTTTACCAATAACGTAAATTTGATTATTTTTTGAATAAATTTTCGTAAGTAAAATTGTTGTATCATCTAATAAAGAATAACAATTATCAATAGCTTTTCTAAAATAGAAACCTTTACACTGAACCGATTTTATTATTTTTTCAACATTATTATTTATAATATTATTAAATTTTGGAATTGGATAAATTTTTTCTATATTTGTTATATTCAAATTATCTTCTTCTACACAATGATTGATTAATTGTTGTAATGGCTGACTTGAAGATCTAATTTTTGATTTTATTTTTTGCATATAATTTTCGTACTTAAACGCGCTAAATTCATCTAACGGTCCCCGTAATTTTACATAGTAACACAGGTGGACTAAATTATGCACGTTATATGATATATGTTGATGATCATATAATATACCGTAATTTTGTACAAAGTACAATAGTAAACTTTGTGTATAATCAAGCAATTGTACGCAATATTCTTTGCTACATAAGATTCAAATTGCTACACTTAAACTCAAAAAATAAATGTACTTATCGCGAGATAACATGTTACAAAAAATTACTGGCCCCGTATATAATAATAATTGCTTTAATTCAGTGGCTTTAAACCGATCGACATCGTCTAGTTCTCTTGGTTTTCTAACAAATTCCTTGCTATGAATAATGATATCGACAACAAAGAAGTTGAAATAAAAGTTTGCTGAGTTGCAGTCACACGAAGATTACCTTTAACCCACAATGTGACCATTCCAATGTTTATAATTTAAATGATTTATCTGATCTTAGTATTGCGTTAGTTTCTTGGAATGTTACTCAATTTTCTATGTAATTTCCCTCTTGAATACAATTACCACATCCAAAATACGTATTATGTCCTTTACTTCTCTTGATAAACAATTTTGCGGAAACATTGCAAATAAATACCTTCACATTGACAATAATTTTTTTGTCATATTCTACAATACCATTCTGGAAAATTTCAAAACAATCATCTTTGAAATACTTCATAAAAGCATCACAACATTTTGATTTGTAAAAACTATGATGAACACCGATTATAAACGGTTCGCTGTAAAAATCTGCAACTATTCTGCTTAAAATTGGCCAAAGTTGACTACCAGAAGATTTTGTTAAATGAAGGCCATGTACATTGACATTAATATTTATTTCCGATAGACAAGTACTTCGGCAGTAACACTCACAAATAAATTTTTTTAAACTTTCATCTAAACCTGCATGATAATACTTCCCTGATGTCATTTCAATAATGTCTACTTGTTTTCAACAAAGTTCGAGCGTCAATAGGAAGCTCGAGGCCGTATTTTACTAAAATTTTCAATAAATTACTTACAGCAGAATGATTTACACGATTTTCAACCCATAATCGGATATCATTAATAATTTCTGTTTCAGAGACATCTTCATCTGAAATATTTGATTGAAGACTGTCTTCATCAGTATTAATTTCCAAATGTACAGAAGTTAATTCATCATTATTTTTAAACTCATAAGTCTCAATTACATTGAAATAATCAAAATTAATTTCTCTTAGTGCATTTTGCTGTTGAGATTGTTCAATGCTATCTAGCTCATTTGATTCACTTATGATATTTTAAACTTCCAAATACTTTGATGTAGCAGGCATTTGACAAATCTATTATATTCTTTTACAAAAATACGTCGTCGTTGCCTTGGAGTTAAACAAGTAATATCCAGTTTTAATTTTGATTTGGACATATTTTATTTATTAACTAAAAATAAAATACTAGATTGCAATTATATTGACGAATATTTGGGTATAAGTTATTATATGTTGAGCTTGAATTAGGATAAATTTAAGAAAGCTGATTATCTGGAGATAAAAAATGTTTCAATAAATAAATAAAGTCTTTACGTTTTTTCATAATTTAGTGATTGTCTAATACAATTAAGCTATATCATTAAGATTGTAACGTTACGCCTCTCTGCCGCACCGCTACTCCGGTCCAAACGCCGAACACAACGCGTAAGACCGAGCACGTGCACGCGCTCGGCTAAAGGTCCGTCTACAATAGGATTGGTCGTAGGGAGTAAAGTAGTAGGACGTAAGCAGTAGCGTACTTTCTACGACCACGTGTGTTCACAATGCGACGTTGTAACGATATAAGGCCGGCCAATGAAAACAAATTGTTTGAAATCACATGCAAAACAGTGATGTATTTTGAGTAGTTTATTTTTGTGGTTAGTATAATTATGGATTGGAGAAAAATTGGATTGTTTCTTTTATTTTGCCTATCTTGGCAAAATTTATTGTTATTACAATGGCAAGCTATAAGAAAAAGAAGAACGAAGCAACGGCGCTGGTGGGTTCGGCCTGTGAACAGATTACGAAATGCTCAAGGATTTTATAATAATCTTGTTCAAGAATTGATTCAGAGTGACCACGAGGAATTCTTTGAATTATATAGAATGTGGCCTGAACAGTTCAATTTATTAGTAAATTTGCTTCATCCTCATATTAAGAAGAACAGCATTCGGACACCTCTTCCTTCAGAACTGCGCTTAGCTGTCACTTTGTTGTAAGTAAAATTGTTGCAATTTAAATACATACATAAAAATGTTATTTGTAAAGTTATATTTTGTACTGAATTTAATTTATGTACTGAATTTAATATTAATATTAATAACAGTAATCATAACTTAGTTATTAGCATCATTGTAATCATGTCTTACGTTATATAAGTTTATATAAGTTACAAACAATTCTAACACACACACACACACACATTTTATTATTTCCTTTAAAATATCATAATGATTATTGCAGATATTTATCTCAGGGTGATAGCGCTAAATTAAAACATGCAGAATTTAGAATAGGCAAGTCAACTGTTCACAAAATAGTAAATGAGACTTGTCAGGCGATTTGGATAGCGCTACAACCTATTGTTTTGAAACCTCCCAGTAAAGAAGATTGGAAATCCTTCAGCGAAGAATTTATGAAAAAGTGGCAATTTCCAAATTGTCTGGGAGCAATAGATGGGCGTCATATGAGAATTCAGGCACCACTCAATTCTGGATCGACATTCTACAACTATAAACAATTTTTCAGCATGATACTGCTTGTCATCTGCGATGCATCATATAAGTTTACTTGGGTTGACATCGGGCAATATGGTGAGTATATATTAATTTACCCTTCTCAATTTTTTTTTATTACACAAGTTTGTCATACATCTTATCTACAATTGTTATTCTATGATTCATTTCCAGGTTCTATAAGTGATGGTGGAGTGTGGGTTAACACTGACTTTGCAAATGATATCGCTGCAGGTAATTTACCCTTGCCAGATCCCACACCACTTCCAGAAACAAATATTCCTTTTTCCTTTGTGTTTATTGGTGATGAAGCTTTTCCACTTTCAACATACTACTGTGTCCAAAAAGTAAGGTGACATTGCATTTATTTCGAAAATTCTTTATTTATTCTTGCAAATCAATTTCGTCCCCTTCAAAGTAATCCCCCCCTGATATAATACACTTATTCCAACGGATTTTCCAATCTTCGAAACAGTTGTAATAATCGATTTCAGGAATGGCCTTTAGCTCCTTCTTCGCAGCGGCTTGAATCTCTTCTATCGACTCCGGTGTCCCCGGAGCGGCCGCTTGAGTTTGCTGAATAGCCAGAAGTCGCATGGAGCCAAATCAGGTGAATACGGTGGTTGTGGAACAATATTAGTCGAGTTTTTGGTTAAAAAATCACGAATAATCAGCGCAGTATGTGACGGCAAAAAACGAGAAATTCACTTTTAGCAGCTCACAAAACAATGCGTATCTCAAACACTAATGGATATTTTGACGTGTTACTTCTCTTGGATGTCAAAGACAGTCCTACCAACCTAAAAAAAATTTTATTCCTCCAAATCCGTGCGCGCGGGAGATTTAAAATGCAATGTCACCTTACTTTTTGGACACAGTAGTATATGATGCGGCCCTATCCTCGTAAAAATCTGACTGATGACATGAGGATTTTTAATTATCGCTTATCACGTGCACGGCGTACGATAGAGAATGCCTTTGGAATTTTGACTGCATGATGGCATATCTTGCACAAACCTCTCTGCATGTCAATAACCAACTGTGAAAATGTGTTGAAGGCTCTCGTCTGTCTACATAATTTTATTATGTATGGAGAAGAACAAGAGAATATGAACAATCGTCAATATTGTACAACAGATTTAATTGATACCGAGGAGCGTGATGGCAGCATTAGAGAAGGACAGTGGAGACGGCACTTTTCCCCACATTTTGCTGAACTCGGTCGATTAGGTGCTAACCGTGCAGATTCTGTAGCGAAAGAAATGAGAAATATCCTTAAAGAATACTTTATTTCTCCAGTTGGTGAAGCTCAAGCTCCATGGCAATACGAATACACGTTCAGAGGGGCTATTATTAATCCTTCTGTAATATAATTTCTTATACATACGATATACAGAAAAAATTTGTTATTGCTGAATTTATTTTGATTTTATAATTTGAAATAACTTTATTATATATTTAAAACAGTTTTTTTTGTTTACAGAATTAAGATTTTGCTGAGTATCTAAAAATTAGCTGGATACAAACCTGAAAATAATTTTATTGGATCTTCAAAATAGTTATGATAAATTTTAAGCAATAAATAATAGGCAATGCTACAAAACGTTTTAAAAACTCTAGCAGCTTTAATGTTCCTACATAATTGTTTTGATGGTCCAACAAAATTATTTTCAGATCTGTATCTACCTAAACTTGTATTTTAGCAAAATTGTTCTATTTCTGTGTACATGTGTAAGAAATATAAATATATAAACATTTTAGTATAATGTATGTACATAAGTATAATATTAACATGTATTATTATTAAACAGTATTATTAGACATTAACATGAATTATTAGACAGTATTATTTTAACAAAATTGTTTTATTCCTGTGTACATGTATAAGAAACTTTTAGTATAATGTACATAAGTATATTAACATGTATTATTAGACAGTAATGATACAAGTATAAATCATATAAAAGTAAGATATATGTTTATTATCGCTGAATTAGATATAATAAACTTAAAAATTATTTCTGAATGTATTTTGATTTTATAAGTTGAAGTACTTCCATCATGCATTCAAGACGTTTTTCTTCGAGTACGGAATTAAGAGCATATCCAATGGCAGCCAAGACTGGATCAATAACAGATGAAGCTGAGGAAGGAGTAGAACGTTTGTTTGATGTCATCAAAGAGTTTCCAAATTTTGTAGTGAAAGAAATCAGAGCTGTTGATTGCTTGTTGATAGCTTGCATAAGCAGATCATCGTCTTTCCTTTTGAGTTTAGCAAAGTTATCAGGCTCGGGAATAATTCTTTCTGTTGATGAGGATATCTTTCGCATCGTTTTTAACACGTCTTTGGATGCTGATGCAGAACATTCCTCCACATTAAGGCTACTGGATGAAGATGTGGGCGCATGTAAAGCTTCATTTTCTTTATTTTCCTCAGCCGAGTATGCTGATGCACTGTTGTCTGTAAATAAAAAAAAAGATTAATAAAAACTATGCATTTCTCAATTCACTCGACCTTACATACAACATTTGTATATATTAATAAATCACTTACCGCTAATTACTAATTCTAAATCACTCGTGGACCATATACTAGATGGAGACAAAAGCACTGATGCTTGTGGAGATGATGCTTGTGAAGATGGTACTTGTGGAGATGATGTTCGTGAATATGGTGCTTGTACAGACAGTATTTGAGGAGACGTTGCTCGTGGAGACAGTACTTGCAAAGATGGTGCTCGTGGAGACAGTACTTGTGGAAACACTATTTGTGAAGACAGTAATCGTGGAGAGGTTACTTCTGGAGACAGTGCTCGTGGAGATAGTACTTGTGCAGACAATATTTGAGGAGATACTGCTTGTGGAGACGGTATTGATCTTGCTGATAATGAAGGTGATGGTAATGACGAAGGTAAAATAAATATTGGAGAAGAGGAAGTTTCTTCAATGGTCTTCTTCATTTTGTTTGAGCTATAATTACTGGTAGTCCTGAAACACCGTAATACATACCATTACCAAATATCACAATATCAATTATTAGGCTAATTTAATTTGTAAATAACAATTATATACCTTCGAGGCGTGATGTGATCCACTAAGAATAAACAAAGATTGTAAAATTGCCATTTTGGTACGTATAAAGGCTTTGTTTCTTGCCCAGATCTTCCTTTCAGAGATGCTACAACTTTTCGTCTTTCCTTACCAAATCGCTGGCAAATACTGTACCACATTTTGGCGGCATCTTTCCCTATTGATAACAGAAATAAAAACTTGTAGTAATAATTTAACTTAACCTTACCGTGACAGGTAAACATATTGAGTGATTTAATTATATACATCTTACCTGACACTTGTTTCGACAAGTTAAAACCAATATTCTCCCAAGCTAGATCTTTACAAAAATCTTTGCCAGCATATTCTTTCCAGTTTTTTGTATATAAAGCGGGATTTGCCTTGACAAAAGCAATCAATTCCTGCTTTAGTAATGTATCTTGTTCATTATCATCGTCGTTCTCTATCTCATTAATTATATTTTCTTCAAATGGTTCTTCAGACATTGCACTATTTATTAAAAAATGACTCAATTTAAAAATGATTAAATAAACGCGCACAATAACCCCAAACAAAAGTGACGCAAGGCAACGCAAGACGCTTGCCGTAGGCTGTAAGCAGTATCGAAATGAAAATGATTCATTTCGCTTACGGCTACTGCTACGACCTTAAAAACCGGTATTACGTCACTTACAACCTACTGTTACGGCTTAAAACTCTCCATTGTAGACGGATCTTAAGCTTGCCGCGATCACGCGCTACCATGCGTGCCGCGCGCCGCGTTCGGCAAGCGTTCCCACTACGGCCGGCCCAACTGCGCGCGCTGATTGGTACGTCCGACCGCGCGGACCGCTATATAAGTCGGCAGCGGGCAGCCGAAATCAGTTCGCTCCGAGCCACCGATCTCGTACCTACTCCGCTCTTGCGCCGGGTATCCTCGGCGCTCCTTAGCTTGGGTATTCTCAAGCACTTTCTGGGAACGGGCATTCTTGTTCCAACCATCTCACGGTCATACTCGTCGGTCCTAACGGTTAGGGAATACTCGGCCGATTTCATCCTCCGTCCGCGACGGGAATACTCGTCGTTTCCGCGGCTGGGTATTCTCGGCCTATAGGAACCGTCCGTCCCGCAAGTCCATTCTCGGGGATTCTCGAGACCAACGCCGTCGTCGGAAATACTCGACGCCGTCCTCCGGCTCAATCCATAAACCTGCTCCCCACGGGGTGACAACACGCGGGGTGAGACCACTTAGGTCTCTAACGTCGATCACTCTCGCGTACTGCGGAACCGTCCGCTGCGCCGCCGATTCCACGATTGCGACCGTCCGTCGCGCGGGCCAATCACGGCCTGTTTAACCGCACTTTAAGTTTGCCGCTTCACGGCGACTCCGATTATTACCTCCGAGCGCACAGCGCATAATACCAGTCCGTCTGTTTCTTTAGTTATCCGAATCCGTTCTTTTGTTTAAATATTAAGTGACGCCGCGAATTATATTTTGTCCGTTCTTTTATTTTGCGCGGGTCCAATTATTGTTTAACCGAGCAACTCCGATTATTACCTCCGAGCGCATAGCGCATAATACCAGTCCGTCCGTTTCTTTAGTTATCCGAATCCGTTCTTTTGTTTAAATATTAAGTTACGCCGCGAGTTATATTTTGTCCGGCCCGACCTCGTCGTGCTTTTATTTTGCGCGGATCCGATTATTGTTTAACCGACCACTCCGGTGCCTTATTATTATTTGTGTATTTCAACTATATCTGATAAATATATTGTTACGTTTGTATCATTGTACTCAACATGGAGTTCTCATTACTACCGAAAAACCCTGACATCCGGCGAGCACATCCGAGCAACCGATCACGATATCCCAACGCACCGAAAGATATCCCGATACTCCCGCCGCACCGGAAAAGTACCAGTGTTACAAGATCATATTATAAAAAAGATTGTAAACAAATATCTAATTAATATGTTGTACATATGATAAATATATAAAATTAAGTTAATAATCTGTAATTGTCCAACCAGAAATATAATTATGAAATTGACGTAAATTTAACGTTGAAGTCAGAAACAGACATGAGAAATATTTTAGTCACCGTCAAAATAAAAATAAGATGAGTATTCTCCTACGATATAGCTAGTTCTTAATACTCTGTCTCCAACAAAATCGACGTCGATTCTGTTATCATTTATAGCTGAGTCTTAAAAAATAATTAAATATAATGTGAATTTACACTCAAAACATTTACGCTTCTAATGACTTGGAGAAGTAATGCAAATAGCTCTTTATCCGGTAAATACAACAATAACTTACAACAATATTATAACCTCCCACTTAATAATATAAATCTAATGTAATACACGTTATAGGTTATGTTGTTTAATAGAAAATTATAATAATGATTATTGTTAATCACGCAACAACAAATTGTGTGAAAAGACATAAGAAACATTCCAAGTAATCCAAATCAATCGGAATTTCTACACCGAAAATACGGTATTAAAACCGATTGAAAATAAGATCGAAACCCAGATAGATTTATTAAAGCAGAATATATTAATGTAAATGTAATAAATGTCTAGTTTACAAAAAATATATTTTTTATATTCTTGTCATTAAAAAAGATTGATAAAAGATTAAATTTGAATTAAACATTTAATTTATGTACAAAATTAAATCACAATATAAATTGTTATTTAAATGTAAAAATATAAAATTTTATATTTTTACATTTAAATAACAATAAATGGAACAGTTTTTCACACACACGTTATGTTTGAAAAGAATGAGAGCGAATTTTTGAGGTTACAATACGCAGGTCCTAAATGACTCACTAAAGTATCAGCTGAAAAATCGGCCGCAGTGGCACCTAGATATAACGCCTGTGGCCATATTCGACTCACGAGAAGATTCACCGCGACGTGGCCACCTAGCGATGGCGCACTCACGTGTTAAATCCATTTTAATCCGAAAATACAGGATTTCATAAATTATAATTAAATCGAATTTTAATACGATGTGACACGCTGAGACTAATAATTCTTGTGTGTTATTTTTAAATAAAGAGATATTTTAATGACAACACTATAAATCACGTTAATAAATTTGTAAAATTGTACAATTTAATAATTCATTTCTTTTTATCACGTCTCCAATATTTATTTAATAGAAATATTTATTTCTTTTTATTTTATTCTTTTTATTATCATACATACATACACACATACATACATACATACATATATATATGTACACACACACACACACACACACACACACACACACACACACACACACACACACACACGCACGCACGCACGCACACGCGCACGCGCACACACACACACACACACACACACACACACACACACACACACACACATATATATATTTTTTAAGCCTTTAAGTGTTTATTTTTGTAAAAATTCGAATTTTAAAGAATTAAATAAATAACTTACTGTCAGTATTTTTGGCTACAAAAATTCAAGCTTATATATTTGATTCCTGACAACAATATCTCAATGATCAACTCAACAGGATATGCCTCAATGTGATTTAAAAAAATTAAAATGTTACGTCAATTTTTGTTTTTAAACGACTACAGCCTCTAAAACATTTTTTTTAAATTTGAACAAAAAACGGAATTTACTTTTGCAACATATATTTTCGATTTCCGGTGAAGCACATAAAGAAAAAAAATAGTCGGTTTTGTGGACTACCTAAACATATATACAGGGTAGTCAAAAAGTATCGGACCCCCCAATATTTCCGTTCCCTTGCATTTTACAAGAAAATGTTTCAGACAAAAGTTGTAGGGTTTAAAAAGATCTATTTACTGATCTTATCAGTTTGACCTTGGATGGCGTCGCCAAGGTCAGATCGAAATTACATTAACTTTTTTAAATGGAACACCTAACTTTTTATTGCATATTCTTGTAGCTTATCTCGAGACCTTTCTAAAACACTACAAGAAAGTTTATTTTCGTTGAGTAAATAGATCTTTTTAAACCCTACAACTTTTGTCTGAAACATTTACTTGTAAAATGCAAGGGAACGGAAATATTGGGGGGGTCCGATACTTTTTGACTACCCTGTATAATATAATACTGCATATGCTACTGTATATAATACTGTATATATAATACTTCCTTAAAAATAAAAAAATTTATATGTATTAGGAGTACAAATTGAAAACCGCCGTTTTTCAGTAGATGGCGCCAGCGGTAAATGCTGGCGCCAAACGTTAGATCAAAAATTTTAAATGTAAGGTTGGGAATCTGGCAACAATTCCTTATCATTGCAGTTGTGAATTTTTATCGGCGTTATATATTTTTTTGTGATCTAAAATGTCGAAATTTGTGCTCAATAAGCGTCATTTGCGGGAAATTTTGTTTTTTGCCTTCAATTCGAAAAAATCTGCGGCTGAGGCGCGTCGAATGATTGTAAAAACTTATGGTGAGGCTTCCATTAGTGAAAGAACGTGTCGAGAATGGTTCCAACGCTTCAAAAGTGGTGATTTCGGCGTAGAAGACAAGGAGACTGTCCCGGACAGGTGAAAAAGTTTGAAGACGCACAATTGGAAACATTACTGAATGAAGATTCATCTCAAACGCAACAGGAGCTTGCAGATTCATTGGGCGTGACTCAACAAGCTATTTCACATCGTTTGAAAACCATGGGAATGATCCAAAAGCATGGACACTGGGTGCCATACGAATTAAAGCCGAGAGACGTCGAACGGCGTTTTTTGCGTGTGAACAGCTGCTCCAACGGCAAAAACGGAAGGGTTTTCTGCATCCTATTGTAACCGGCGATGAAAAGTGGATCCATTATGATAATCCAAAACGAAAAAAATCGTGGGGCTACCGCGGCCATGCATCAACATCGACGGCCAAGCCAAACATCCATGGCTCATGCTGTGTATTTGGTGGGACCAGCTCGGCGTGATTTATTATGAGCTGTTGCAACCGGGTGAAACCATCACAGGAGCTCGCTACCGAACACAACTAACGCTTTGAGCCGAGCATTGCAGGAAAAACGGCCACAATACGAGCAAAGACACGAAAAAGTGATTGCACGACAACGCTCGGCCACATGTTGCTCAGGTCGTTAAAACCTATCTGGAAACATTAAAATGGGACGTCTTACCTCATCCGCCGTATTCTCCTGACATTGCCCCTTCAGATTACCACTTGTTCCGATCAATGGCGCATGGCCTGGCTGAGCAGCACTTCCATTATTACGAAGAGGCCAAAAACTGGGTCGATTCGTGGATCGCCGCAAAAGACGAGCAGTTTTTTCGACGCGGGATTCGTATGCTGCCCGAAAGGTGGGAGAAAGTAATGGCCAGCGATGGACAATACTTTCAAGAATAAGTATATAACCATTTTTCAACAATCAATCCTTAAATTTTGACAAAAAACGGCGGTTTTCAATTTGTACTCCTAATAAACTTTCTGAAGATTATTCACTTTTAAATATAATGAAATATTTATATTATACTTTTTACGTTTCAATTATTATAATTATATAATTACATTTGAAAGAACACGTCTAAAAATTGTCTTATAAAACGTTTCTATAACGTTTATTAAATTAGTATAAAAATCATCTCAAATTTTAAACGTTTATTTTTCAATTTATGTGTATAAAATTGATTTTCAGCGTTTATTAAACGTATTCTTTAACTAACTGTGTTGCTTGGGAGTGATTTGTGAACAACATATAATATGTTATAAAAATGCTACATAAATGATCTTTGAGTGTTTGTTGAGTAACTATTATATTTCATTTTATTTTATTTAGATAATGAGAAAAGAATATAGTGATGAAGAATCAGAATATATTCCTTCAGAAGAAAGTTTTTTATCTCATAATAATGAATCTTTGCAAAATAATATTTCAAACAAACCAGAAAACGCTTCTAGTTAAAATATATCCGACAATAATGATATATCTGCATGCAATGATGAACTAATGTACATTGAAATATCTAATATAAAATTCAAATAAAACTGTTGTACCTTTTGCTTGAAGTTGCAATCCCAACTCGCATGTCATTTGGAAACTGTACATATTAATGTGCCCAACATAAAAAAAATTTGTTATTATACCAAAAAATACAAGAGTAAAGTACCATCTTGTTCACAGTTCTGGACGAGTTCTTACCATTTTTCGATAGTTCCGCAATAGTTCTAAAGCTTTCTGTGGTTTCGTCAAGAGTTCTCGCCTCTAACCATTTTTTTTACTAATTTTTAAATCGCGAGTTGGCACCGCATTATAAGAGTAAAGTACCATCTTGTTGAGAGTTCTGGGCGAGTTCTTGGCATTTTTCGATAGTTCACCAATAGTTCTAAGGATTTCTATAGTTTCGTCAAGAGTTCTCGCCTCTAACCATTTTTTTACTAATTTTTAAACCGCGAGCTGCCACCGCACTGCAAGAGTAAAGACTTGGAAAAAAAATTAGCACTTTTAAAAAAGGAGATGACTCCTTGCTTTGTCCTACATTATGCAATTTTGCACAATAAAAAATCATTATTATTACCACATTCTAGTGCTAGTGTGGAAAGAGTTTTTTCTAATGTAAAATTAATTTTAACAGAGCGAAGAAATAGATTAAAGATTGAAACTTGTTGGCATTTTACATACTAAAAGAGCAGTTAACACTTGTTATGAATTTATTGTTACACGTGAGCATCGAGCTTTGTACAATAAATCAATGTACGATCATCACAATTAAATGATAACGATGAAATAACAGTAATTAATTGAAATAACTTTTTTTTTAACATTTCTACGATTAGTATTTAAAACGTGACACACACACACACAGCACGCACGCACGCACGCACGCACGCACGCACGCACGCACGCACGCACGCACGCACGCACGCACGCACGCACGCACGCACGCACGCACGCACGCACGCACGCACGCACGCACGCACGCACGCACGCACGCACGCACGCACGCACGCACGCACGCACGCACGCACGCACGCACGCACGCACGCACGCACGCACGCACGCACGCACGCACGCACGCACGCACGCACGCACGCACGCACGCACGCACGCACGCACGCACGCACGCACGCACGCACGCACGCACGCACGCACGCACGCACGCACGCACGCACGCACGCACGCACGCACGCACGCACGCACGCACGCACGCACGCACGCACGCACGCACGCACGCACGCACGCACGCACGCACGCACGCACGCACGCACGCACGCACGCACGCACGCACGCACGCACGCACGCACGCACGCACGCACGCACGCACGCACGCACGCACGCACGCACGCACGCACGCACGCACGCACGCACGCACGCACGCACGCACGCACGCACGCACGCACGCACGCACGCACGCACGCACGCACGCACGCACGCACGCACGCACGCACGCACGCACGCACGCACGCACGCACGCACGCACGCACGCACGCACGCACGCACGCACGCACGCACGCACGCACGCACGCACGCACGCACGCACGCACGCAGCACGCACGCACGCACGCACGCACGCACGCACGCACGCACGCACGCACGCACGCACGCACGCACGCACGCACGCACGCACGCACGCACGCACGCACGCACGCACGCACGCACGCACGCACGCACGCACGCACGCACGCACGCACGCACGCACGCACGCACGCACGCACGCACGCACGCACGCACGCACGCACGCACGCACGCACGCACGCACGCACGCACGCACGCACGCACGCACGCACGCACGCACGCACGCACGCACGCACGCACGCACGCACGCACGCACGCACGCACGCACGCACGCACGCACGCACGCACGCACGCACGCACGCACGCACGCACGCACGCACGCACGCACGCACGCACGCACGCACGCACGCACGCACGCACGCACGCACGCACGCACGCACGCACGCACGCACGCACGCACGCACGCACGCACGCACGCACGCACGCACGCACGCACGCACGCACGCACGCACGCACGCACGCACGCACGCACGCACGCACGCACGCACGCACGCACGCACGCACGCACGCACGCACGCACGCACGCACGCACGCACGCACACGCACGCACGCACGCACGCACGCACGCACGCACATATCCAACAATAGTTTCTGTTTTTAATCGATTTATTCTTTAGTCAGTTAAAATATAACATATGTCTACAACATATATCACTTTTTAATAATAATAATAATATTTTTAATAAGGAGCGGTACTTTTTGAACAATGATAAACTAAAATTTTTTAAATAATTTTATAAAATAAACTATATTTTTTTAAACAAATGTAAAATGTTCCGCTTAAAAGTATTTAGCTATTATTTTATAAATACAGTGTATCTCCTTTTATTTCACTTTTATAAATATTAATCTTGTCAGGAACGTGGGAAGATAGAAAATAGTTTTAGAAGAATTACAATCAAATTTTAAAAATTGAGGGATTTTTATCTGCTTTAGGGATAAAATATAGGAATCTTTATTATTTTTATGTGGCAACACTGACTGCTACGAACAGATCGCCTTTTTCCGTCAGCCAGCATGGCTGCTTGTTCCGCTGCGCTAATATTCCGGAAAATCAGTGATCGAAGGTACTTGGCCACGGCGAAGGTACTCCGCTTTTCTGACAGCTTTCCTGCCTTTTTGCATCCTCGAGAGTGAAACAAAAGAATAATGAAAAAACTAGGTTTTCAAAATCCCAGTAATTTAATACATTTTCTAATCTTAACTAGGTTAGAATTAGAAAATATAAATTAATAAGAATCAGAAGTAAATCTTAAGATATAGATTTGTCGTGTACGGTTGTCTGAGGCCAATCGCTTTGACCAAGAGTGAATATCCTTCAAAAAAGTTCTTTTTATTTAAATGTATAAATGTTAAATGTTTACATGAGCTTGTATCCTATAATTTCTGCAGGCCAATCAATTTTTGTATGCGGCATAATCATTTGCTAAGAATTATTTGGAATGTATATTATCATTTAACATTTTTATCCTTTCACAATAATTATAAAATCTTATATTGTTATATATAATAGCTGTAATTGATAGGTCCATTATTCTTTCCTTCATGATGGTTATTTTATAGTCTTATATATATAAAACCTTACATATTATAGTTTGTTGAAAGAATAAAATATTTTTAAGTATTATTTAAGTATTGCTTAAGAAAATAAACATGACGTATATAATGTTTCTTGTTTTTTGGACAAATGTCTGAGAATGAATACTACCACTTTTGAAGAACTTCTTCATAAAGTTACACTTTTAATTGTTAAACAAGATACCCATTTAAGAAAAAGTGTTCCATAAGAAGATTATCGCTCACTTTGAGACATATTGCCACAGGTATCTGTACTTCAAATTCAACCAGACATTTATCTTCTCTTAAAATCTGTTTTTATTTTAACTTTTTGCATTGTGTTTATCTTTTTTTCTTTTTTCAACATAAAGAAAAAAGGAGGAAAAGTAACAAGAGAGAAGTTCAGCTGAAAAGAACAAATTTTTAAGGCGATACTGGAGTCGTCTGTATAAGCTAATATTTTTGCATAAATAGATCTTTTTATTGAAGACACAGATTAAGAAATACTCTTGCAGAATTAAAGTATAGACAATAACAAAGTACCCAGGCTGTAAATTTATATGAAAAACGAAAAAAAATATATAGATTTCTTTTGTTTTTCAAATAAAATTGTAGTCTGTGCATTTCGTTATTGTCTATACTTTAATTCTGCAAAAAATTTTTTTAATTCGTATCTTTGATAAAAAGATCTGTTTATGCAAAAATATTTGCATGTACAAACGACTCCAGCATCGTCTTAATGTATGCGTCTGTATATCAACGTGCTATCTTTTCTTTTTTTTAGGTGAAAGCCAAGAAAGCTTATCTATGTCTTTTGGGACAAAGTACCATATCTGGTATTATTCGTGAAGTTTGTTGAGCACTAGTTACTGTTTTCAAAGATGATTTTTATGTTTCCCAACTTCTAAAGATGAATGGCGAGTTGTTGCCAATGAATTTGAAGAGAAATGGAACTTATATAATTGTGTAGGAGCAATAGATGGGAAGCACGTAAAAATAGATACTCTCTTAAGTTCAGGCTCTTTATATTACAATTATAAAGATGACTTCAGCATTCTTTTTCTTGCTGTTGTTGATGCAAATCTAAGATTTATTTATATAGATATTGGAACAAATGGTCGTATTAGCGATTCTGGTGTGCGCACTCTTAAAACTAGGCTAGATAATAATGAAATTAAATTTCCAAGAGCATCCTCTTTTTCCGGTTTAAATGTTCCATTTCCACATGTATCGGTTGGCGATGAGGAATTTCCGCTAACAACAAAATTGCTCATCCCATTCCCTGGAACTCAGTGTAGTGGTCGGAAGAACAGAAGAATTTTTAACTACAGGTATATAAATTTAAAAGTTTTCTTGTATTCTTATATTAAAAAATATACTCATTTTGGTATTAATAATACTAATATTTATATTTGTAGTAATATTAATATTATTTTCAAAAGAAAATATTAAAAAAGATATCTGCAGAAGCCTCAAAAGCTCTGGGACATTTATATATACCTGAAAGGTATGCTGGACACCGAAGACAGAATCGCTGGACACCGAAGACAGAATGAAACAGTAAGACTTGGAGAATGGAGGGACGAACCAATAAATGGCATGATTAATTTTATTCACCAAGGTGGAAATTTTCATAGGGTGCGTTCCAAATTGCGCATGAACTGCATGAGTAATGCGGAGCATATTGAAATTGTTCCGTTTTGTCGATGCGCACAATGCGAGTCTCTACGTGCATTAAATTGAAACGGTTGTTATACGCCTCTTATGCGTCACACGAAATGGATGATGCAGATATTGCAGCAAAGAAAGATTTTACAACGGAAATAATTCTAATAATTTCTTTAATAATAAAAAATAACAATATTGAGAGTGACAGCAGCGAATCCAGTGATAGTGACGATGACAATGAAAATAATATTTCTTTGGAAGACTGTAAAATACTATATTGCTTACTTAAGTTGAGTAAAATGCGCGAAAATGTTAAAATTGTAAAAATTACGGACTATGTGGAACGTGTAATTCCTAATTATTCGAAATTAGCGTTTAAAGAACACTTTCGGTAAGTACATACAACTATGCGTGATTGAGTTTTTTATGCATTAAATATTACTTTCGTTTTTGTATGTACATGTCATCATCCATGGTGAAAATTTGTTTCAGAATTTTTCAATATAATTTAATTTTCATATAATTTTTCCGAATTTTTCAAAAATTCTGTATAATTTTATAACTCTCAGATCACTATCACTATTATACAAATAGCAGTTTTGGTTTTTATAATATGATATGGATCTTTATTAACTTTGACCTTTGACACGAGAATCTCAATGTGACTGTAAGACTCGCATGTTTCACTGAAAATATCGTTAAGAAATTGTCAAGAAGATAAAAGAATTGCATATCTATGCTATCGTTGTAGGAATACGCGCCAAAAGTTTAGTCGGGAAATTTAAAGATCTGTATAACATTTAAAAATCTATATTACAAGATAGAAAATGCTATTTATATAATAGTGATAATGATAATAATAGTAATTCCTGGAATAATTTAAACAATAATAAGCAAAAATACATGCAACACTTTAATAAAGATATGGCAAGAAATTTTGCTTCTATTTGTAATAAAACCTATCTTATGTGGATATCTACTCTTTCTTGTTAAAAGAAATACATTCTTAATAAATAATATTATATAAATAAAATCAAAATATTTAAGATAGACTCGGCAATATTAAAATTAGAGAATAAAACGTAGGAAATGCGAATCAAATGCGGTAGTTGGTGCGTCAATAATAATAGTACATGTATTTTGTTATTAGTACATAAATATGTATACAAATATCGGACGCGTTACGATTTCCGTTGAAGTCATTTTCAACGATGTAATTCCATTAAAATGACCATTGTATGACGTGGTGGTCGCGTTGAATAAAAGAAACAAACATTTCAAGCCCAACATATGTTGTCTCTGACTCGAGGGCGAGAAATTAATACGCCGTGTAGTCGCTTTTTCGTGTACAAGAATTCAGAGCAAATTTACACATTATGGTCCATCAATGTTGACCACCAAGATGGACATATCAGCGATCATGTCGTAATCTGTGGCGGACAGTGAACACGAATCCTCGAAAGTTATAAAATAAAAAATCAGACAACTCACCAGCACTGTTAATTCAAGCCATTTTGTAAGGTATTGACGTCACATCGTAATAAATTAACACAGATTTAAAAAAAAAACGTTATTAAGTCGGAAGTAATAAAACTAATAAATATAATAAATACAATGGCACGGAGATAGTCAATGTTTCCTCGTCAACCGCACAAACACAAATGAGGTTGAGAGCAAACCAGGTTGAGAGCAAAGGAGGGAGGGGTCATGGTGGGCGGCCGGATGCTAGGAGGGCATTGGGAGCACTATGCGTGCGCTGGTAGGAATGCTTAGTTGCGTGCGGTCTTTTATATCACGCATAAGCCCCACCGTCACGACAAGGCGGTTTCTCCTGGTGGCGACCTCCTTCTCAGCCAATTAAGGCAAGGAAGGTTGGAGGGCCGAGCAGGGCCGGATTTAGGTCGTAGGGGGCCCCTAAGCACTGGCTTTGAAGGGGGCCCTTTTAACTTAACCAAACCTAACAAACTGACTTATGGTAAAGGCAAATATAGAAAACACAATAAATAAATCATATATATTAAAATTTATTTTAACATATTTTTCTGTATATAAAGCCTATTTAAAATTTTGTTTTCTGCTTTTAATTGCTGCAAATTGCTCAATAATTTCATTAAAAGATATAGCTCGTAATTTGTCGTTCTCTATGGACATTAATGTTAAATCTACTAACCTTTCTTGAGTCATTGTTGTACGCAAATAACTTTTTATTCGTTTTAATTTTGAGAACGATCTTTCTCCAGAACAATTAGTCGCCATTAAAGATAAAAATAAACGTAAAATTGCTTCTACATTAGGATACGCGGTTTGAATTTTATCTTGAAAAATTAATTGATATAACTGTTCATGACTTAAATATTTTTTTTCTTGATAAACTTGTTTTGCGTACATATGAAAATGTTTTATTTCGCTGGAAAAGTCATGTTGGACATCTTTTGGAAATTCCTGTTTTAGAAAGAGTAAGTCTTTTTGGATTTCTTTTTCCGATGCATCCAAATTTGTCAAAAAAGAAAACATGTTAGATACATTTTTATAAATTAACGCTCTCTCTTCCAAATTTCTTTTCAGTGCATCAATCATTGGAATAAAAGATTGCATTTTAAATTTATCCCTAGGAGATAAATTTTCCGCAGCATCAGGGGCATTACCATCATTAACTTGCTTCCTTCTTTTTATCTTTCGTTTTCTCGCAGATTTATAATCAATATCAGGAAGTTTTCCTTTTGCCTGAGACTCGATGTCATCAAAATCTTGCCGAACGTTTTGCACATACTGAGACAGTGCAAAGTAAAGTTTTGCAGTTGTGCTTATTGTTATTTCTGCATTTTGGAGAGCTTTAGATGTTTTGTCGAACTCATTTAATATTTTTTCCCAAAATTCTAACATAAAGACGAATTCGAGCTCCTCCATTATGTTAATCAGAGCAGAAGCCTCATTTCGATATTCCCCGCTTTCATTTCCATCTTCAGCAATGTGGTAAAGAGCAGCAATTATTTCATTGTAACCTCTAGCTACAGCTGAAGTAGCTTGTGCTTGAGCATTCCACCTTGTATCAGAAAGTCGTTTAAGTTGTAAAAAGGATTTATTTTGCTGCGAATATTCATTCAAGATGGACCAACGCTTCGGCGATGCTGAGAAAAATACGTACAACCCTTGAATGGTAGAAAAAAATCGAACAGCTTCAAGACACGAATCAACTGCAGAGCGTCCAACGAGATTTAATGAGTGGCCAGCACATGGAATGTATATAGCGTATTCATTTTCCTCTCGAATTTTAGCTTGCATTCCCTTATATACTCCGGACATGTTAGCAGCGTTGTCATAAGATTGACCTCTACAATTACTAAAATTAATTTGGCATTCATCTTTTAAATATGTTAAGACAACCTTTGCTAAATTTTCGCCAGTATGACTTTTTATGTCAAGATATGTTAGAAATCTTTCAATAGGTAATCCATTATCCGGTGAGACATATCGAATAATTACAGCCAATTGATCAATATGTGATAAATCTGGCGTCGAATCAACAGATATACTAAAATATCCTGCAGTTTTTATATCTTGTAAAATTGATTCTCTGATTTTTAAGGCCATCAAATGGATGAGTTCATCACATATTGTTTTTGATAAATAGGATGATTTTCCAGAACCGCTATTACCGTATTGTCCAATATGAGTCGCAAGAAATGGATCATATCTTGAAATCAGTTCCAGGATTCCTAAATAATTGCCATTATTTGATGAGCCGAATTTTTCTTCACTTCCTCGGAAAGCTAAGCCGCGTTCTGCTAGAGTACTAATGACGTCTATTACTCGGCGTAAAACTTGTTTCCAATATTCTTTTTCTTGAGTAACTTGCATGTCAAGTTGCAAATCCAAATTCGATTCACGTCTCCTCGTTAAAAATGAAAATAAAGCATTTCTGTGGTCTTCAGAATTTTCGTGTTGTTGAATAGAAATTAGATTACGCCAGTCACTAAATCCTTCGTTTGCAAGAGATGTTGACGATGCAGAAAATATTTTACATACGAAACAATAAACACATCCCGTTGCAGGAGAGTAAACTAACCAATCTCTATCATACTTTTCTCCGTTAATTTTTGTTCCATGAAAAATATTTTTAGAGCAATATCGAGAAGCATTTGTGAATTCTCTCTTTGATTTATCAAATGGTCCATTGCGATGTTGACAGTCTAAAGGTCCCTTCTTAATCCAGTAATCAACATCCGTTTTAGATAAATGACTCCAAAGACCAACATCAGAACACTGAATATTTTGCAGCGATTTTGAAGAAATATTGGTATTGGGCATGTCATTATTTATTTGATTTTTCTCATTTGTAGATACAGCTTTCTCTGAATTTGAATCAGCGTCTTCAAATGTAGGATCCTGTATATTCAAAATATAAATGCTACGTTATTTTTTATTCCATTAAATTAAATCACTCCAAATCTAAAGTGTAAATGCTTTATCAAATGTGTAAAATATGAATATGAAAGAAATACATTCTTTTTCAAACGCTGTGCCTACAATTTCTTTCTAGATTATTAACTTATTGTTAGTTAAATAGTAAAACACAATACCTGTGAATTTGAGTTTTCAATTTCCTGTGATTTTTCCTTCGCACTTATAAAATTTGTAATTTTTGTTAATTTCTTTTGAGCTTCTTCCAATTCTTGCTTTCTTTTTCTTTTTTGGGAGCCACTTTCGTACACTCTTTTCATTGTTAATAAACGATTTTAGAATAATAAAGAAGTATCTGCGATTATGCGATTTCAAGTTAGAGCACTGATCGTTTACTCGCACATCGACCGTCTGCAGCATGCGTTAAAACAAAAGATCTCGAAAAAGACAAAGACAAAACAGTGACTTGGTAGGAAAAAAAAAGAAGACAGTCTACGAATAGACGGTCAAGTGTTTTAACTTGAAATCGCGGATACTTCTTTATTATTCTAAAATCATTTACTAACAATGAAAAGAATATACGAAAATGAGTCCCAAAAAAGAAAAAAAGCACAAGGATTGGAAGAAGCTCTAAAAAAATTAACAAAAATTACAAATTTTATACGTGCGAAGGAAAAATTGCAGAAAATTGAAAACTTAAATGCAAAGGTGTTGTGTTTTAATATTTAACTAACAATAAGTTAATAATCGTGAAAAAAATGGTCGGCGCATTTTAGAAAGATTTTATGCCTTTTATATATTCATATTTTACACACGTGACAAAGCATTACACTTTAGATTTGGAGTGATTTAACTTAATGGAATAAAAAATAACGTAGCATTTATATTTTGAATATACATGCAGGATCCTACTTACGCATGAAGGCACTGATTTAAATTCAGAGAAAGCTGAAATATCTACAAATGCAGTTGAGAAAAATCAAATGAATAATGATATGACCATTGACCAATACTAATAATGCATATCCTTTCGCAATCGCTGCAAAATATTCAGTGATTTGATGTTGGTCTTATTTAGAATCACACATTTGTCTAAAACATATTTTTTATAGTTGATTACTGGATTAAGAAGGGACCTTCAGACTATCAACATCGCAATAGACCATTTAAAAAATCGAAGAGAGAGTATTCACAAATGCTTCTTGATAGTGCTCTAAAAATATTTTTCACGAAATAAAAATTAACGGAGAAAAGTATAACAGAGATTTATTATTGTTTTGTATGTAAAATATTTTCTACATTGATTTTATTAAGACTTTATAGAGGCCCCTGCAAATTCATCTCTAGCAACACAAAATTCAGAAAATATTTCTTTTATGTAATACTGAAAACGTACTTTTTTTTCATTTTTTCCGTTAATTTAATACTCGTATGAAATTAGTTGTATGGAACTTTGGGGCCCTTGCTGGCGCGGGGCCCTAAGCAACTGCTTATATTGCTTATGCCAAAATCCGGCCCTGGGGCCGAGGCATTCCCTTTAACCACGCTATTGGCCGCGTAGAACTCCTCCAGAGCAGTGTTGATAGACGGGCCGGATTTTTTCGCGTTTGCGCGTCCATTAAAGCTACAGTAAAGTATCTGTTGATAGTAAAAGGGAGATCTTTAAGACCCCAAACAAATTATTTTACAAAAAATAAGTTTTTAATGATATTTACACATCGTGTGTGTGTGTGTGTGTGTGTGTGTGCGTGCGTGCGTGTGCGTGCGTGCGTGTGCGTGTGTGCGTGCGTGTGCGTGTGTGTGTGCGTGTGTAAGTGTATATATATAATATATATAATAATATATAAACAATAAATATATAAAATATGAAAAGTAACATTTTTCAAATTTATAAATTTTTTTCTATTTTACACATTGTTCACACACACACACATACACACACGCACGCACGCACGCACGCACGCACACACACACACACACACACACACACACACAACATCGGATGCACGATTGCCCGTTCGCCATCTAAAGAATCACAGACGGTATGCGACACACGATATGTTATAAAAAAAGAGAATTTAGGGAAAACTGTCATTTTCAGATAGTTAAAACAAAATGAACTTTTAATTACTACATATTTGTACTTTATAGGCTGATGAAGGCTAAGTAAAGCCGAAACGTTGTTTCTAATTAATTGTATTACCTAATTAATTGTGTTATTGTTAAGTCATGTAACAACCTGTGTTTTGTCCGAGCGCGGACGAGCTCAGGGAAGCCAGGGCTCGAAGAAAGGTTGCCGGGTTAATTAATTCCGAGATCGGGCGTGCGTTTAATGAGAAACTACTTTATTTAAGATACAATGCTGATAATATGCGCACGTAGTTCGGGGATACACGAGGTGTATCCGCGACGGTATGGTGACGCGATTTCACAATAATAAGACGCGGTATGTACAGAACGGGGATCTATTTACATTCTCTCGGTCGCTCGTACTCGGCCCGCGGCCGGTATGAGAGAGCGCACGATAGCGCGGTCTTGCTCGCGCTTGGTTCGGTGTCGTCGCGAGGGCTTCACGGTGTTTACGTCGTCGCCGGCCTTGTCGATCCGCGACGCGCGCGGGTCGGGACGCCCTACGTTAGAAGCCGCGCCGGTGTTCCGCGAATTCGCGACAGGTGCGCGGCGGGATTCCCTTAGTAGGGAATCCCCGACGTGAGTCGGTGCCGGCTGCCTCGAGATCCCTCGATGGAGGCAGAGATCTCTCTATCCCCTGGGTGGCAGTCGTTACCGCGGACTCTCGGACGGAGATGGGTTTGATGGAATCGTTGAGATCTCTCAACGGTGGCAGAGCTCGCTCTACCACTCGGATTCCCTAGGTGCCGGGAAAGCGGGATCGGAAATCGCCGAGATCTCTCGGCGGTGACAGAGCTCACTCTACCACGCGGATTTCCTGGGTCTGGCTCGGAGGCTGGACCGGGGAAGAGTCGATCTCTCTGTGAGATCGTCCGCCTTTTATACCCCGATCTCGGAGAGTCGGGGATGTTCGAGTGGAGCTCGGTTCTCCCCGGAATACAGCATCCCCGCTGCTCCGAGATCGGTCCGGTATCGCGCTCGCTTGAGCGTACGCCTCTCTGTCGCTCCAACGCCAAGAGCGTGCGAATTAATGCGCGTGCGCGTAGACTTCGGGCGTTTAACGGCGCGCTTGTCGGATCGTTCGCGCGCACGTGTGTGAGGCGATTATCGGCGCGTAGCGCCTGTTCGTCTGTCCGGCGGGTGTTCGGCCGGACAGGGGAGCGGTTCGTGGCCCCAGGGGGAACGATGCGGAGGTGCATCGTTACAGTCAAATTTTAATCAAAATTGCTTATTTAATTGTGCTCGTTAATTTGACCGTTCTAATATTATACTCTGTGTAATAAAATATTGTTATTATAAATATTAAAATATATTTAAGTAATATAAAAAATATTGTGAATTTGTTTTATTAGTAATTTTTATTGTAACTTTTTTCTTTTTATTTGAAAATAAAAAAAATATAAATACAGGCATAAATTGCTTAGTTTATACGAATACATATGTATATAAGTGGGAAACGTATATATAAAACGTCGTGCGCGCGCGTGCGTTGCAAACTTGGCTCCGCGACACGAAAATCTGAAATCGTGTCGCTAAGCTGTGCAGTGTTGCCGGATTGTCCTGTAATAAGAGAAAGCGAGAACGCTCGAGAGAGAAGAGGATAGGTGGACAAAGACACAGACCGCTTGAGAAAAAAGGAAACAAAAGAGCTCTCCACTCGTCGCCTTGGTTGCTCGACGTACGCCGATGAATCGGAGAAGACTCTTTTGTTTCCATCTTTCTCAAGCGTTCCCTTCCTCTCTCCAACTATCCTCTAATGTTTCGAGCTGTCTGTTTTTGTCTTGTTACAGCTTTAGATACATAATTTTCAATCTCGATTCGCCGACCATGCGACAAAAATTTTGCAGTATTGCGTCGGAGAGGAACTCGATTTCTAGTCATCGATTTTATGAAATTTTGTATAATTTATATATTCATTTATACATGAACTGCGATAGAATACGCTATTCAAGCATTCTTGAAAAAAGGATAAAATACTTTCAGCAGCTATAGTAGCGTTACAGAAGGAGAATTGACAAGATATCCCTTTGTCAGAGTGATTATGATAGTTTGCTATCATGCTGAAGGTTCCAAGTTCGATTCCTTGGGAAAAATTTTTTGTTTTCGTAAAATGTAGTATTAAAAATAAATCAAAAAATTCAAAAGCGCTCTTCTACAATTTAAAATTGGACCCAAAAGATATGTAAAAATTTCAACACTTTTTATGACGTTCTTTACTAATTGTAAATTTTCATGGCAAATATATTTTTTGTGTTATTTAGAAGAGCATTTTTAAATTTCCTAATATTTTTGTATAATAACGTATAATTCATAAAAGTCTGCGTAGCAGATAAACCCATTTCAAAGTAGAGAAAGTATAGCAATCCACAGTGGCTTGGTGGGTTGATGTCAGCTTGACACCTGATGGACTCGGGTTCAAATCTTAGCATCGTCCGTGCTATTGGGGATACGTTCTGGCATCGTCTGTGCAAATGCACACGACGTGCATTATAAGGGGTGACAAGCTGACTACCATAGAGCCACTGTGGATTGGTTTTTTGTAAAAAAAAAATTTTTTTTGCACAAATGAATATGATTTTGTATCTTTTTGAGATGGCAACAAAAGATGATTTATGCTTTATGAATCCTATACATGCCTGCCTATAAAAAATTCGCGAAGCCCTGCACATTGCATATGTGATAGCAATAAAATTCTTGCAGAATGTTTTTATTAATGGTTTAAATAATTTTGTAAAGGCTAAAGCACAAACTCTTGCATTGCTGCATAACCGTAAGCATAAGAACATTGATTGGTCCATTTCCTTACGCATATTTCAAATGGACCAATCAATTGTCTTATACACATAGTTTTGCAGCTATGCAAGAGTATGTTCCTGCGTAAATCTATTACAGATATAGTACAAATATTATTATGCAATATTTAAAAAGAACCAAGCTATAATATTTGTTCTGCGATATGGGTCTCGCAAAATCTTGATGGCCAGTGTACAAAAAACGCGACGCTTTTTGATTCGCTCGCGCACCGCGTGATGTGATCAGAGTACCTCCCCCAGCTTCTCATTCTTCGCCGCATGTGTGCAGATGTGCATTGTGCAGACGTGTTATTGCGTGCAAGCATAAGGAGAAGAGCTGGACGTGGAATACGTATGTGAATATAATATATAGTATATTATATATTACAAAATGCATATAATATATATAAATTTATTTTCTAGAGAAAAGCAAAGGAAGTCGCTACAAGGTGACTTTTCTCATACCCAAAAAAATAACGTCGACAGCGACGGCGACGACGTCGGCAGCGATGGCGACGGCGACAATGTTGGCAGCAACGGCGACGACATCAGCAGCGACGGCAACGACGTCGGCAGCGATGGCGACGGCGACAACGTTGGCAGCAACGGCGACGACGTCACCAGCGACGGCGACGACGTCGGCAGCGACGGCGACGACGTCGGCAGCGATGGCGACGGCGACGGCGACAACGTCGGCAGCAACGGCGACGACGTCACAGCGACGGCGATGACGTCGGCAGCGACGGCGACGACGGCGACGTCGGCAGCAGCAGAAAACGTGTCCGCGAGACCGAAAACGGTCTCGCGGTACACTCAGACGCCGGAGATCTTTATAAATCGAGTAAGTACACAGTAACCTTTTATTGAAATGTGTCGGTATTTATACCTTGCCATTCCTATTCCTTACTTTATTGTTGTTTTCAAAACAGCAATGAAGTAAGGATAGGAACGGCAATAAATATAAACACCACGTTTCAATTATGTGTATGATATATATGTATATACATATGTATACATACACATACACGTATATATTAAAGCTTTTTTCTTTACAGATAGTACAAGAAGAGGTGCAACGTCTCCTCTGGCAGAAGCAGAGGCGGCAACGGAATAAGTGGGCCGCTAGGCAGCGGCCCCCTTATCATTATCATAATCGGGGTGCGGTGGCCGCTCCACCCGCGCTGGCCACTCTATCCGCGGTGGCAACTCCGCCCGCTCCACCTGCTCCGTCCGTACCAACCATGCCACCGGGATACGTCCCCGCACCATATATTCTGGCGTCGTCCGAGCCATCGGGGTACGTTGCGGCATTGTCCGTCCCCCCAGGGTACGTCCCGGTTTTGTCCGTGCCGCCGAGATATGTTCCGGCGTCGTCCGTGTCCCCAGGGTACGTCCTGGCATCGTCGTCGTTAGCAGCGTCGGGGTACGTCCTGACATCGTCGTCGTTAGCACCACCAGGATACATAAGATATTCGTAATGGATGGATAATTGTATTTTTGTTATGTACTTTTATAAAGATTTTGCATTGTTACGCTTATGCAAAATTTTTTTACATATAATGCAAATAAACATTAATATTATTTAGTAATATATTTTATTTGATTATACACACTCATACATATAGTTTTATAATTATTTCGTTTTCTTTCAAGCACTTTTATATACATCCATTGTAATTTGAAGTTGCTCACAGCACACTTTATCTAAGACATTCTTTGAACATGCCATGAACGTTTCTATTCAATAACCAGATAATATTTTTCAAATGTTTTTTAATGTTAATTTTTCTAGTTATACATTTAGAAATACATGCATTAACGTTTGTTTATGTTTAATTTATATTAATTATTCATTTAAAATAATATTTTATTATTATATCTCCTCTAAAAAAAATAAGGAATCAAAAATAAAACTTTGTTGAGTGCACATAAAAAGCTAGTTACGGGTCTGAGTCAGTCGATAAATGAGATCGTTACTATGATTCAGCGGTGCCTTTCACTGCACAGCGCCGCTATCGCAACATCGAGGAACTAAACTAATGCTCTATCCATGGTGGAAGTATAACATGGTGTGCTCAATTTGGCTAAACCACGCCCTTTTTCACGGCAAAGTGCCTCTTATTCCTGAAGGCTGCCAACTGTGAAAAAAATGAAATATTTAATGTCGGAATGTTACTGAACCTAGACAGTTGCATCTTTGTCATGTACGAGTGCGTGCATTACGTCCTTTTCTATCGTGATGCCAGCGCCGCCAGTGTCATTGCCTCCAATTTCAGCGGTTTTGGAGCAGACTTGAAAAAACAACAGCAAACTTTGATGTGGATGAATTTTTATATTGAAAATATAAAAGTTGCTTCCAGGAAAGTGATGATGCCATTTCAAAAATTCTGATCAGTAATTCTTCAGTTTGTGAATTGTACAATGAGTTGAAAAGCACACATCAACAGTTCGAATACATTATGACGAGACGTTTCCAAAAGGATATTTTGGAAAATTTTTTTGCTTACATAAAGGCTATGGGCTCATCCAAGAATCACCCGTCAGGCTACAATTTTCGATATCGATTCAGATGATACATTTTAAGTAAACATTCACACGCAGTGTTTACCATGAATCGTAACAATGAAGAAGACGAAACTATAAGTTGTATACCCTCATGTAGTACTGACAATGTATCATCACTTTTTACTGCTCCATCGACGCCTGTCATTGCAATAATTTTATCAGCTGTAACACCAACTTCAGTTCCATCAACGTCGATGCACATGCATTCATCAACTCCATTGCAAAAAATAAAATTATTCGCTCCGGAATCCATCGATACTAACTATCATGAATTCAGCTATTCAGAATTTAATAATGACCACTCTGGAGATGAAATAATTTTAACAAAAAAATTATTTGAAAATATTATTAATATTTTGCCCGAAAAATTAAAAGAGGATTCAAGATCCAACAAACTGATTGACGAGGATCGTGCGGACGACTTTGAAATAAATGAATTATTCACGTTCATGTAAGGTGCAAATGTCGAAACTTTATCTATGTCTGCAGGTTGTCAAAACGCAACTAACATTGTTCAAGAAAAAGGTCTGCAATATGTTGCAGAATATGTTGCACATCGCTTCAAGAAAAAATATCCACACTTAGGAGAACGCACTGGCACTAGTAATAATACTGCAGAAGAGAGCTGGCTAAAAGTTGTCTCCAAAGGAAGAATGATATGTCCTTCAATTGAACTTATTCGCATCAGTAGACTTGTGAACAGATATTTCCTAGAATTTCATAAAGATTATTTTTCGAAAGAAGATTTCGTAATTTAAAAGGTAGTCGCATTTGTGAAAACAAACGATGAATATGTAACGATACGCCCCTCCACCGTCCGTGCGCCTCCGTTCCGTGCACCGAACGACGAACGCCGAGCGTTGCAGGAGACCACGTGCGCGCACGACTGAACTTCGCCGTGCAACCACGCGGCGACACGCACGCTGACCGTGGCGTTCCACAACGCTCCCACTCCGGCTTGGCCAACCGAGCGGGCGGATTGGCTTGTCCAGCCGCGCGTTTGGATATATAAGCCGGCAGTGGAAACGCACAAGGCAGATCCGTCCGACTACCCGATCTGTCTAGAGACCGAGCATTCTCGATCGCTCCCTTAAGACGAACATTCTCATCGCACTCCAATATCCTCGACGGGCATTCCCGTCGATATCCTCGGCCGAGTATCCTCGACCAGTCGATTCCGAGATCCTCGACGAGCATTTTCGTCATTATCACCGGCCGAGCATTCTCGACCAATCACGTCCGAGATTCCCGACGAGCATTCTCGACCAATCACCGTCGTCCTCGAGTACCTTCACTGCCGCACTGACATACGGCCGCGTTTCGTAACCCATTCATCGGCAGGGCATAAGCAACCTGTCGATCGAGCGCCCCACTTGCACGGGGCGCGCTCGGGCGAGTCGCGGAGGCGAACGCGCCGGCAATGACCCGCACTTGCGCACGCGCTCACACCACCGCGTTAGCCAATTCCGCCACGCCCCGCGACTCTCCGACCGTACGGGCAAGCAGCCCGCGTAACCTACCGCGTAGTATTTTACTGTACACTAGCTTATCTTAAGTATGTAATTAAGTTCTTTTGTTTCACTGTTATGCGCAGTATCATTACCGATTGTGTACGCGTCTTTAGTTTTTCGTTCACGCATTATTCCCGAGTAATCGCGCTCCACGCGCAATCGAACTAGTGAGCATTGTATATATCTGCGAACGGCTTTTCTTTCTGTTGTAAAGTTAGCAACTATCTTTTCTTTACTGAATAAATTATCTTCTTTCTTTTGCTACTATATACTCTAGATATGATCATTATGGACACCTGACCAACCGACGAGCCTTATCCGGACCGATCGCGGCATTCCCGCACCGTACCGCCTAACACCGAGACTGCGTACCGTTACAAATATAATTAAAGCATCCCAGAAGAAGTGCTGCAGTGTCTTGTGCAAACTCGGACATACATATGAGTTAGAGACATAAATATGAGAGCAGTCAGGTCCTGTTCCCATCCAAAGTGTCGGTACTTTCAAAAGGACACAATTTCGCCGTCATCCCCACGAGCATTCCTACGGAAGAAATTATCAGCCAAGTTGAGACGGTTATCTTCCACCTTCCACCTGAAGCAAGCAACGACATTAGACAATGAGCAGTCAACATCCTCCGCAAGGCTAAATCACCTAGCCAAAACATTAGCAAAGAAGAACGCTTGGCACTCCAGATTTTGAGATAGAATAACAACATTCTAATTCTACCGGCGGATAAAGGAAATGCCATAGTGGTAATGGACAAAGAAGACTACTGTAATAAGGTCAGTGCTATGTTCTCGCTTTGCAGCGTTTAGAAAAAATTGACACGAAATCCGACATCCACCATAGAGATAAAAACATCCGTTCTGCTCACGAATGCAGGCTTCCCTCCCGAAACTACTACATACCTTACCCCCCCGGGAATCATCGGCTCCCAGATTCTACGGTCTCATAAAGATTCATAAGGAATCGGTCCCCCGTCGCCCTATCGTCAGCAATATTAGGGGACCTTCCTATCAGTTGGCCTGCTACCTCACCAAACCACTCCAAAAATTCACTGGTCTCAATGAATTTCACATCAAGAATTCTATTGATTTTGTGAACAAAATTGCAAAGATCAAAACGAAACCCAATGACATCCTGGTAAGTTTTGATGTGGTTTTATTGTTCACAAATGTCCCGGTCCAGGATACGTTGGACATTATCAAAAAGTCCGACAGACTTCCATCTAACCTCTTTCCACTAATAGAACATTCCCTAACCTCAACCTACTTCCAGTTTCAAGGAGAGTTCTTTGAACAAACCTCTGGAACAGCAATGGGATCCCCTGTTTCACCCATATCTTCATGGAACATCTCGAAAACAAAATTCTGTAGAACGCATACCTCAAGCCTTCCACGTGGTTCCGATACGTAGACGACACATTTGTTATATGAAGCCACGGCAAAGAGACTCTCCCACCACCCTTCCTCGCTTTTCTCAACGCCCAACACCCAAACATTAAGTTCACAATGGAGGTAGAATAGGAGAACTAAATTCCCTTCCTAAACGTGTTGATTCAAAAAAACGGAGATAGTTAAGCCATCGGGTTTACCGAAAACCAACCCACACTGACCGGTATCTTCACACAAACTCCCATCACCATCCGTCACAAACAAATTCAGTTATCAGCTCATTGGTATACAGAGCCCTCACAGTTTTTGAACAAACGTTCCTGGATGAGGAGCTACAACATCTTAATCAGACTTTGACTAAGAATGTGTATAACAGCAGGAACATTGATTAGATAACCAAGAGATTGAAGAACAAGATTTCCAGTCCCAACAACACCGAAACTCTGGATGAAGAAAGAGTAAGGAAAATGACGGCTGTCCTTCCGTATCTTCAAGGTACAACAGAGCGCATAGGCAGAATTTTGAGTAAGCATAACATCAGAGTAATCTTCAAACCCCAGAAGAAAATTGCTCAATTTCTCCCTAATCCCAAGGATCAAAAATCAAGCCTGGAAACACCAGGTGTGTACAAGATACTTTGCGTCTGTGGAAAAGTGTACATAAAAGAAACTAGGAGGAAGATCAGGAGGATCAAGGAACACCAGAAGTGTGCCAAATACAGCCATTTTTTGCAATCAGCCTTGGCGGAACATTGGATGGAGACTGGACATGCCGTGCATTATGATAAGTCTACCATATTGGCCCCGTCACAAAACTACTTTGCCAAAAAATATCGGGAAGGTTTGGAAATCTTGAAACATCCTGACAACCTCAACCGCGACAAAGGCCTTCAAGTAAATCTTATTTGGCATACCGTCCTCCCGAGTTTTTTCATTGGCCGGCCGGTCAATCAAAACGCTCTGATTGGCTGACCAATCAACTCCCCCCCCACCCCCACCGGGCGCAACGGGGATATATACAGACCACCACAACCGAAGGAAGCTCAGTATCGGAGATCTCAGCCCTGATGATGCAAGCTGCAATGTTTGTGAGACGTCGGCAAAGTGGCAACACGCACGTGGCATTCATGCGGAAACCCTCTCGATTAGCGATATCAACGGCCACGAAAGCCTTAAGATGGAATAAATTATGATTATTAGATTTATTCTGATTTTTATATTACATATAATTTTCAGTTTTATTATAATATTATACATAAAAAGATATAATATCATATATATAAAACAATTTTAATTTAATATATTTTTATTTTTTTTATTTTATCAGGGTATAAAATTTAGTTTAAGTGAAAAAGTAATGGCTTTATCATTGTACAAAGAATCTCATACAGGATCATTGTACAAAGAATCTCATACACGATCTCAACTTCTGCAAAAAATGTTTACATTACCTAGTAGCAGAACTTTGAAACGTTTATTGCAAAAAGTTCCTGTACACGCAGGTAGAAATAAAATAATATTTTCACATCTTTCTGAACAACAATCCTTAATGAAAGATCTCAATAAATTATGTATACTTATATGGGATGAAATATCGTTACAACTTCATCTACAATATGATCTAATTAATGACAAGATAATTGGATTTGAGGATTGGGGAAATAGAAGAACACAAGGAATAGCTAACCATACACTTGTATTTATGTTAAGAGGTATAAAAACAGTTTGGAAAATACCTGTATCATATAATTTTGCAAGAGTTCAACTAAAAATGTTCAATTAATACGATGCATTAAGGAAATCGTTAAAGAAATTAATAAAGCTGGATTTACTGTTATTGCTACAATATGCGACCAAGGGGCATCAAATGTATCTGCACTTAAACAATTATTAGATGACACAAGAATCAATTGTTGAAGAATTGGTGAACAATATGGTAAGTAAAAATGTAATAGATAACATTATGTTGTAATATAACATATGTACAATAATATGAACACAAAATTATATATTTACAGATGACACAATTACTTTGGATAGTCAGAAGATTATTATTTTATATGATCCTCCACATTTGCTAAAGGGAATACGAAATAATTTTCTACAGAAAGATATTGAGATCAACGAAAATAATATGAAAGAAACTGCTTCATGGGATATAATAGAAATAGCTTTCAACCTGGACACTACAACTATTTCACTCAATCGTCAATTAAAGAAGTTGACAGACCAACATATTAAAAAGAACAAGATAAAAAAATGAAGGTGAAACTGGCAGCGAAAGTTTTTAGTGTAACTCTATCTGCATTTATTGAATACAATAGCCGAATAGATGATAATTAAAAATTTTGTTTAAATAATAAACTAATAAATATAATTACATTAATATAATTATTTAGATATTTCTAAATTAATATTAATAATTATATAAACAGAAATATGTATATATATATTTTTTTTTTTTTTTTCAAGGTTATATTAATACGAGCATTGGGTCTGTGAAAATTCCACGCGAAGAAGGATATGCAACAGCAAAGATTTTGGATTTTTTAAACAAATTATTTGATTCTGTTAATGCACATTTGATTAAGTCCAATACACCATTGCGAGTTGCTGTAACGAAGAATAGTAAACATCATTCTTTCTGGTATGATGCTATTAAACAGCTACAAAATATTAAATTTATTGAAAAGAAAACTAAAAAGCTAGTATCTACTCCATCTTTAAATAATTGGAGAACAACGATTAAAGCTTTCAAAAATTATGGGCAACTGTAAACAAAACTGGAATACAAAGTTTAAAAACACGTAATTGTAATCAGGATTCATTAGAAAATTTTTTTAGATTGATTAGAAGCCATAACTGTCAAAATGTAAATCTTACATGTTCAAATTTCGAGTCATCTTTAAAAACTTTATTAATAAATAATTTAACAGGTAAACATAGTGTAGGCAATAATTGTGAAAAGGATACTAATGGAGAAGTTTTGTATTTACAATTTAAATTTTATCTTTATTTTATTGGTTTATTTCTATTTATTATTTATTATTTTTCAGTTGTCTCTTTTTTATCTTTTTCGGGTTTATATGAGTATTTACACGTAGACATCTTCTATTTACTAATATTAATATTTATGGTATTATTGTTGAGGAATAATTTCGTATGTTTGAAATTATTAAGTTAAACGAGAAGTTTGTTCCCAAGAAGTACAAGGTTATAAAAAAGTTTTTATAACTCCATAAAACGTTTGTACATGATATATACTGGAAAATTGTACAATTAAAAAGTTAATATTGATTATACAACTATTTGTAGTTTTTAAAACATCTATATGCCTACGTAAAAATTAGTCTATGTATATGTATTTATTTGAAGTCTTTATAACGTCTGTACGATTCCGTACAAATTAATTGTTATGTGATATTTATTTTAAAAGTTTGTAACGTCTATACGACTTCTTTGTATGTTAGCTATCTTATAGCATTCATTACAAGTTTTTGAAATGTCTTTACGATTCTTTATAAATTAGTCATTTTGCAATATTTATGGCATTGTTTTTAAAACGTTTATACGACTCTGTATACTTTAACTTGACTTTTGACTTATAATTTCTGGTTTCTAAACATGTATACAATTACAAATATTGTTGAGTAGAAAAAACACGTGTATGATATTTTTGTAAAAGCTTAATATAACTTTAAAAGTGAGGTTATTTTGATGTTTATTACTAATCAGTATACTTAAAAAATATGTTTTAATAAAAAAAAAAACAATCAATACTGATACAGTTGTCAAAATAAAAGAGGCGACAAAAAGATTTGAAATAAAATTGTGCGCATTTGTAGTGGAACACAATATTCCATTAAGAGTATTAGATCACTTAACACCTTTAATTAAAAATATTGTGACTGACTCTGATGTAGTTAAAAATAAGCAATTAAAGCCCACAAAAGGAATAGTAATCATAAAAAATATACTTGGTAGTGCAGAAAGAAATTGCAAACTAAATTGAAATGTAATCCATTCAGTATTCTTATTGATTAGTGTACTGATATTACTGCAGTGAAATCAGTGTGTGGTGTTGTCAGGTAAATTTAAAAATTTGGAAACCGTATGTAACTTTATCTACACGTTTAATACTAATAATTATCTATGTGTGTAATAAGTGTAATTATAAATTGCTTACAGATTTTTTGATGATAAAGAAGGTCGAGTCGTCAGCTGCTTTTGGGATTTCTGTCAAATTTTTAATAAAGAAGATAATAATGTACAAGAAACATCCGCAGATCATCTTTCAATTTCGTAATTACTTCTTTTCAAAACTATCGCTGCTTAACTTAAGCACAGCTCCCTGTTTCACGAAACGAAAAAAAAGAAAAATATCAGAATTATCCAAAGAAGAAGATATACGAATAGAACGGGTACAACAAGTGATAAAGCAAGAACAATTATCAAATATTTCTTTACAGAATGAGGGAAAAATAACTTCTGTGAAAGAAACACATCTAAAAGAGTTTAATCGTCTACATTTAAAACATTTAAAAGAATTACATGAAGTTAAAATGGAAATTAAAAGAGCAAAACTCAGAATTATTAAAAATGAAATTGAGCAAAATGAAATTGTCGACTTAAGGAGATGCTGGAAAGACGACCAAACCCTAACGGTCCTGCAACATCTACTAAGTGGAACTAAAATTGTCGATAATATCGATCGATAGTGTCAACATTTTTAATTCCATTTTTTACATTATCATGTGAGCATTTTAGAATTGTCTCTAGGATTATTACTAGGACCATGGTTTATCAATGTGCGTATACAGGTGACTTATTAAATTGTCCCATGTAAATATTTCTAAAAAATGTAAAAAATACGGAAAAATCATTTCAGACAAAAGTGATATAGTCTAAATCAAGGTTATGCCATATATTTCAAGATTACATCTATAGAGATTATTGTACATATTATTTACGTACGTTTACATATACACATAAAATGTGTGACGATTATTTTACGCGTAATATTTTACGCGTAAAAACGCAACCGTGGTTTGAAGGATATACATGTTTTTCATCAGTATCGTCTGAATAGACGTTTCTGATATTTATAATCAGTCAATATTGTTACACAAATTTCTATTTTTCGCATAAGTATCGTCTGAGTAGACGTTTCGGATATTTATTTAACCAGTATCATCTGAATAGACGTTTCTGGTATTTATTTCAGCATTACCGTTAATATACACACTTCTGCTGAAATTGTTGTGTATTTTTTCGTATCTAATCACTACAGCCTTCTTTTTCGCTGGAAAAATCTGCAGCAAAAGTTTGCGACTTCTTATCGAATTATATTGGCAATGATATAATTCTAAACGCGGCTCACCGTCAAAAGACACAACACGTGACTTTGTTACTACGCGTATGTATGTACATATATTAGAGTGACGTCTCTTACGCGCGACCGCTACATTGACAATGAGTCTACACATATTTTACTTCGGTTATATTCCCTCTTAAATCATCGATACGCTTATCTCAGTTAGTTAACTCAAAATGCCGAAAAAGAACAATAACCATAATATCAGCAACAGACACATTAGTCCAAGGCATTCTACCCATGAAGGGAAAAAATTGAGAAGTAAGAAGACTTCCTCTTCCCCTCTAGAAAATAAGTCTCAACAAAAGAGCCAGGGGCAGTGGTGGCGAGGCTGTTGGCGCTTCTCATAACCGCTCTCTCTCGCACTCGCCACTTGGAATGGATATCAAACTATTTGACGTCTCCGAGGATCTGACTCGGGGCTTCTCGGGAACTAAACCAATATCCTTACCTTTTCAAAAAGTTCTAGAAGGAACAACCCATAAGCATTCGACCTTTACTGACACTGATTCTTCTCATCGATTAACGATTCCTAATATATTGATGGAGATTATATTCCAATCTCGCAGGTTACTGAGATTGTGGATGTTCCTGTCTCCTCGTATTCCTCTCCTCCGTCTTTTGCTATCCCTACTTCGCCCAACAAATACTTTAGTCCTGTAAATACTTCTAATGAAGAAAATGTTCCGCCCCCCTCGGACCGTCCACCGTTCCGGGCTGTCCGGCCGAACAACCGCCGGACAGCAAAAACGCGGCGCATAGCGCCAATAAGACACGCAAACACCGGCGTAGCGCGCGTTGACGCATCCGCACGTGAGATCTCCGTGGCAGATCTCCGCGCGCACGCGCTCGACCGGAGTGGCGACCGCCGGACCGATCTCGAGCGGCGGGGAGACCCCCACCGACTCCGTACCGTTCCGTACCCCCGCACCGTCCCTGCTCAAGAGATTCGGGTATATAAGCGCCGCCGCTCCGAGAGTCGAGCGGTCTTCTTCTCCGTCCGCTCTCCTGTCCGTAGAAGCCCTGCTCACAGGGAGTTAAGCGCCTTAGCTTCCGTCAAGAAGTCTTGGCAAGAGCCGTCCGCCTTCCTGAAACCGCCGATTAACGGGCTCAAGTCCACCTTGGACTCCATCAGGGGATCCTGGTAGTTGGCAATTCCCGATCCGCCGTCCCCGCTTGGGTATCGACTCACCACCTGTGGAGTTCCGCGCCTCTACCAAGAGCTCTTGGCGTGAGTCGATCACCACCGCCGAACATCGCGGTATTAACCGCTTCGCGTCGGGAATCGCGATCCGCGTACAGCCGCACCGCGCGCGCGTCATCTACGGCCGTGGCCGCGGCCTTCGGCAAGGCCACGGTCTGCGCGCGTCAACAAACGATTCCGAGTTCCCGGAAACCTCGGCGTAGGAATTCTGCGAACCGAGCCGTGTACATAGCTCCGTATCCGATACCGCGTCAAACACGTTTGTAAATACCGTTCATCCGTCCGCGCGCTCCGTTTTTCGTCTGTCCGTCCGCGCGTATTCTTTAAGTTCTGTTGCGTCCGTCCGAGCGTCACCGCCATCCGTCCGTCCGCGCGTCGTGGCTAAGCCACTCTGCGACTCCACTGTACAACTATCTTACGCGAAATAAACTCGCTACTTTTATACCATCCAAACCGAAAAGTCTAGTTCTCTTGGCGACCTCAATCCGCGTCCTAGTCCGCCGCGCTCGCGCCGCCCCGTGCGCGGAAAAAGACGGGTCGTTACAACTTTAGTCCTGTAAATACTTCTAATGAAGAAAATGTTCAAAAAACAGGTAATCTCAAAGGAAATTCTAGTACCAATGAAGTTAACTCAAATAATAAAACTTTGAATTCCAATCTCTTTGATTTTGAAAAACTCAACATCATTAGAATACGTTTCTCTGCTAGGATTTCTACTTAACACTATATCTGTTGCAAAAGCCGCTGCGTATATTCTACAACACGTACCACCTGGTTGCGATTGAATTTTTTCAAAGCTTATGTCCGTACGTTTCAGTTGTGGAAAACAAGCGTTTATATATTTCTTTTTTTTTGACGCCATTTTATCGTATGTACAGCCCGATAAACTGTCATACACATCAAGTTTCATTTTGTCAAAATATATACAACGCCAGTGATCAGTACAATTTCTTCCAATTATTTGTACACTTTTGCTGTAACTGGCTTCAATTAATTGTGAACATTCTATATAGTGTACACTTTGTGTTTCGAAACATGTTGTTTCTGCCACAATGCGTAGGAATAAGTCTAACGAATCGTCATTTAATTTACTATATTTGGGCAAGACATTCTCGTTCACCGAAAAAAGAGAAATATGATGATTATCAAAAATTTTTTTTAGGCTTGCTATTTCGTCAGCCGTAGGATTATAGTAGGATTAGTTATATGACTTACTATAATACAGTCATCTTCCTCTACTACAGCAGTAGAAACAGTAGCATTTGTCCCTATTGAAATATTATTACATTTTACTCGCTTTTTGTCAACCGTTTTTTCTTGTTCATTGGTTGTCGTTTCATGTTGTCGCTTATTAATACAATTAATTGCACTTTTGGACTTTTTTGCTTCTATTATATAATTTGGTTCTCGAATAGGCATGTGTCTATTGTGCCGACTGTTCACAGTTTCAGGAAGCAAACATTCGAAATAGAAACGTGTGAATAGAGGCAGCATTTCATTTTGCCAGAAATCACTGCTTCTATTTATACGCACTGCTTCCCGGCGTCCATAAAGCAAAAATGCAATAATTACACCGTGTTATATTCAGTTGACCTTGTATTTGGTAAAAGAACCGATGATATCGGTTCATTACGTTAGGATCTTTTCTATCAAAAATGCCTTTCAATCGAGGCAATGTAAGAATAGCTTCTTCTGCTGTTATAGTCTTCAGCTGAAGCAGAACATTTGATATCGATTAGACCATCTTCATCGAGAAATCCGTCAGGAGAAGCATTCAAATATGGATTGTCACAATCTATAAACAATCCGCATGGTTTTATGTCTCTCTGTAATAATTTTGATAAATCTGGTTTCGCAATTTTCTTCATTTCGCGACTATATTTCATGGCTGCAGTTTTGGTTAATGCTGGTAACAAGATATTCTTTACGGTCGTTGCACAAGACGTTGTAAGCCTCATACGACATACAAATCCAAAATTTGATGCTATCAATCTTTCTTTTCTCAACATCTGTCATAATTCGTATTTACTTTGTTTTATGGTGTCACGTTCGATTTGTTTCCAGTTTTTGCCATCTTCGACTAATTTTTCCAGTTGTTTTTCCTTGAATTGTTCGAATACGTCAGGTGAGAGATCTGGTTTTTGCGATTTAGGTCCGTAATACTTATCTGTCCCTTCCTTTGTTTTAAATTTTTTGGGTTTTCCATGTATTTTTCGATATTCTTCGGTTCGAGCTACTTTTATCTGTCGTCGCTTTTCCAGATTTTCGATAATAGAAAGAACAGTGTTGCAAATAATTTGTTGCAATAATAAGAACTGTAAGGAATTTTTTTGGTTGATGTCTGGATGATGTGAGAAAGGGAAGATGGATGCAGATCGGGTAAACAATGATCGGTTTAAAAGTCAACGCTAATTCGGACAATCACTTTATTTCAAGAAAGTCACATGTATCGAAGCGGTACAAAAAAAATGTGTTTTCTAGTCGATAACTAGACAACGAGTGCCTTCGCAAATATCCGATCGCTCTTGCTTAAAATTCCGATCCGCGTCACCTGCGCGACAGGACTGCGCGCTGACAATTAGGCGGCGATCTCGGAGTATACCGGGTGCGGTATAGTATCGATGACGGTAACGACCGTTTGAATATTTGAAATGATAATATCTTACAGTTCGGCCGTTCTGACTTGCCGTTCGTCTCGAATGGTTTGTCTATTCTTTCACATTTATTATTTACTTATTCATTAGGTTAATTCTAATTACAATAGTAATTTCTTAATGTATAGATATTTGCGACAAATCGGAATACAGAATAAAATGCAACGATGTTTTAGTATATAGATGCAAATAATGAAATATAAGGTAGAGATTTTTTTTTTTTTCTTAAAGCTAATTTGGAACACAGTATTTTCTTAAAGCTAGTTTGGAACACAATATTTTTCTTAAAACTAATTTAGAACATAGTGTTATTATTTATTAGGTTCGACCTAGGGCTTGATGCGATCTGATGACAGAATCGTATTGTATTGTCTGGCCGTTAGGCCGTTAAATTATTTTTTATGTAGTTCTGTTTGTAGCACGTTTTTATGTAGTTCTGTAAGAACTTGTGTGTTATGAATAACACACAACATGTACTGAATAACAGCTCCCGCAACTCTGGCATTATAAGAACCTCGTGCACCAAAGTTTTGGCGTTTTCCGGCAATTGCTTTGCAGACTATCAAATTGAATAATTCTACATAATTATTTGTTACATTAAGTAACAACCTGTCGGAATAAGCGCTTAAATATTTAATTGCGTTCTGTATTTTCGAATACAGACCATACTTTTTAGATACGGAACAGAATTTTCTATATTTTTATTGTCGACATCTTTGCATGTGCAACCACGTTCCGCACATCGTTTATGTTCACCGAAGATATGACTTGGAATATTCAATATATCTTCTCGTAATTCTACTGCTTGATAATGCTGAGGTTGTTGCTCTTTCCTTCAACGCTTAGCCAATTCATATATTCCTTTTACAATATTTTCAATATTGTTTCTCACAATATTTCGATATCTAATAACCTCACAATTTCTACGCAAGCTTTGTACAATCATGTCTGCGGTTTTTTTCAGTTTTTTGCGAAGATTACGAAGCAAATGATTAGTGCAGTTCGATCTTTCGCACTGTTACATTTTGCCCCTAATACGGTTTATTATTAATAATGCTCGGATACACGTTGCTATCACCATCGGCAATGATTGATCTATATATTATATTATGCTGTTAAATGCTATGATTGTATCCTTCTACAATAGCATCACTTTCTGTGCGTGCAAAGCTTGCATTACGATCAAAATTTTTATAACATTAATGAACTTTGCCTTGATTTTTCTTTGTTCCACCATATGGCAAACCGTGCAAAATTTGTTGCGAACGCCAACGAAGAGGACTTTCCCTGTGCGATAACCTATAATAGCTCCAACACCGGAAAGTGAATCGTAGGCAGTGCCGTATGATCTCTTCGCCCAACTACCATTTACAACAACGGTTATATACGGAATACCATTGATAACCTCGTTATTCTCTATAGCGAGTTGCCTTTCCATTTCGCCTGTCATTTTCATATTTTTTAAGGCTGTTTTTTCAAAAATGAACAAACGGATCGCCGTAAACAAACAAATCGCTACGAACCAACGAATCGCCAGCAACAGTATCAACGGCGGTCAACGGAGATCGGGCCCATCTTCACGTAGTGAACCGGAACAAATAATAAATAAAGTAAGTATAAACACGAGTATATTATGGTCCGAATTCATAAGCTGAGTACGGACTTAGAAGTTTCTCAGATCTCAGATCTCAAATTTGTCTTTTTTTCACTGATGGTAACTAGCAAGACAAAGACAGATTAAAGATCTGAGATTTGAAAAACGTTTATGAATTGGGACCTAAATAAAGTATCACATATAAGAAAGAACATTTTTTAAATAACGCATTTCATTAAATTTTGTGTTTCAGAAAATAAACGCAACGGTACGAAAAATAATACAAAAAAAAGAAGGAAATTAGGCCACCAGATACTCTGCAGGCGTACCATTCCAACCTCTATCATTAAATATTCATAAACCACCAGTGATGGCGGGGTAATACCAACGATCCAGCGATGTCTTATGGGCCACCACTTGTATAGTATATGGAATGTGCGGACATTCAGCATCATATGGGTATCCAGGACAAAGATACTGTTAAGTAATTCAATTGAAAAGTGAGAATATGTAACTATATGTTATTTAAAAATACTAAAATTTATTTTTGTTTCGAATAAATATATTTGGAACACAAAATTAAATCATAGCATTTTTAAATAATATATACATATGTATTCTCAATTTAAAATGATAAGTTAATATTTTGAATATACCGGGTGTCCCAGACCACCCGTCCCACCCGATTTTTTCGTAAACGCGACATTTTAAAGAAAAATGTTTCAGACAAAAGTTGTAGGGTTTTAAAAGATCTATTTACTGATTTTATCAGTTTGACCTTGGATGGCGTCGCCAAGATCAGATCAAAATAACATTAACTTTTTTAAATAGGACACCTCATTTTTGGTTCCAGAATCTAATAGCTGGTGTCAAGACCTTTCCAAAACACTATAAGAAAGTTTATTTTTGTTGAGTACTTTCCGAGTTGTGAGGCTTAAAAGTTACGGTGTACTGTAACCTTCAAGCGTCATAACTCGGAAAGTCCTTAACCAAAATAAACTTATTTATAGTGTTTTGGAAAGCTCTCGAAATCGACTACAAGAAAATGCAATGAAAAATATAAGCAGAGGACACCGACTTCGCCCATGGTATCACGTCGAATAATGCTTTCTCTCTCGACCCAGCGTCGAGCGAGGAGGATGCACTATCGTAAAGCCCCCCACCACTTTCCGCCCGCACCCCGATCGTCGCCGCGCAGCCTAGACACACGTACGAGCGCGGCTCCGCGTGTGTGCGGCAGCCGAGCGCTAGCGTCGAGAAACACCATTTCTGCCGGTGCGTGTACCTATAGTCCTACGCGTAGAGTTTTGAAGATACCTAATTACCGAGATCTCTAACATTCGGTACAGCTCTATGATGCCGTTTATTCTTGATTTATTAATATTAATCTTCATTTAATGTTGATTATTGTAGCAATAAAGTAATTTTCACGAAAAAGCACCCTTACATACCACTCCTAAAAGTCATTGCTTAGAATTCATAATATTACGCAACTCGTCACCAATTCACGTTTTCTAATAAGCAACCCGGTCGTAAGCGTAATTTGTAGTTATGCCTTACCCGAACGAAGAAGCTGCGTTAATGATGTCAGTTTTGGGTAGAGCTGGAAATGCTTTCGAGCAGCTGAAATAATGTGGCGAAATGAATATCCCGATCATACACCACATTCGCGCAAAGTTTTCAGTCGCTTACAACGTCGAATAATTGTTAAAGGTATTGTTCAGCCGGATCATAATAAGGGAAGGCAAATTCATTGATCAGTTCGTTCAGTAAGAGCACCTGATGTAATTGCATCTGCCTTTGTAACCCCGAATGATTCTTTAAAGCAACGAGCAAGAGATAGTGGAATAAGTCGAAGCACGATCAGTCGAATTTTTCGTGAAAATTCATTCCATCCATATCGAATGTCACTTCACCAGGCCATGACATTGAACGATCATAGACAAAAACTGATATTCTGTAATTGGATTACTCAACAATTACCTAATTTCCATAGAAGTATTTTATTTTCTGATGAGTGCACCTTTAAAAGTGACGGCGAAATAAACACACATAATTTTCGTTATTGGGCACAAGAGAATCCACATTGGTATCGAGAAATGGATCATCAACGTATCTGGAAAGTCAATGTTTGGTGCGGAATTGTTGATACGCATATCGTGGGACCATTTTTCTTTCAAGAGAATTTAAACCGTTTTTTATACGCCGATTTACTCGAAAACGAACTTCCACATTTACTTGAAGATATTCCACTCCAATTACGTCTAAATATGTGGTTTCAACAGGATGGATGTCCCGCCCACACGTCTGTCATTGCTCGTCATCAACTGAACCGCATATTTCGCGGCCGATGGATAGGTAAACATGGTCCACATAATTGGCCACCACGATCACCGGACCTTACAATTTTAGATTATTATTTGTGGGGACGAATAAAAGACCTTGTATACCGCGAACGACCTACGACTGCAGAAGATATGAAAAACAGAATTCGACAAGTCATTCAGTCTCTAGATACTGACGAAATTCGTCGGGCGACGGATGATTTCCAAAGTAGGGTAACAGCCTGTATAAATGCACGTGGTGGACATTTTGAACATCGAGACTGAACAACATGCGTATGCACAAAGGTGACGGCAAGGGGAACCACCTTATGAAAGCACCCCGACAAAGGTGACGGCGAGGGGAACCACCTTAAAAAAGCACCCCGACAAAGGTGACGGCAAGGGGAACCACCTTATGAAAGCACCCCGACAAAGGTGACGGCAAGGGGAACCACCTTATGAAAGCACCCCGACAAAGGTGACGGCGAGGGGAACCACCTTAAAAAAGCACCCCGACAAAGGTGACGGCAAGGGGAACCACCTTATGAAAGCACCCCGACAAAGGTGACGGCAAGGGGAACCACCTTATGAAAGCACCCCGACAAAGGTGACGGCGAGGGGAACCACCTTAAAAAAGCACCCCGACAAAGGTGACGGCAAGGGGAACCACCTTATGAAAGCACCCCGACAAAGGTGACGGCAAGGGGAACCACCTTATGAAAGCACCCCGACAAAGGTGACGGCGAGGGGAACCACCTTAAAAAAGCACCCCGATAAGGTGTAAGTACGATCTTGTTACCTACACGTGGTACACCTTAGGTAACGCTAATACCTACAGGCGGCACCGATTATTTCGTTTTTACATTTTAAAAATGTTACTTTGACTTATACCTTTATGCCCAAGATCGATCTCAAGGTCGAATTCAAGATCATCATTAGGTTGATCCCTCGAAATCATGCAAATTTTGTCTGAGCTATTTTTTTGTACAAGCACATCCCTACGTTTTAAAAGAGTGGGACGGGTGGTCTGAAACAGGTATATTTTTCATTGCATTTTCTTGTAGTCGATTTCGAGAGCTTTCCAAAACACTATAAATAAGTTTATTTTGGTTAAGGACTTTCCGAGTTATGACGCTTGAAAGTAACAGTACACCGTAACTTTCAAGCCTCACAACTCGGAAAGTACTCAACAAAAATAAACTTTCTTATAGTGTTTTGGAAAGGTCTTGACACCAGCTATTAGATTCTGGAACCAAAAATGAGGTGTCCTATTTAAAAAAGTTAATGTTATTTTGATCTGACCTTGGCGACGCCATCCAAGGTCAAACTGATAAAATCAGTAAATAGATCTTTTAAAACCCTACAACTTTTGTCTGAAACATTTTTCTTTAAAATGTCGCGTTTACGAAAAAATCGGGTGGGACGGGTGGTCTGGGACACCCGGTATATACGTATATATATATATATATTTAAAACACAAAATTAAATCATAGCATTTATATACTCGCTGCACTAAAAAATGCTACGATTTAATTTTGTGTTTCCAATATACTCTCAAAGATATTTTAAATGTATGTACGTTTATTACGATTAACATAGCTTGCAATTATAACTTTTCAAGTGTACAGTTTCATGTAAAACAAAAAGAAATGAGAGATAGAAAATTTAAATTTCTTGTAAATTAACGTACGTTAATTATAAACAATGTTTTCTTTCTATCAGTATTGTATCCGTTTACAAATTTCAAATCATTCTTAAGATAAGCCTGTGCAGATTATAATGTCAAAGTGCTAAAAGACTTTTTTCAACCAGATTGCCACTTTTTATTAAATGTAAAAATTATTTCTATTTCTCTGCGTTATAATTACGCGTTTTTCAAAATTGTTTTAAGTGTATGTACATATTATAATCTGATCATTATGTGACCTTTTTCAACCAGATTGCAAGTTTTTATTATATGTAAAAATGATTTATTTTTTTGCTTTGTAGTTATAAGTTTTGTAGTTATACTCGTAAGTGTTATAACATTTTGATGATATGTACAGTGTGTTGCAGATACGTACAACACATTCGACGCGTTGCGTACTGTAGATTTTGCAGAGGCAAGTAGCGATATTTGGGTAATGATGGCATATACATATATCGTCACAAATAATAAGTTAAAACTCTAGCCTGTCCCTGCTTATTCCTGCGAAATCTTCAGTATGCAACCTGTTCACTGCTTTGTATGTCTCTGCAGCCCACTGTAAATTTATTACGATTATCTTAGTTTAATTTTAACTTTTTCAAGTTTACAGGTTGATCTAAAGCGAACGGAAATAGGAAATAGAAAATAAAAAATTTTTGTAAACTTAACGTATGTTATCTATAAATATTTTTTTTCTTTGAGTATTGTATTGAATTACAAATTTCCAATCTTTTTTTAGATCAGCCCGATCAGTGCATATTATAATGTCTGACCGTTAGATGACCTTTTTCAACCAGATTACAAGATTTTATTAAATATAAAAATAATTTTTATTTTTCTGCGTTATAATTATAAGTTTTTCGATATTGTAATTACTGTGAATGTCAATCCAATAGACAAACACTGCATAAAATCAACGTTTTAAATATTACTTCAATGTTTCTTGCTTATTGCAAATAAAATTGTAATAGAAATACAGTAAAATTTATTAAAGACACTTATATATTATTTCGTTATTTATTTTTCAATCTACGGTCATTTATCTCTGATCATGTTGTATTGTTATTATGTGATGAAGTCCCATATAGCACAGACTACAAGAACATTTCAGTAATATTGCAACAAAATTATATCAGAAATATTGCAGTTGCTACGTCATTATCAGAATATTCTGCGTTGGATGAGTACTTGTAAAGAGATTCGATTTAAAAAAATTATGCGCTTCAAATGTCTGCAGATGAAAAAATATTTAACAAAAAAGTAATAAATTAACTATAAAAGCAGTTAAATTTGGCAGTCAAATTTGATTATTAACACTTTAATGCCGCTTACAGATTCTATTTAAAAATAAGTATAAAAATAATCTTTTTGATTGATTTTATATTTTAACGAATGTCATCTCTCTCTCTCTCTCTCTCTCTCTCTCTCTCTCTCCCTCCCTATTTTCTCCCTCTCTCTGTAGTTTAATCTTATTTAGCTTTTTTTAGCGACTTGTTTAAATAATTTATAATGAAAAAATTTTTTTTAATTTATATTTTGTAATCTAATAATAATGAATTGCTGCCTCAACCTTTTATTATATAAATTCAAAAGTTGTTTCCTAAAGATTATTAGATATGAACAAATAAACAGATAGATGTAGATGTAGATGTTATATACATTTATTATATATCCAAATTACATTTGTTGAAACATTTGTTTTATACATAACGTATATATTCTTTTATCTTTTTTTCTCCTAAGGGTGTCTCTTACATCTGCACTCATTTACACCGTAGAGCTATCAAGTCACGAAAATGTTAGAATCTAACAATTGTACAGGTTTCCTGGACTAAACAAAACACTACCACTCTTCGGACAACACTAATAGAATAACACTAAATTATCGAAACTTAGATCGAAAGCTTAGAAAAAAAGGTTTTGATTACATAAAATTATATGCATACGTGCACGCGAAATAGAGTGTCATTTTAGGTATGTTCGAAAAGACTGCCCTTAGCGTTATTTGTGTTTTCTATCTTTATCATTCATTAAATTAAATAAGGATAAAATAATGCAAATTACGCTAATAGCATATCTCTAAACAACTTTTATCTTTGTTAACTTTCACAAAACAACAAGAATAAAAAAATACCATAGGCCGAATGAGCGTTTTCAAACGCACTCTAATATGGATGCCGGTAATATCTAGAATCTCCCTATGGTCACACCAGCGCCGCTATCGTAAAATCTAGGAACCAATTCTGTAGCTATAAGCCTTTTGTTTATCATTGTGCACCTCTATTTCGCGTGCACGTACGCATATAATTTTATGAAAGTAAAGACTTTTTTTTAAAGCTTTTGATCTAAGTTCTAATGATTTAGTGTTATTCTATCACGTTGTCCGAAGAGTGGCATTGTGTCGTTTGCCCAGGAAACTTGTATAACTGTTAGATTAACTCATATTGTCATGACTTAAGACAGCTTTACGGTGTAGATAAGTACAGATATAAGTGATTAACATTAAATTGACCTTCCCACTCTAGATTAACATATATATTTAAATTCTGTAAAAGCATTTTCAATTCTGTAAACCTAATTCTCCTACTCACGTATGCTTGTGTTGCGGTTCGCGGAGGCGCGGCAGGGAGAAAGAATACTTGGACGTTGTCTTCCCATACAGCACAGAGAGATTGCAGGAACATGAATGATTTCATTAAAACATTGTAATATTGCATTTTGATTGCAAAACATTGCTGCAGCATTTCTGGAAGATTGCAGCAACATTAAAATGTCCGCTTTTTGAATTATTGCACTAAAATGTTCCAGCAACAATGTTATACATTTTCTCAAAATATTCACATAAATATTATTACACCACATAATTCCAACAAAACAATATTTTTGTAACATTTTAACAAACATTTTTCGCAAAAAAAATCTTGGGAATTCTTTTTCGGAAATTTCCAAGCGGTCGCGACTCCGGTGAACGTTGCTTGACCTTTGTAATCGCTGCGAACTGATCCCTCATGATGACCTGTAAACACTTTATGCTGATATGTGTATATAACTAGATTAGATCAATATACGTTATCGAAAAAATGAAATATGTATAATTAAAGCACAGTATTTATATAAACAAATATAAAATTATAGTTTCTTTTTACTAATTTTGCAAATGTAGTATAGCATCTGGAATAACTTTTCTGTTATTTGTTTAAATGAGAATGCAATTAGAAAATATATATCAATATAATACAATAACTAAATTAAATATAAAAAAATTTTTATTAAAAAATAATTAAAAAATATTGTTTGTTCACTGGGATGTAGATCGAGGTTTCTTCATATATGGACCTATTTTGTTTATTGATATGAATATTCATGTTTCTCAACAATACTATGATCCCACACAGCACAAAATGTCTTCAGAATATCTAGAATATTACATTTAAAATTTGAAATATTTTGGTGAATATTTCAGAGACATATTGACGACGTCATCAGAATGTCTCATATCCGCACTTGGCAATATTCTGGAGATATTCTGTAATATTCTGGAAATATATGCACAGAATGTCTTCAGAAAGTCGCTAGAATATTACATTTGAAATTTGAAATATTTTGGTAAATATCTCAAAGATATTCTGACGATGTCAGCAGAATGTCTCATGCCTGCCGCAAATTTACTTTAAAACACTATAAAAAAAATGTTTATAGCTCTGAATGTGTTTTTCGAAACAGGCATTACATATACGGAGAGCGAGTCTTTGTCTCGAGGTTACAACAACCCGAGTAGAAAATAAAACGCGGCCCTAAGAGGGGCACGCTAGGTATTGCCCTATTGCCCGAGGTCTTGTTAAGGCAGTCTGATATGGCGCCTTATCAAAAATGTAACGTCGTGTTTTATGTCTGATAGCAGTTTCCTGATCAGGCCCTAGTAACGCAATTCTTATAGGGTCCCGATAAGGTACTGTAAAGGAAGGAAGAAAGTTTATGAATTGTTATTAGACTTTTTAATTTACACTACTTATTTATTTATAAAATATATGTAAAATGTTAAAATAACACTTTGATATGAGCTGCAAATTAAAATACTACACTCTATTACATAACATTGTTTCTTGGCTCGGATTGAACGATAACCTTCTCAGTCCTTTGCACTATTAATAACAGCGTCCACACTTTTGCAAAAACTTTTAACGGTAACTGGCGAAGCTTTTGGATTATTTTTATATTCCGCAACAATAATATCTAGAATTAAATTAGTTTTTCTTGACATTAATCTTAAATAATTTTTTTTTTTAATTTTAATGATAGCATAAATACTATCTGCTAGTGTTGTGAGATACAGGTGATATAAAAAATTAAATATATAAAACTAGAGATAACATATTTTTGATAATAATGTTACTAACATAACAATTGTCATTATTAAGATTCCTCCCAAATTTATTATTTCAATATTTATAATTTATATTTTAATAAAAATACCTCAGAATACAGGAAAAAAAGTTTGTTTGCTGGAAAGTAAATTTCGTTGCAGTTTCTTTTACAGCAGTATATTTTTGTATAACATTCCTTGACATGTAACGTTTAAAAATTTTCAAAGTTTTTTTCACTTTTATTTATATCACAATTTTCCATTAATGAACGTTTTTGACCAACAGTAACCGTCGATAGTCCTAATATTGAATAATTCTCACCTAAAATAAATTTGTTCATTAATAATACTTTCGCAGTACCTTGACCAAAAAATGATTTTTGCGGGTAATCTAAATTTTCAAAACTGGTTTGTAAATTGAACTATCATAATTTACATTCAAATGTGAAAGAAGGAATTCGAAATATCCGGATACATGAGTTCCTACATTCTACAATGAATTGACAGCCCCATAGGGTATATAATAATATATAATAATAATTTAATCTAGAAATAATTAATGTGTAGTATGTACCTACCTTTTTTGTGAACTGCACGAAAACTTTTAACACGTATTCATGTTAGTTTTCTAATTTTTTCTGAACGATCCATTATTTTTTATTTGAAATCACAATAGTACAAAAATTGCAACATAATTGAGACTTCAAAATGAAATTTTCATCAAACTCCGATGATTTGGTGCATGCGCACATTTGATAGAGAATTTTAGATAAAACTTAATCAGGGCCGCGTAAGGATTTCCGCAATTAGGCGCTGATAAAGCAGCTCTCATTACGGCGATGACAGAGAATGCCACAGTGAGAAATAATACGGCAATCCTGATTCAGGCATTAATAGAGCCAGATCCAGAGTTGCCGCTGATGCGCCGATTTGCAGCACACCGCTGCCAGAAAGAACAGCACTCGCGAGCACCCGTTGGCACTTTCTCCCCACTTATCGGCCTGCGTCGAGCAGCCGAGGCGCCGAGTGGGGACTTCTTCTGTCTCTTTCTCTCTCGAGCGGTCTCTCTCCTTCTCGACCTACCGTCTTCTGACCTGAGCGTTCTCTTTCTCTCGTATTACAAGCACAGCTCTTGGCGTTTAGCTGCACGATTTTAGATTTTCGTGCCGCGGAGCAGAGTCACAGGGGCTACGCGCGATATATATATATATATATATATATATATATATATATATATATATATATGATATATATATATATATATATATATATATATATATATATATGAATATGAATAATTGTTGAAGAAATTATTTGCGATGTATAATTATTAATAAACCTAGAATTATACATATATATATATATATATATATATATATATATATATATATATATATTATTATTAGGAAAATCTCATTAAAACACATTTATTAAATTATATGACGAAATCTTGCATAAAAATTTTAATAAGCAATTATATAAGTCCATTTACAAAAACAGATGTAGAGGTACTGTTTTGAAATTAATTGAACAATTATCTATTTTATAAAAGGTCAAGTACATAATTGCTCATTACAATATTTATGCAAGATTCCGTCTTGTAATTTAATAAATATTATCCTATCGGGAAATGTCGCGCGCCGCATTCGTCAATTTGACAACTCCAGATCTGAAATCACATACAGCTGTTACTGTTGCTGTAACATGATTGCGAATCTCGAAATTCTTCAATGTAATTCTGGCGACGTCATTAAGAATCGGTTATTTTTCTGCAAGCTTTTAAGTAATGTATAATTTACTCGCACTAACTTAATACAGCAATTAAAACATGTTAATATATTTAACTCCACTCTTGGCCACCATGCACGTTTTTTATTTATATGTAAAAATAAATATCTGTCAAGTTACAAAAAATTATGTTCACTTTTTTTAATGAAATAAATATCGACTATTACTGAAATTATTTTTTTCTATGTATTACCTGTTTCATTTATTTTATTTACACAAAACGTACATAGTGTTGCTCAACGGAAACCGCGAGAAGGTGGTGGTCTCTTCCGTCAGGAGGAAAATGTACAAAATTTTTATCTATTTGAAAGTAATAATCATAAGAATTGAAATTAATATTTAATCAGCTATGTTGTTTTACAATATTAACTAGTCACATAAGAAATGGAATTAGATAATATTGCAAAATAATGTAACTGATTAAATATCACTTTCAAAATAAATTTTTTACATTTTCCTCCGTGTGTGTGTGTGTGTGTTTGTATGTGTGTGTGTGTGTGTGTTTGCGTGTTTAAATTTATCAATTTAAAACAAAAATGTTTTCACTCTTTTTGGGCGATGTCCTTACGGACCAAAATAAGACAGTAATATATATTTTAATACTATTTATTTATTTAATATATATATATAATTTATATGTCCTCCATCCCTTCCTCTTCCTCCTTCTCCCCTTCCCCTTCCTTCTTCGCCCCTTCCTCTTCCTCGTACCCTGCCTCTTTCTCCTTCTCTTCTTGCTCCTCTTATTTCTCCTCTTCCTCTTCCACCTTTATCTCTTCCTCTTCCGCCTCTACCCCTGTATGGCTGGTACAGGCCTCTCTGCCTGTACCAACGGGTACGCGCACGCCCATGCCCTAGTCCATTGCGCCGGACTGAAAATAAATTATAAATAAATATAAAAACATGTTATACATATATACATATATACATATATACATATAGACATATATACATATAAATATTGTAATGAATATTATTGTTACTTTGCTGACGCTCCTGTTGTGGTTGCAACTGTTGCTCCTGCTGCTGCTGCTGTTGCTCCTGCTGCTGCTGCAGTTGCTCCTGCTGCTGCTGCGGTTGCTCCTGCTGCTGCTGCTGTTGCCCCTGCTGATGCTGTAGCTGCAGGTGTTGCTGCATTTACTGCCAACCTTGCACCAGCATGTTTATGGTCCCCTCCAATCGCTCGAGTCTTTGTTGGACCGATGTTGGTCCTTGTCTGTTAAGACTCACTGTTTTTCGGTTTTGTTCATCTGAAAAATACGTAAATAATAATAATAATTAACGAATATATATAAATATATTATGTACTAATACTAAGAGCAAGGTTGGCGTAAAATATAAAAAATTTCGTTTAAATAAGTTACTTATTATGCAAATAGATAATGCAAGCTATGTAAATTGTTATAAATTAAATAACAGTACAGAAAGTTATAACGGACTAAAATTATTAATATATCCCAGAGAGAAATGACTTGTCAAATCGATGTTGAATGGACATGGATTCAATATAAAAATCATCGTTTTAACGTTTATTTCATTACTTCGCTGAGATTTTGATAGTGATGAAATAGAAATATATAACATGCCAAAGAACTCAAAAATAATTAAAAAAATATATTTATGTCAATTTTCAGTTTATTTTACGATGTAAAAAGATTTTTGTTTTGGACTGCTTAGAAAAATAAATCTTTTTGCATTTCAAAATAAAATCAGAAATGATGACATAAACTTGTTTTTTCATAATTCTTTTTAAATTAACTGATAGGAGATTTGTATTTATTATATATAAAAATCACATTTCAGCAAGAAGAAATATTAAACTCGATGTCAAAACGAAAATTTGTACATCAAATCGATGTCCATTAGACATCGTTGAATTCGAGTTATTTCTCTCTGGAAAATATTAATAACTTTAATTCGTTATAACTTTCTGTATTGTTATTCAATTTATAAAAATTTACATAACTTGGTACTATCTATTTGTAAAAGATTTGTTTGACATGTACAGGTATACATAACCCCTCTTGATTTATTTTCCTATTCTTTAAATTATTGTACGGCACAACCTTGCCTACAAGAAGTACTTATCAATATAGATTGAACGTTTCTAATTGTGTTGATGTTCAATTGTTAAATAATATAATAAAATATTTATAACTAACCATATCGCTGTTTATTCTTGTCTGTCGTTGTCGCAGAAACTTAAACAATCATAGTGGAGACGCGGATCATCGATATACGCGCGGTCCGCACGTGTTTTTACCAACGTAACAGTGAGACGCGGTCTAAATGTGGCATCACTGCTCTGAAATATTGTTCTTCAATTGTTTTTTATGCGCTATGGTCATTCTTATCTGTTTGGTCGCAACATCTTGCTGCTGATCAGAGCTGTCTTCAGCTGGCAAATAGATATTTACGGCCAAAAAGGTATTTTTGATTTTTACACAACACACACAACACACACTCTCTCATACACATACATATTTGGTAAGAGAAAAGGCTTTAGTCGATAAATACTGTGGGAGTGACGAACCACAGGATCCTGATCTCTTTCTGTGACATACACCTTCAATATTTATATATATTATTTTTTTATATATATTATTTATACATATTATTTATATATATTATTTATCTCTATTGGAAATGTCCGACAAATCGATCAAAAAAGGAAAGAGAAGCTTCTCAGAAGCTTGGCTTTCTGATGATCGATATAAATTTTGGATACGCGAAGTTCCGTCCGACAGTTCTCTCTACCATTGCACTATATGCAATAAAAATTTGTCATGCAATTCAGCACATGTTTCAAGACATGCAGATTCTGTGGGTCATAAAAATAAACTTAAAAGAAATTTATTAAATAATAATAATGATAAATTACAACCAACGTGTAGAACATTTCAGCCAAAATGGTTAGAAATTGATGAATATAAATGTTGGTTACGCGAAGTGGCACACGATAAAAGTTTATTTTTATGTTCAATTTGCGATACATATGGAAGTATATCAGGTGGATTATCGCATATTGAACGACACGCAGAATCAAAAACTCATTTAAATAAATGTAAAGATTTGGAAAAGAATAAATCCGATAAAGAATCATGTGTATTAAATAATGAATTACCATTTGAACAACGTATAAAAGAAGCTGAAATGAAATATGCAGCATTAATCGCTAATCTAAATATTCCTTTTTATAATGCAAAACACATTCTCGAATTTTTCCAAAAGTTATCAGATGATCCACATGTGTTGAAACAAATGACAATGGGTCGTACAAAATGCAAGAATGTTGTTACAAATGCACTATACCCAATGATGTGAGAACGTGTCGTGAACAGCATTCAGAACCAGAAATTTAGCATATACATAGATGAAACGTCTGACATTACAAATGAGAAATGGATGACTTTCCTCGTAAGATACGTAGATTTTGAGACATTAGATGTTCGTACGCAACTAGTAAAATTAATTGATATAGATGCCAAAGATTCCAGCGCGGAAAAGTTAACTAACGCATTCAAATGTGAAATGTGGCGATTACAAATACCATTTTTAAATATTGTTGCCTTGTCATGCGACAATGCGTCTGTCATGACTGGGAAACAGAAATCGTTCAAAACAAAATTGGAAGAATTGTGTCCAAATTTATTAACATTTTCGTGTCCTTGCCATTCCGCAGCGTTAGCAGCTCGTGCTGCATGTAAAATGATACCCGATTATTGCGACGATTTTATAAAAGGAATTGCTAAATATGTTAACAGCAGTCCAAAACGTACGGGTATTTTCCGCGAATTTTGTTTGAACTTTGAAAATAAATATATAAAATTAAAAAAATTATGTGAAACACGCTGGCTTTCCCATTATCAATGCGTAGATAGACTTTTGGAATCTTGGCATACAATTGAACTTTTCCTAGTTGAACAAATTTTCAGTGAAAAAAGTAAAACTGGAGAAGAACTGTTAGCCATAATGGGCAAAGCAGATGCAAAAGCTTATTTTTTATTTTTAAAATATATTTTACATGAATTTAATGCTTTCAATGCATTCTTTCAAGCAGTAGAGACGCGAATACATGTATTGCAATCAAAATCGATCCAATTTCTTTTTAAAATATGTAAAAATTTTTTAAAAGATGAACTTATGAAATCTTTTACAGAAAACCTTATGAACATAATATTTTCTGAAAAAGAAAATCATAAAGTTTCTGATGAAATAACTTTTGGACCTGATTGCGATGAGTACCTTACCGAAATAACAATGCAGGGTCACGAAGACGATGTTGCAACAGTTCGTAAGAACTGTTTGTCGTTTTATGTGACTGCTGCAGAAGAAATTCGGAAAAGGTTACCAGTAAACAATATATTTTTATCAAAGTTAAATGTCTTCAGACCATATGTAACTTTATTTAATACAGAAAGAGAAACATCATTCAAAGATGTTTCTTTCATAGCAAAAACTATTGGTGGTTTTGAAGAAGATGGTTTAAAGAAAGAATGGATTGCATTACCATTAGATTTTACGAATGAGGAAAAACATACTCTTTCAACAGAAACATTTGACGAAATGTGGAAAAAAATTTTGCAATGTCAGGACTCGAACAATAAAGCTAAATATCCAAATTTAAAAAGTGTTCTGAATGCTGTTCGGTGTCTTCCAAATTCAAATGCCGATGCAGAGAGAATGTTTTCTTTTTTAACTGTCGTGAAAACGAATATTCGTAACAAACTTTCACCGGCAACCGTTAATGCCATTTGCGTTATTAAATCGGCATTAAAAGCAAGAAACGAAACTTGCATAAAAATGAATATAAAGGAAAGAGATTTATCTCTTATGTCGCCAGACAAATTATATGCAAGCAGCGTTAAAAAAAACCAGAATACTTCATCATTACATGTAATGAATGTTAATGATATTGCTGGTCCATCGTGGGCAGATTGAAATTAAATGTAACAGTTAAAATATCAAAACTTTGATACTTTTAATTTCATATTTATGTAATTAAATTGCATATCATGTCCGCAAGGACATCGCTCGAAAAGAGTGCAAATATTTTTTTTGGGTCCGTAAGGACATCGCTCGAAAAGAGTGCAAACATTTTTTTTTTGGTCCGTAAGGACATCGCTCGAAAAGAGTGAAAACATTTTTTTTTTGGTCCGTAAGGACATCGCTCGAAAAGAGTGCAAATATTTTTTTTTTGTCCGCAAGGACATCGCTCGAAAAGAGTGCAAATATTTTTTTTTGGTCCGCAAGGACATCGCTCCAAAAGAGTGCAATTATTATTTTTTGGTCCGCAAGGACATCGCTCCAAAAGAGTGCAATTATTTTTTTTTGGTCCGCAAGGACATCGCTCGAAAAGAGTGCAAATATTTTTTTTTGGTCCGTAAGGACATCGCTCGAAAAGAGTGCAAATATTTTTTTTTTGGTCCGTAAGGACATCGCCCAAAAAGAGTGAAAACATTTTTGTTTTAAATTGATAAATTTAAACACGCAAACATACACACACACACACACACACACACACATACACACACACACACACACACACTGAGGAAAATGTAAAAAATTTATTTTGAAAGTGATATTTAATCAGTTACATTATTTTGCAATATTATCTAATTCCATTTCTTATGTGACTAGTTAATATTGTAAAATAACATAGCTGATTAAATATTAATTTCAATTCTTATGATTATTACTTTCAAATAGATAAAAATTTTGTACATTTTCCTCCTGACGGAAGAGACCACCACCTTCTCGCGGTTTCCGTTGAGCAACACTATGTACGTTTTGTGTAAATAAAATAAATGAAACAGGTAATACATAGAAAAAAATAATTTCAGTAATAGTCGATATTTATTTCATTAAAAAAAGTGAACATAATTTTTTGTAACTTGACAGATATTTATTTTTACATATAAATAAAAAACGTGCATGGTGGCCAAGAGTGGAGTTAAATATATTAACATGTTTTAATTGCTGTATTAAGTTAGTGCGAGTAAATTATACATTACTTAAAAGCTTGCAGAAAAATAACCGATTCTTAATGACGTCGCCAGAATTACATTGAAGAATTTCGAGATTCGCAATCATGTTACAGCAACAGTAACAGCTGTATGTGATTTCAGATCTGGAGTTGTCAAATTGACGAATGCGGCGCGCGACATTTCCCGATAGGATAATATTTATTAAATTACAAGACGGAATCTTGCATAAATATTGTAATGAGCAATTATGTACTTGACCTTTTATAAAATAGATAATTGTTCAATTAATTTCAAAACAGTACCTCTACATCTGTTTTTGTAAATGGACTTATATAATTGCTTATTAAAATTTTTATGCAAGATTTCGTCATATAATTTAATAAATGTGTTTTAATGAGATTTTCCTAATAATAATATATATATATATATATATATATATATATATATATAATATATATATAATTCTACGTTTATTAATAATTATACATCGCAAATAATTTCTTCAACAATTATTCATATTCATATATATATATATATATATATATATCGCGCGTAGCCCCTGTGACTCTGCTCCGCGGCACGAAAATCTAAAATCGTGCAGCTAAACGCCAAGAGCTGTGCTTGTAATACGAGAGAAAGAGAACGCTCAGGTCAGAAGAGGGTAGGTCGAGAAGGAGAGAGACCGCTCGAGAGAGAAAGAGACAGAAGAAGTCCCCACTCGGCGCCTCGGCTGCTCGACGCAGGCCGATAAGTGGGGAGAAAGTGCCAACGGGTGCTCGCGAGTGCTGTTCTTTCTGGCAGCGGTGTGCTGCAAATCGGCGCATCAGCGGCAACTCTGGCCAGATCAGGCTTTCCACAATAAGGCATGCCATGAAATTACCTGATTGCGCCCGGAACAAAATGCAAGCAAACCTTAACCATTTTCTATTCGGGAAGCAGCTCCTAATTAAGATTCTCACTGAAGTGTGAGCTGGTGAGTTGGTCGCGGTGGCACCTAGATATAACGCCTGTGGCCGCATTCGACTCACGAGAAGATCCCCGTGGCGTAGCCGCCTAGCGGTGGCGCATAAAACATTCGGAAAGATTTAAAACGAAACGTCTCCAGAATATTAAGAAAATATTGCAAATGTAATATTTAAAATAGAATGTCTCTAAAATATTTAATTCGCAACATTCTGAAACATTTCAAATAGAATGTCGCCAGACTTTTTATATAAAAGACGTTTTATATAAAACATTCGGAAAGATTTAAAGCGAAATGTCTCCAGAATATTAAAAAACTATTGCGAATGTAATATTAAAAATAGAATGTCTTCGCAATTCTCACCCCGCTTGGATATGATTTTCGAAATCTTTGTCCCGATTGGGCGATCCGGATTTTCGGTTTCCAAGCGCAGCGAATAAAGACGATCGGCCGACAAACGATTACTGACGGTCCCAGGACTAGCAACGCTAATATTGTCTTAAGGCAGTTGTTTACAACCACTTTTGCAATTGCAATATCGGCGCCGCATCGTCCGAATGATTTTTATTGTTGGGTAATAACCGCGAGCAAACAGGAAATGCTCAAGACCGTCCAAGATTTCCCTTTTTCATTTGTTTGTACCCCTTTTTGGTGTTTTATTGTGCCGCGCTGTCCGACCGTCGCCTATTCTTTGTGATGCATGTATTGCATCCGCATGTGTGTATGTACGCGATACAAATTTCGCGTTGTTACAATTAGTGGAACAGATGTTTCACCACTGGAGTCAGACGGAAAAATATCCAATCTTCTTTTAATACGATCCAATTCCAAGCTACTTAAAGTTAAAGTCGCAGTCTATACAAACATAATAAAATACTAAATATTTTTAAATTATATTTATAAAACAATATAAATATAAAAACGTTATAAAATGCAATAACAATATGAAATATTCCTCTAAAAAAATTAAAAAATTTTAGAAGTATCAAAAAATAAAAATTACTTGTTCATAAAAAGCATAGAATTTTTTTTCAAAATTTATTCGGTCAACTGTCTTAGGTATTAATTCTTTTAAATATTTTTTATTATTTTTAATTAATTGCGGAATATCACTTTTCCTAATACCATTTTCTAAAGACAGACCAAAAACAATGAAGTAACACTATAACTTGAAAACTCTTAAATTTTTATTGCATTTGATCATTATATAACTATAAATTTTTTGTTATATATGACAAAATCAATTCATTTGCAGCATTTAACAAATTTGCAGCAGAACCTGAATAGCTCTATATGTAATTTGATGCAGACTGATAGCAGAATCTGCTGCCAATTTGCTATTAGATTAGCTTATAGGTTAGGTTTTATTGTATCAATAGATTCTACCGGTAGAAGTAATAGACATGAATTTAATGCAGACACAGTTAATGCTAATCTGCTGACATACTGTAAAAATTTTACTGACTGAATTACAAGTCTTAATTTAAAAATATTTTATTTTAAACGTACCTTTGAAAACAGGAATATAAGCCTCAAAGCCTGTGTGCTTCGAAGATAAAGCTCGTCTTCATCCATAATTCTGTATACTCACTTCTGTATAACCCACACAGCACAGAACGTCACCAGAATATCGGCAGAATATTACATTTAAAATTTGAAATATTTTGGTAATTATCTCAGAGACATTCTGAAATATTCTGGACGTTAGCAGAATGTCTCATGTCTGTACTTGGAGACATTCTGAAATATTCTGGAATTATATGCACAGAGTTTCATCAGAATGTCGCTAGAATATTATATTTAAAATATTTTGGTGATTATCTCAGAGATATTCTGATGATGTTAGCAGAATGTCTTATGTCCGCACCTAGCAATATTCTGAAAACATTCTGTAATATTTCAGAAATATTTGCACAGAATGTCATCAGAATGTCATTAGAATATTACATTAAAAAATTGAAATATCCTGGTGATTATCTCAGAGATATTCTGACGATGTTAATAGACGATATTCTATTAATTCTTCTAATGTCCACACTTGGCAATATTCTGGAGACATTGTAATATTCTGGAAATACGAGAATAATAAAATTTAATTGAATATAAATTTTATAGGTTTTCATGTTAATAATCTCTGATAACTGGAAGTGAATTTTTACAAAAGTTATTAATTATAGTAATTGATTCTTGTGCTTATGTTATTATAACTCTATCTCTTCAAATAGTTCAAATATTTGTTGTTTAAAGATTATTTTTAAAATTTTTGATTATAAATAAATACATAACATAAAACGTTTTAGAGGCAAATAACATTTAGTTAATTTTAATATTTAATAAATGAGAAAATTAATAATTAATTTTTGAATATATTATTATTACTCACGTATATTATTATTAATATTATTATCCTTGTATATTATTATTACTATTCAAAATAATTGAAAGACACGTGCTTTTTAAAGTATATATTATTTATTACCTTTTGTATATATTTATTACATATTTTTTACTTTGCATGTATATATTTTACGTACATATATATATACACACACACACACACACACACGCACACGCACACGCACACGCACACGCACACGCACACGCACACGCACACGCACACGCACACGCACACGCACACGCACACGCACACGCACACGCACGCACACACACACACACACACACACTGACGAGGCACACCCGGTATATATATATATATATATATATATACATACACACTGTGACGTGACATCCTGGTCGGCTGTCCGTCACAGGGATCCGGCCGGGGAGCGCACGCTGCGACTCTACGTCCTCTCGGCTCGGAGACGGACATGTCGACGCGTGCGCTAATAATTCCGCGTTTTTGTTTTGTGTGCTTGTGTTCGTCCGTTAATTGTAGCAACATTTTGCCGATCGGCGTCTAGCCAATATTAATTCTGTACCGACGAAGTCTCACCCGGCTAGAAGATTGCTAGAAGGAAGACCTACCGCCACTCGGAATCTTACGGATCACGCGCAGGATCGCAGTAGCGCGCACGACAGGTGATCTCTCTTCATTTAATTACGTTATCTCTTACCGTCACGCCTGACGCAACAGTAAGGCTGCTAAAATTGGAGGACGCAAAGAGGGAAAGTCAGACGTAGGAAACGTCAACACTCCACACAGATCATCTCGAGGGAGACCCCGAACGAGGAGCTGCGAGAGGATGTTCCCGATTTGATCCCGAGCGCGGGGGCAGCGGACACCGAAGAGTCCGTAGGGAGAGCCGTCCGGCCTCGGGAAAATCACGGGAAGAATCGCGAGCTGCCCGAAGACACCGACCTACTCCGAATTGCGCGCCGCAGCGCGACAGCCTGATTAGAGGGTCGCGAGGACCGCGTACTAAAGCAGAACCAATAGCGGGGCGCGACGAGCCCCCGTGCGTGGGGCAAGAGAGCCTACGTGCCACCTGCCGAATTTCCTCGCGCTATCGATCACTTCGCTGTGGATCGTCAGCCGGACCGTCACGAGCTGGGACGACCGGAGCCGCTACCGTCGAGGATGACCTTTTGTTCGAGCCAAGCCAGCGTCGTGGTGAGACGAACGAAACTTTTGTAAAGCCGCCGATTTCGCCGATTGGATTGGTCGCGCGCGTAGTAATTGCAATTAGAGTTCACGTTCGCCGTAAGATCTTCCGCCGGAATTGGAGCACGTATGTGATCGCGTGCAGTCCGCATGCTCAGCCGCCGTACGCTCCATCCGATCAAGTCGCGTCTCTTTGTCGGTTCCGTTTATTGAGAGCGTCGCCGACACCACAGCCAAGTCGTGTCAATTGCGTGAGACTCTTGTGTGTCGTCTGTAGTAGCATTTGTATGTGTGTCTGTTTAGCGATCGCGTATTGCCGATCGCGTATTTCGTACCGAGTCGCCCTATAAGTGAAATATATGTGATGAAATTGAGAGTGGTGTAACGCACATTCGCGGTATACACTGAGAAAAAGGTTTCTTTATGCCAATTAAATATATTTGGTTGACACTTTTGTAAAATATTTATTTCAAGCAAACGAATTATATTTAATATAAATGAACGTTTTGTTGGTATTGCTAATTTACTTTATCATTCATATTTGTGTCAACTCGGCGATATAGTTGACATGATTTATTTCATACAAATGTGTGAGATGTTGGATCAAATAAAGTTCGTTCTTTTGAGTGAAACGAATGCGATTTGTTGAGTCAACTCTATATTTCTTAATAGATAAGAAATCTTGTTTTGTTTCGTGCTCGGTTCCGTGAGTCTCGCGCGTAATCCTGCCAGTGCACGGCGCGCGCCTCGATCTGCTTTTCCCGCCGGTTTCGCAGAGTACGCATGGCGTCATAGTCTACCGAATTTCGCGAGTGCCGTGAGATCGTGATTGAGAATATTTGTGAAGTTGAAGGTAACCCTCCGTCGTCGAGGTCGAGGAGTCGCGTAGCAGGTGTGTATGTGTGTGCACGTGTGTCGCGCGGATTCGCACACCAGGACGATCGATAAGCCGTCCGTCGTCAGGATCGCGTCTTCCGGGGAACAAGACGCGGATCGTCGGGAAGCCCGGCACGTGCCGGCACCGTTCCCTCGAGCCTATACAAGCCGGCGAAAACCTAACCTGCAAAGGCAACTGACGCTTCGAGCCTAATGATGGAAGATTTTTTGTGCGATCTATTGTCACCGTCCAAAGAGGACATTTTAAGGAGATTACAGGGTGAGTACAAAACGCAATGCATGAACAGTTGAGCGTGTGCCTCGCCGCATTAGCAATTCTCGCACAAAAGAACAGGTTACCTTTTCGCATATATCGCGCATTTGTTTTAGATAGTTTGTGTGACACACGTTTTCTTTTTCATCTGTGGGCACACGTGCGAGATGCCTTAAGGTCCTTGCACAATGCGAGAGAATAGCGATAGCGATAGAGAATAAATATAAATATTGATTTCACAGCTCCTGATTGGTTCGCAGATATTTTCCGCAGTTTTTGATTGGTTGAACATTTCTATCGTTATTCTTGTTGCTATTCTCTCGCATTGTGCAAGGACCTTTAGGGTCGATTCAGACACAACCGTGCCGTACCCGTACCGTATAATATCCGTATCGTTAACATTAGAAAAGGGGGGAGACACATTAGACAAGGATGGAGACAATAAGAATCCTTGTCTAATGTTTCTGTCCGTGATACGGTACGGCATGGCTGTGTCTGAATCAACCTTTAAGGTTGATTCACACTATACGGCACGGACCGTCACGTTCCGACAACGACACGTACGTTCACGTACGTTAGACAAGGATGGAGACAATAGGTATCCTTGTCTAACGTATGTGTCGTTGTCGGAACGTGACGGTCCGTGCCGTATAGTGTGAATTAACCTTTATTCGGCTCAATTGAAATTAGGCACGCTCGCCTTCCGCTTTTGAAAGCTATGCCAGATTCAATGAAAAAAGCCGTCCTTCTCGCATACTTGGATCACATGCTCACATGGATCACGTGCTTGCACAATGCGTAGCAAGCGTGCAAGCACTATATTATTTTTACCAGAAAAGCTCCGATTGTTTTAAACAATTCAGAGAGAGAGAGAGAGAGAGAGAAAGAGCGACAAATAAAAGAAAAGCTCTGGAATGTTCGGGAAAAAAATGAAAGAGCAAATGCTCGATACCTTACTGAAAATAATGTTTGTTGTTAACTATAGATTTGCCATTATATATTATTTTGAATTTTGATGGTTCGTTATTCGTTCCGTCAATTTATTTGTTGTTTATTTTGTATTATTACTCTTCATTGATTTCTTGAATAATCTTTTTATTCGACTTGAAATTAATTTAATTATTACTTTCTTGATTTAAGACAATTATTAACTGACTAAATAACGTTCGCATACTGTAATAATTTCACATTTTTCTAATTATTAAGTTCATTCGATTTAATTTTGAATTTGCCCAATGCTTAACCTATCATGTATTTTGAATAATACATTTTAATAATTTGGTTTCCATATAATTAAATAAGAAAAATGGTCAATTTTTCTTTGTCTATTTATGTTTTTAAAATTACCGACTTGATTATCGTAGAATTCGATCATCGTATGTACCAAATGTCGCAATTAACGTTTTTCAATCAACTTTAATTTAATTGTTTATCCGATTTTGCAGCTGATTTCTGAGATGAATTTTTCACCTGATTCATTACCGATTTATCAGCTGATAAATCACCTGTTAAATCACCTGTTACATGACCTGATTATTTTCAGTAGGGACATTTCTTGAGTGCCTCATTGTTTAAATTTGTTGTACTTACATACGTTTTGTTATTAATTTTATTCTACAGATAATGACATAACCGACATGAAGACTCTGGGAGAAATAATTACCAGCCACGTTGACTTCAAAGAATTAATTCCCAGCATGGGGTTAAGACTTAAAATCAAATCAAAATATATGAGCATGACAAATGTATGGTGATGGTTCTTATCGTATAATTAAAGCATATTCTTTCCTTCTATTTGCTCGTTGTTCAATATTTCAAAGTTCTTCAAGTTTTGTAGCTTGTTTTTTTACTTCTGTGTTGTCTCGGTATAACTTGTTTTTATTGTTTAAGTATATTCTTAGTATTGTATGTAGTGTAGCAGATTTATTGACTTTAAAAGTAATGTGAATATTTCGATAAGAAAATTTTTTACGTTTGTCCGTAAAGCGTATAATAACAGTAAAAATAAATTTAAAACAATTATTGAAATGTTGACCTAATTTAACCTAAAATCACTTCCAAATACCTATTTCGTACTTCTGATATTTACAAAATGCCTTTATATGGTCGTACTAGTGTGTGTCATTTTGGAGCAACTTTTTTTTTATTTCACGAATAGCATACTTGCATTTATAGTTTACTTTAAACCTTAATATCGTCTAAATGGTTATATTTATGAAAAAAATATAAGAGACCTTTTTTGTAGATCGTTAAATTTTCTACAAAAATATGTATTGATTATTTCATAATTTTTGATAGTTGATATGATACAAAATTCATAAGAAGCAAAAACAAGTTTTATAAAATTTATCAAACTTTAACTTTGAATATCTTTTGAACAGTTGAATTTATGAAAAAATGATAAGAGATCTTTTTTGTAGAGCGGTAAATTTACAACAGAAAATCTATATGGCGCAATGCTGTATTACTGTTTGTTAGATAGTTATACAATTTTTTCTATCTTACTAAATGAAAAATAAAAAATCGCGATGAGCGACCTGTTAATATTAATATTAAGGGCTAAAAATTTAACAGGTATCTTATTTTACCTTCCTGCAAGTATATATGCTATTCGTGAAATGAAAAAAAAAGTTGCTCCAAAATGACACACCCTAGATTCTACTCTAATAATAGTATTATATTTGTAACTATTTTTATGATGTATTCATAGGTTAAATTTCCAAGTGTCAAAAATCAACAAGAAGAACCCGTAATCGCCGGAATTGTCAACGCTGACGGATCCGTTTTATTGGATACTGATGCAGTGCACCTGGATGTACACAGCCAAATTACCGATTCACTACATACAAATATTGTTGAACCACCACAGTTATTGCAGGACGATAAAGTTGTTACTGAGAGTCGTAATAAAGAAAGCGCGGAATCAGCTGAGACATTCAATTTACAAGACACAGATCTGGTCACAAAAAAAAGAAAATTAAACCGGGGTGTAGACTTTGACGTAAAAGAAATATTGGAAAAAGATGCAACGGGACGAGCGGTACTAAACATTTATAACAACACGAGGGACTTATCAACAAAATGTCAAAGTTATGTATGTGACATCATTGTCACACATGCTTTGAACAACTGCATAACGTAAGCAAAAACTTATAATGTATAAATCAATGTTTATAATTAAGAAATATATTTTTAAATTGTACTTATAATAATGTCTAATATTTAGCTTTAAAAAACGTGAAAACCTAAAAATGTATTTGTTAAAAGTTTTTCAAACTATTTTATGAGCATCAATTTTTCAGAAATCTTCGAAACGAGGATTTTGACGCTATTGCTGATAATATCGTTCACGTATTTCCGGAAGAATGTAAAGAAACATATTATGTTCCTCCTGTGTCTAACAGAGATTCTTCGAACCAAAAATCGAAAGTTGCTAAAGGGAAGTTGGTGGATAAATACCGGAATAAAATTTCATTTTTACGAGAAGCGAAAATAAATGTAACAAGCGACGTAATACCTGAGGCAGCTACTTGCATGTCGTCGGAAGCGCATCAGGGTACAGATACATCATGTTCAGATACATTAATGTTTTTAGTGGTTAGTAGTTTTTATGTATATTACTTTTATGTGTCTTTAACAATTTTCAGAAAACAGTAAATTATGTCTAATCCACAATAGAGCACCGTGGGCTGACGTCATAAACCATTGGAATACTTCGTATACATTGCGACTGGTAAATTGCATGAACAAGAAAACTCTTCATGACCTGTTAGAAGAATGGCCAATTCTATTAACGGAGAACAGTTACTTGCTAGTGCGTATAAAACAGTTTCTTTTATAATTTTTGTTTCATTGGTCGCAATATAATTCAAAAAAACCGGACTGTTTAACGTTTAAAGATATAATACAAACATAAATGATTAATTCCGTAGATTGAACAGGATTTTTGCCAAAAATATAAAGAGCAAGATCAACTCTTGATACGCAAGTGGAATGATTATTTTAACGCCTACTATCTTTAAATAGGAAATATCTTAGTCAATCAGATGAATTACTCTTGGAGGTCCTGAAGAATGGAAACCTAACTCAGAGTTAGTACCTAAATAAGATCGGGCCCATATTTGTGTGCAATGTATATTTACTTATTTATATGCATTGTATTTTATTTGCAGATTCTCAGAATTTTATTCAAATTTCCCTTCTCGCGGCATTAGTACCGCCGAAATCTAACAAAATTTCCATTAAAAAACAGGGAAGGAGAACCTATTGAGAAGCCTTCCACCGTTGAAAGTAGGGAAGGAATTATTTTACTTGTCACGGTAATAAAAATAAAAATAATAATTATTACGATTATAATAACAATAATAAAACAATAACAATTATTATATACTGGCAATTCAAGAGTAACATTAATAGTATAATAGCGCCATTAGTAATGATGATAAATTAATAATAATATAGTTAATTTTTATTAATTATAAAAGAATTGTAATTAATATTATGACATAAAGTATAGTAATATTTAAATATAAATTATTATGTGTAGGTTCCCGGAGATATTCAAGAGGTTGTACGGCAAAGAACTGAAAAATTATATCAATTCGGGCAGACGGTTCAGCCATTCGTAGTAGTTGTTGGGGCAGAAGTAACTTCCATCGAGAAAGTCTATCTGTGCATCGATGAACGACTTATAGAAATACCTTCTGTGTTAAAAGCCCTGGACGTGGCGTTCAAAACGTTTATTTCATACAACGTACGGTATCCACTAGAAAGTGACCACTTGTGGTACCTACTACAATGCGGTGTTTATGGTATTGAAACCGCTTTCGACGACAAAATACCGTCAATTTGCAATTTAGTTAACAAATTAAAAAAACAAGTATAAGGAACGTGAATAACAGCAGCATGAAAATATTTCGGTTAATAAAGCACTTATAATAATACTTATAATATACTTATAATAATACTTATAATACTTATAATAATACTTATAATATACTTATAATATACTTATAATAATACTTATAATATACTTATAATATACTTACTTATAATAATAATAAAGCATTACTTATAATAAAAAATTATGGATTGCAAAATTTGTGGGCTAATTATTCGCGGGGAGAGCCAACAGTTATTAGGTCATATAAAATGTTTGCACCCGATGGAAAATGAATATACGTGTATCCATAAAAAATGCATGCGCAAATTCGTTTCTTCACTGTTTCTTCATTAAAAAAACATGTCCGCACATTTAATCTCGGCAGTACAAGCAATGTAAATAATACTCACCACGATATCGTTTCAAATAGCCCTTCCGAAACTTTTGGCTATTTGCAATCTTGCAGTACGGATGCACAGTCTAATGCTATTGAATCTCCAAAATCACTCGAGACTGGCATACATGATATTAAAATTTATTGGGAATTTATATAGTGAATCATCAATTGCAAAATCTACGGTTCAAAAAATTACGGATCAATTGTCGGAAACTGTAAATGATGTCCTACAGGAAGTTAAGCAGAAAGTACAGAAGGTGTTACCAATAGAATTTCATGTACAAGTTAAGGATTGTTTTGACGTATCGTTTCTCAGGGATTTGAATACAGAGTATAACCGAATATGCTATTTGAAAAAATGCAAACATTTTATATCACCGGAATCATTTATTATTGGAGAGATGTCAAATAATAAAATAGAAAATGGAAAAAGTGTTTTAAAAATGACAAAATGTGAAGGTCAAATCGTACCAATGCGGAAAGTTTTGAAGTCATTTTTAGAATTGCCAAACGTTTATGAAACTATAACAGCCTATATTGAGAAAGAATCTTCTTGCACAGATGGAAATTATTCAAATTTATTTCACGGTTCTCTTTGGAAAAATATAAAAAGTAATTTCCAGAATAAAATATTGATCCCCTTGTTTGTATATTATGATGATTTCGAAACAGGAAATCCGTTGTCGTCTTCAGCCGGTATCCACAAAGTTGGTGGAATGTATTATTCTGTTGCAGCAATACCTTCCGCATTTTCGTCAACTTTAGACAATATACATCTCGGTCAATTAATTTATAGTTCTGACCGATCAAATTTTGGAAATGAGAAATGCTTTTATCCAATTATACAAGAATTAAAATTTCTTAGCGAGACAGGCATTTTGGTTTCCATAAACGGTCAGGAAAATCGCGTATACTTTACAATGTTTGGGTTACTTGGTGATAATTTAGGATTAAACGGTCTTCTCGGTTTTACCGAGAGTTTTTCAGCACAGTATTTTTGCCGAATATGTCGTGCATCGAAAACTGAAACTTCCCAACAATATATAGAGTGTGCCGATTATTTAAGAAATACAGAAAATTACGAAGCTGATGTGATTAATTTAACTGGTGGCGTTAAAGAACGATGCATTTTTAATCAAATACCGAATTTTCATAATGTGATAAATTTAACGTGCGATATTATGCATGACCTTTTTGAAGGGGTATGTAGATATGACATGGCAGAAATTATTGGCCACATTATTGAAATGAAATATATTTCATTAGACCAATTAAATGATAGATTACAGTATTTTATTCACACCGATGTTGATAAAGGGAATAAAATATCTTCGATAAATTCTAGGCACATTAAGAATGGTTGCCTTATTACGACTTCTGCAGAAATGTCGTATTTAATTTGTTACTTCGGAATGATCGTCAGTGACGTAATTCCTGAAGACGACGAGGTCTGGATTTTATACCAAACATTATACGATATTGTCAATATAGTTACAAGTAGAATTATTTCAGAAAAAGAAATCACACATTTACAGCAATTGATTAAAGAGCACAATAGGTTATATATGACGTTATTTAATAAAACACTAAAACCGAAATATCATTTCTTAATCCATTATCCAAACATTATTCGTCTCATGGGCTCTTTAAAAAATTTATCTTCAATCCGCTTTGAAGCGTATCACAAAATATGTAAGACATATGCCCGAATTGTAGCTTCACGCAGAAACCTATTGTTAACAAAACTGCAATTACAATTTAGCTATCGATTATTAACTAAAAAAGGCTTCACTACATCGGTAAATGTAGGTCGCACTATTGGGAGATTGCCTTATTATTTAAAACCTGAAATACTCTCAAAAGTTTGTTCGGAAGAAGATTACGAAGTATCATGGATACAAATTAATGGAAAAATGTATAAATCAAATTACAATATACGTTTAGGCATAAACGATGACGATAATCCGGTATTTGCAACAATTGTATCCGTAATATCTTATAATAATAATAGCGTTTATTTCACGTATAAGATTTGTGATACACTAGGTTTAAATAGTCATGCTAAAGCATACGAAATTAGATTATAAGGACACGAAATTAAGAAAATTCAAGTGTACAAAATTGACGAAAACTACAACAATGTACCACCCGTATATGCAGCGCATACGACATCCGGCGGTCGCTGCATGATTTCCGCCAGACATTAGTATCATGTATATTATATAAAACAATATTTAAATAAAAAAACATTTCAAAATAGTTCATGTGTTCTCAATAAAATGTATACATTCAATTACATGTTCAACATTTTAGGTCATCATATACATATACACTTTATAATGCATGCTTATATATATATAACTTATATATATATATATATATATATATAATTACAAACGTCGAGACGCGGATTTCCAGCAAAATGAAATTATTTACTATTAAAAATATTTAATTGATGCAAAAAGATATTATTTTGTGCCAAATTCGAATTTCTTACCTAATAATAAATCTTCCGTTAATGTAACAAAATATACTTTTGTGCCAAAATTATATTCTTTAAGTATTAAGAAATATTCAATTGATGCAAAAAGATATTCGTTCGTGCCAAAATTATATTCCTTAACTGTTAAGAAATATTCAATTGATGCAAAAAAGATATTCGTTCGTGCCAAAATCAGATTCATTAACTATTAAAGTACGTTAATTTGGAGCAACAGAATATTCACTATTATCACAAACCAACGATTGCATTGATTCAACAAAATATTCGATTCGCCGTATCCAACCATGCCATTTATTATCTGTTAACGAGTTTTATTTGGTCCAAGGAAACCTTTTTCTCAGTGTACGGCGTATTCTGTCCGCCGCTAATTAGAATTGAATTTCGACTCTCTCCGTTCGGTGAGCTCGTACTGACAACCGTGTGGTATTTTCCGACCGCGCCCGGGTCGCGAGACATCGTCGCTGATTCTTGTGAGTAATGTTAGATCTCGGCCGAAATACATTGTTAATTTCTCTATTAAATTGATGTGTTCTCTTTAAGCTCCCTCGCTCTCTTCTACCATCTCGCCCGCAGCGAACCACTCCCTCTGCCAATTCCATGGCCGAGCTACCGGTTAAGAAAACCCGTTATTGCCCATGACGAAGTAGAGTATTTTCGCGTTTCTTTTTCCTGCATGAATTGAGAGATCGGTATAACGTTTTGATCTAAGGGTGGCACGCTCGCTCGTGCCTGGCGCCCAATAGTACCGTCTAATTTCGTGCGTTTAGTGTGAGCGACTTTACGAGCAGCTTTGCTATCTAACTATCGTCACGAGCAATTAACGTAGCACCACGCTCATGAGTACGGTTGCAACACATACACATATGTATAACACATTGTATGTATTATATGCTTTCTTGATCCATGTCATCTTGGATCTCTTTTGATCTACAAAAAAATATACAAAATGTAATTAATAGATTAAAGTTACGTAATGAAATTGTAACGATGCACACCCCCGAAAAATAAAGTGCATCGTCCCCGGCCACCAACAACCAGAGAAAGAGCCGCCGGGCTATAACCGGAGGTGCCTCGGGCACCCAATTATAAAGAATACCACGAGCTACGCGCGGCAAAAACCGTGTCGAGCCATCGGGCGCGCCAAGTCGGCATGCACGCGCACACGAGGGAGCGCGCGTTCGTCCCACTCCGGCGACTCCGCTATCAAGCGCCGAAAATGACGGAGGCGAACGGAATCGCCGGGTATATATAGGGCCGCGTGCTCCAGTAAAGTCGCTTTTTCCCCTCCCCTGTTTTTTTTCTTTTCCTTTTGTCTTCCTCTCTTAAGTTAGGCTAGAGATGGGCATTATCGGCGTTATGTCTGTCACGTGTGAACGTCTGGGTGTAATGGTCTAGAAGGTATCGTTTTTCGCTAATAATAGCGCACGACTGAGCTGTGGGAGATTGTTGGTCAGAAAGAGGTAATAAAGTCTCTTTTGGTGAGTACGGCGTCTTATTTCCGTGTCTCTTTTGATTTCTTTTGTGTCTGCTGCCGCCCCGTAACGAGGCGTTTGAGAGCTCAGTAGACTAATTATGAATTTTGTGTTTTAATGTTGAGCTGCGAGTCGAGCGGGCGAGCGGAGTTGGAAGTCGTCGGAAAAATTTTGGCGAAACTTTAAAGTAGACATTTGGAGAGTGTTGAGCGTTTTCTGCGTTTCGGGCCACCGGACTGGATACCGCGGATGTGGGCACGTCGCGAGAGCGCAAGATATTCCTCCCGACCGGGCCCAGCGAAGGGCCGCCCTTTTCGGCTTTGAAGAATCCGGAGACCGTCAGGTTGTTCGATTGGCGAAGGAGGAGGACCAGGAATATGAACACCCCTCTCTCGAGCCGGACCTCTAGAAGAGCAGGCCTTGCCGGAGCGGTGCTCGATGACCCAAGCAGAACCATCAATGCATTGCTAGACCTGTATGCCCGGGAGAAGTCCGCCTTCAAGGGCGCGAGCAAAACGACTTCAAACTCGAAAGAATCTAGAAGACCTTCGCAGTCAGAAACAAACGCGTTTATAGAAGCGTTCACGGGAATGACTGAACAGTTCAAAACCATTTAATCGCAGATCTTGGAATCAAACAGGATTCAACAGCATTTAATGCAGCAACTGCTGACTTTGTTAATCCATGGGGATACGAGGCGGACTCCAACGCCTGTTCTCCCACCAATGCCAGATCCGCCCGTCGTGGAGGAGCATACCCCACAAAGCCAGGGATCAACGCGTTGCTCTAAGCTCCATGTCTTCACACGCCGTGCAAATGCTTGCATCGCAGATCCCAGAGTTTGGCTGAAGCGACGACGAGAACATCAAATTGTGGATACAACGAGTGGAGCAAGTGTCGACAATTCATCAAGTGCCAGATGTGACCCACTTTGCGGCCACGTCCAAGCTAACAAAACTGGCGTGCCGCTGGTACGACAAAGGCCAAGGCCAGATGTTGGAGTCGTGGCACGGCTTCCGAGATGCTATCCTGAGACATTTCAAGAGGAAAATTCTATACCACACTTTATTAATCAAAAAGCTTTTCCCCAGGGGACAGTACCCCCTGGGGTCAATACAGTCAAAGCGGCTAGGCCGCGCGCAGAAACCAAAATATAGAGTGGGCAGGGGACAATCGCCCCCCCTGCCAGTGGGCACTACGACTAGTTTGGGCCGGGGTACGCGTCCCGGCCCGTCGCAACAAAGGCAGAATATCACATTCATCTCCCCAGCTCGCGCGCTGGGGGGATACGTTATCACAGTTGTGGCGCCCCCTGGGATATCACAGAGGCGTCGTCAGAAGTTAAAGATTCCCAGGGGGACGCGCGCGGCAGTTTTTACAATGGTTAAAAATTAAGAGTGTATAACGCGGTCACTCACACACGCTAAAGTACAAGATTTATTCGCGACATACATACTCGGACATATAGGGCCCCACAAACGGAATAAAAAGGAGGGGCCAAGACAAAGGCTCGAAATAAGTTACGCGACATTCACACACGTAATCGCGTCGTGCCGCTCTACTTCGTCGGCGAGCCAGCGTCGGCGAATGGCCCGAGGCGGCGTCGCAAATCCACCGCCGGCGGGGCGAGGAGGAGCCCGGTACTGGCGAGTGCCAGACACGTGCTCCACGTATATGTCCCTGGACCAGCGGATGGTATCCGAGACCATCAGACGGCGCATCAGTGACGCGTACGGGGTGCCAATCCGCAGCAGTCTCAGCACCGCTTCGTTTCTCGGATCCCACGACCCGAGGGCACCGACGACGAAGGCCGTCACGACCACACGGTACCCCCTGCGCTGGAGCTCCTCAGCTAGTGGCGAGTACTTGGCTATTTTCCTCGCCCTAGCGTCCTCGAAAGCCTCCCAACGATTCTCAAAGGGCACCGTCACGTCGCAGATGACGACACTCTTGGAGGGCTCGTGCCTGATCACGAGATCAGGTCGTAGCTCGCCAAGTTCCCCGTCGATCCCCTCGATCCGCTGGTTTACCCGCTTTTCCCCCGGCATACGACAAGCCTTCCAGAGGCGGTGCAAGACGGCATTGTGCCTCAGCTGTATTGCGGCAGAGTGGACGCCGCAGTGGCAGAGCACGTGGGGTAATGTCTCCGATACCTCCCCGCAACGACGACAGCGCTTGTCACCATCCCCCCAACGGCGCGCGCCGTTAAGAGGGAGCACGTCCAGCCGTGCCTTGTGGATGAAACGCCAATCGGCGAAGCGGGTAAAGCTGCCGCCACGGATAAAGTGATTGCTCACTCGGCACCGCGACGACACCTCGAAGACCTTACCCTGGTCCCGCTTCGCGAGTAAGGTACTCGCGTAATATTCCGCTACAGCTGAGCGCAACCGACCCACTACCTGGGCGCGCGCACCAGGCGGAATCTTCACCGTGGCGCCTCTGGGCCCCCGGCACTCCAGGATCATCTCCTCCGTCTCAGGAACCTACCGCCACCGCAGGGACAACCTCTCGGACTGACGCTGCGCGGCGTTTCTCGCCCTGGACCAGAGGGAAGCCTCCCCTCCGCCCCTCAGCCGTCCCTCCAGCGAGCCGGAGAGGAAGTTGGCGACATCGTCACTAGTAGGGGCGTAGCCCATCCTACGCTGGACCACTCCCCTCAGCGACTGCCACGCCAGTGTTCTGACCGCCGCGTCGCCGGCCGTAAGCATACGGAAGACGTGAGCGACGGACAGCACATCGGCGAGATCAGAGAGCGGAAGGAGGCCACATCCACCCCAGCGGGGAGGCATGTAGACCCCCTCCGCACTCGCGCGCTGAGGGAGGTTCAGCCAGGACTTGGCATAACGGCGTAACACCTTGTCAGCGGCCGTGAGGGGACTCTTCTGAACCCTGGCCCCCCGTAATAAGAAATCGAGACGCGGCAGGATGAAGGTAGCCATTAAGTCAAACTTTTGCCAAGGGGCAAGGAGGGATTGATCGACCGCGCAGAGGTCCGAGACGATGTCCGTGACGGCGGCGTAGGGCGTCTGATCAACGGAGAATCCCGTTGGAATGCCGAGGTGCGTATAAGGCTCGCCGTCCGCAAGGGGACGAATCGGTTGGCCCTGGAGACGGAATGACGTCGGCAGGCCCCTGCCGCCATTGCCCGCACCGATGTGCAGGGTGGCGCATTTTGCAGGGTTGAACCGCAGCCCCACCGACGCTGCCTCCCTCTCCACTGCACGAAGCAGTTCTCCCATTCCCTCAGGCGTCGATGACAGGAGTGCAATGTCGTCCGCGTAAGCCAGCGCGGAAAACGATTGCCCATGAAGGGCGTATCCGACATTTACCTCGGTGGCGGCATGCACCAACGAGTTAATCGCGATGTTAAAGACGATTGGGCTTAGCGGACAACCCTGTTTGACCCCCGAGCGAATGGGAATGGGCGCCGTGTAGCCGTCGGCGGTGCGCACACGCGTCGTGCAGCCATCGTACATGGATTCCCATATCGCTATGAGTCTCCGTGGCACCGCCGCTCCAGCTAGAGCACGGCGGATCACCGCGTGCGGGACCGATCCAAACGCATTGGATAGGTCCAGCCACGCGACGACCGCCTGCCTCCGAGTCCTCCGCGCGTCAGTCAGGATCTCCTGGAGGACGAAATTGTGTTCGTAACACCCCTCGTCCCTCAGGAAGCCCTTTTGAGCGGGACTGAGACGGCCGTGGTCGACCGACCAGTCGGTTAGGCGGTCAGCCAAAAGCGCGGCGAAGAGCTTAGGGACAGTGTCCCCCAAGGCGAGAGGGCGCCAGTTCTCCAACACGTTTGGGTCGTCCTTCTTATGGATAAGAAGAGTGCTGGAGGTCTTCCACGACGCGGGGACCGCCTCGAGACGCAGACACGCATTGAATACTGCGGTGAGGAGCCGCGCCCCCGGGTCCCTGGCACGAAGGTCCTTGTAGGCGATACCGTCGGGTCCGGGCGCTGAATTATTCATACGCCGGAGCCGGCGATCCACCACTCTCTCCGTGAAGGGATCCGCAAGGTATTCGAACTCCCCCGCTACGTCCGAGGGGTCAGTGGGCTCAGCCTGCACGCCGCCGCCGGCCAGATCCTCCCCGCCGCGGTACAAGCGCTCGAAATATTCCTGAACCTGCTGCCTGGGCACCTGGCAGAGGTCAGCAGGCCCCTGGAGGATCTCTCGCACTGCCTTGCGACGGTTTGTCCTGTACAGCGCCTGTAAGCGCTTGGCCTCGCGCACCCAGCCCCCGTGCTCCTCCTGTGACGTCGCGGGGTCAAGTGAAGCTTGCCCCGCACGACTGTCACCCTCTCCCCCCGGAGGCACACCTCCCCTCGCCCCCCGACGCGCCCCGGCGTTCCGCCGCCGATTTGGCCGGCCTTGGACGCCAGGCGCGGCACCGCCGGCCCCTTCCGTTGCGTCCTCCCCGAACCACGCAGCGACCGAAGCCGCGTACGCCTCCAGGTCAGCAATCGTAGCGACGTTCGCCGCCCGTTCGACCAGCGCGTCTCGGTCGGCCACCAACTCGCGCCTGCGCTGCCTGACGACAGCAACAGGCACGGGGTAGCCCCGAGACGGCTGAGCGACCGGTGCGTCGACGCGCCGCCGACCGTGGTGCCGCTCCCGGCCCCCGTGACGACCGACAAGGTTCGGAGGTGCTCCGCCTTCCTCACGGGGTGGCACGATGGGTAACGGTTGCGCCCGCCGACCCATCACACCGCGGGCACATACGGGAGCACACGGGTGTTCGGCACTTACCCGCGCAGAACCATTCCCGCAGTCTCCTCCTACACGGTCCTCCAGCGATGTCCCGCAACGACTTGCCGCCTCCGTCGATGGCGGTGGTCGGACGGATTGGCTGGAGTGGGCCGTATCTTCAAAACTATTGTTATTGATATCGCTAAAACTCCCACGCGGGCTCGCGTTAGCGCGGGAGTTCGCCGACGCTGTTTTCGCGGTTTCAGGCGTCGGTCTCGCGTGCGCGACCGGAGGGGACCGCGAGTTTGGGGGGAGACCAGGTGGAGTGTGTCTTCTCCCCGCTCTTCTCCCTCGGTGTGTCCTCCACGGTTCACCCTCGTCCCCCTCGCTGTCGGATGAGAGGATGATGGCCGCGCCCCGCCGCCGCCGGACCCCCACCCACGGTGACGATGGCGCCGTCTGCGGGGAGGTCCTCTGCTCGCCGGGTGTTGTTGGGACGACCGCCACGCACGGTGACGCCTCCAGGATGGTAGGCAGGAGGGATGCCCGCGATGGACTGCGGCCCTTTCCCGCGGGGAGTCCAGTGGACATCACTGGGCCCCCGCACGTTGTAGTTGTCACCGTGCAGGTCGTCAGTGTTGCCGGGAGCGACGTCGCGGGATGGGTGTTGGATCGGCCCCCCGTTGGGCTGCCGCGGGTGGTCTGCGGCAGACTGGGGGACCGCGCGGGTGACTCTCTCGATGTTCCTTGCTGTGCCGTGTCACTCGCGCTCCGCGACGCCGCGCTGCCTTTCGCCCCAGGCGGTGGTCTGTCCAGGGCAGCCAGTCGCGCCTCTAGTGCGCTCTTCTCGACTGGAGTGCTGCTCGCCCGACTCCTCGTCCTCGTTGCGACCCCGCCTTGGACGTTGGTCGGCGGAGTGCTGTCGGGCGGCTTCTCCTTCGTCCCCCCTGCTTTGCCGATGCTCGTGGCCGCACCCCTTGTGCGGGGGTGCGGGGGGACGCACTCCAGTCTTGCCGCGCTGTCGCTCTTCTCGGTCGGCACGCTCGTCGCCCGTCGCGTCCTCGTGGCGACGGATTGCCCGCCCGCATTACGCGCAGGCGGGGTCCGCCTGTCGAGCGGCGACCTCTGTGCCCCCTCCCCGCTCCATCTGGTGGTGGTGGAGGATGATGTTGATGCCCCCGCGACAGGTGACGTTCGCTGCGGGGGGTGGGAGGGAGCGCGTGCCGATCTGGTAGCGACCGACTGGCTATTGGCCGCACTCACACTCGCCCGCGTCGCTCCAGTCGGCGCGGGCCGTATGAGAGGTGTTGGTTTGGCCCGCGTCGTCGCGGGCCTTGCGGCCTTGATCTTGATTGGCAGCCTCACCAGCTGCACCGACAACACTCTAGGCTTGCCTGTGGCGGTCGTCGGCGGCCCTGCTGATGTTGCAGCTGCGGCGGCTGCTGCTGCTGATGTTGATGCTGCTGCTGCTGTTGTTGTTGTGTGGGGCATGGCTTGTGCGGCGGAGTGACGGCGGGCCTCCACTGGCGCTGGTGGGCGGGATGGTAATTCGCCCGCAGTAACCGTCGCGTATGAGGGGGACCTTGCCGCAGCGGTTGGCGGTGTTGCGCTTCTTCTCGTGGCCCCCGATGGCCCTGGCGGTGGGGTGGACCGGAAGGACAACCTCGGTTGCCGCGGGTCTTGTGCGGGTGGGTTACTCCCCCTCGGTCGCGCGGTTGCGCCGGTAGCGCGAGAACGCGCACCCGAGTCGCTCTGCTCACCGACGTCACTGTTGCCGCGAGTGCCCGGTCGCGACGCACCCACCCGGGAGGATGAAGAATTATTCGCGCTGTGAACTTTGGTGTAGTGCGCTTTTACATCCTTAAGGGGGTATCTAGACCCCCCCTTAAAGTTACATAGTGAGCATTTATAAGTGATATAATCCCCCGGGTGTTTTGCCTTGAGATGTTTTGCAAGGTGCGCCGCGTCGCTGAAGGCGCCCCCTGTACACGGTATCGCTGCCCCCGCGAGTCTTGCTTCCCAGCATCGGGGGCAGCGCGTTTTGTTTTCCCATTCGATGGGCAGTGGGTATTCTAGCGTTACCTCCATCGGGTCCGGCACACCGAAAAATTTGTGAGAAATGTGTGTGTACTACTGTGGAGGGTCCCGTGGCTCGGTAGGAGGGGTCCGCGACTTATGGTCCTAAATCGGACCCCCCCTGCTTTAGAGAGCTAAAATTGAATCTACTATGCGTGGGGGGCCAGTGCGCAAGAGTTTTTAGTTCGGTCCCCCCACTTTTTTCCAGAAATATCCAAAAATTGCCTGGGGTGACCGCGCGCACAACGTTTTCAAATCGGTCACCCCTTGGAGTAAAATAGATGAAAAAAGAATACAAATAAGAAATAAGGATATCGAAAAACAATTCACCGAGCCACGCAGGGTGTCCACGCACCCGAGTTTGCAAAGTGGACACCCCCTAATGGCGACGGCACCACGCCAAGGAGGCGGCCGCAGCGCGCCACACGCCGAGGAGGCGCCGCAGAACCGGAAGAGAGCCCGCGCAGGCACCACGCGCGGCAGCAGCGCCCGCGGCACCGGAAGAGCGCCCGCTCACGCGCGATGCGCGGCAACGCAGCGCCCACGGTGCCGGAAGAGCGCCCGCACACGCGCAATGCGCGGCGAAACGGCACCCGCGGCGATGCGGACACCCCTAGGGGGAGCGGGGGCACCGGAGAAGCGCCTGCACACGCGCAAAGTCGTGGACATACATGCGCCCGCGGATCCCCGCACACACCCTTGCGGAAGCGCGCCGGATACCGCCTTACCTTAGCGAGTATCGGTCGCCCCGTGTGGACCCCCCTTTACTTACCGGTGTGCCAGATCCGGCGTAGGTCCTCTATGGGCGCCTCCAGCCCCCCGGTTGGTCCTCCGCTCGCACTGGACACTCGCACTCGCGACTGTTGGGAGTTTGCCGCACGAGAATAGTCAAGGTCCGAATTGGACAAGAAGTTGGACAAAATTGGAACACACCGGCAAACTCCCCTTTAGGTTTTCGGAACGCGGCACGAGTAACTTGTACGAAATCGCTCCTCGGCTTACGCGACACTCACACTCGATTATATGTGAACTGAGCTTAAGATCGAGTCCGCCTTAAGGCTCGGCAATATGGCGGTCCATACCTCTAAGTGAGGTATATGCCCCGTGGCGAGAGAAGCTCGCCACGTGCTAAGTCGAGTGGTCTCTCTAGTGCGCGGCGAGAGATGGCAGTGCCTGTACTGTATTAGGCCGCCAGTATTGCCGGACTTAGAAATCTCGCAGCGATCGAGTCCGCCTCAAGGCTCGGCAATATGGCAGTCCATACCTCTAAGTGAGGTATATGCCCCGTGGCGAGAGAAGCTCGCCGCGTGCTAAGTCGAGTGATCTCTCTAATGCGCGGCGAGAGATGGCAGTGCCTGTACTGTATTAGACTGCCAGTATTGCCGAACTTAGAGATCTCGCAGCGATCGTGCGGCTAACCTATACCTGTCAAAAACAACACCGAACGCGACCGCGTGTCGGGGACTCAGAACACAGAAAATGAGTTTAAGCTACCAGCCCGGGCACGTTGGGTGACTCCGCGGTTTTACCAGTGAGCGCGACCAAGTTTTTTATGCTTAATCACACTCACTGGGCCGAACTGGACGGCACTGCAATGCCCAGTCGACCCGCGGCGGGGTCGGAGCAAGCTCCGGACACCCACCCGGCTCCAAAAATCAGTTTAATATTCTGAGTCCCCTATGGGGACTGTATCAGATATTAAGCTGATAAGAACAGATTAAGCACGCTTTATTAATCAGAAGCTTTTCCCCAGGGGACAGTACCCCCTGGGGTCAATACAGTCAAAGCGGCTAGGCCGCGCGCAGAAACTAAAATATAGAATGGGCAGGGGACAATCGCCCCCCCTGCCAGTGGGCACTACGACTAGTTTGGGCCGGGGTACGCGTCCCGGTCCGTCGCAACAAAGGCAGAATATCACATTCATCTCCCCAGCTCGCGCGCTGGGGGGATACGTTATCACAGTTGTGGCGCCCCCTGGGATATCACAGAGGCGTCGTCAGAAGTTAAAGATTCCCAGGGGGACGCGCGCGGCAGTTTTTACAATGGTTAAAAATTAAGAGTGTATAACGCGGTCACTCACACACGCTAAAGTACAAGATTTATTCGCGACATACATACTCGGACATATAGGGCCCCACAAACGGAATGAAAAGGAGGGGCCAAGACAAAGGCTCGAAATAAGTTACGCGACATTCACACACGTAATCGCGTCGTGCCGCTCTACTTCGTCGGCGAGCCAGCGTCGGCGAATGGCCCGAGGCGGCGTCGCAAATCCACCGCCGGCGGGGCGAGGAGGAGCCCGGTACTGGCGAGCGCCAGACACGTGCTCCACGTATATGTCCCTGGACCAGCGGATGGTATCCGAGACCATCAGACGGCGCATCAGTGACGCGTACGGGGTGCCAATCCGCAGCAGTCTCAGCACCGCTTCGTTTCTCGGATCCCACGACCCGAGGGCACCGACGACGAAGGCCGTCACGACCACACGGTACCCCCTGCGCTGGAGCTCCTCAGCTAGTGGCGAGTACTTGGCTATTTTCCTCGCCCTAGCGTCCTCGAAAGCCTCCCAACGATTCTCAAAGGGCACCGTCACGTCGCAGATGACGACACTCTTGGAGGGCTCGTGCCTGATCACGAGATCAGGTCGTAGCTCGCCAAGTTCCCCGTCGATCCCCTCGATCCGCTGGTTTACCCGCTTTTCCCCCGGCATACGACAAGCCTTCCAGAGGCGGTGCAAGACGGCATTGTGCCTCAGCTGTATTGCGGCAGAGTGGACGCCGCAGTGGCAGAGCACGTGGGGTAATGTCTCCGATACCTCCCCGCAACGACGACAGCGCTTGTCACCATCCCCCCAACGGCGCGCGCCGTTAAGAGGGAGCACGTCCAGCCGTGCCTTGTGGATGAAACGCCAATCGGCGAAGCGGGTAAAGCTGAGCCGAAAATTCTATACCACATTGCCATGCAGACCGTGGAAGCGCGAAAGCGGCTGCCGCTCAGGGAGTCTTTCCGCCAATACGCAATGGAGAAACTGGACTTGATGCCCTCTCTCGACTTGTCTGAGGAGAATGCAATCCACCTGCTGATCAGTGGGATCGGCAACCGACCTCTCAGAGAGACAGCCATCTCACTGAAATGCGGATCCATCGACGACTTCTTGGAAGAGATGCGTCGGTATCAGCAGAACCGCATAGAAAAACCGCGACCGACGCTAAATCCACAAGAGGCAAGGTGTCGACTGAGAAAGCTGCCGACAAGGAGAGTGCCATCTTCAAGAAATCCGGCGGCAGCACAAAATTTTGCGGGTACTGCAAAATTCAGGGCCAAAACCGGCTTGATTGCTACAAGCTGAAGAAGAAGGAGTTGACACCCGTAGCAACGGTCCAGGAGGCAGCGGACGAAGGTTCTTCCGAGGAGGTTACGGACGAGCGGTCTTTCGAGGAGGAACTGCTGGTAGCGTGCGTTTACGGTAGAGACCTTAAAGTAAAACGACTTCCGCTTACCGCGACTAGGCTTAACGGCGTTGCGTGCGATTGTCGGTCTTGGTGGACACCGGAAGTCCGATCTCTTTTGTGAAAACCGGCGCGCTTAAGCTCAGCTTTATAGCTCGTAACCGCGCGCTCAAACCTTTGCGATTAAAATATAAGGCGCTCAACGGTGTGCCGGTGAGAATTAAAGGCCTATTTAATACGACAATTATGTTGTCACTACTCGCGCATTTAGATGCGGAAATAATACTGCACCTGTTAGAGGCCGATAGGATCGTCGTGGATGTAATCATCGGTCGTGACTTCCTCGACGCGCACAGGATTACGGCGGTGTACAACTCGCGCGATAGCGATAACGGACGAATAACCCTACGGCCACCAAAATGTCTGCAAAAATTCGCAGAATGCGTCGACGGTCCCCAACCGCACCTGTATAACGAGATCATTACCGATTTCGATGCAAAAACGACAGAAAAACTCGTTGCTCTGTTGCTCGAAGTCGACCATGTGACGGGCGACAAAGTCGATGACGACTACGCGGTTAAAGTTCGACTTAAGGACGACACAATTTATGCATATGCACCGAGGCAATTTGCGCTCGCGGAAAAATTAAAAGTAAGAGAAATTGTTGATGATCTCCTTGCTCGTGACGTTATACAAAAAAGCTCTTCACTATATTGTGCACGCGTCGTGCCGGTGAAAAAGAAAAACGGGCAGATTCGATTGTGCGTCGATCTTCGCCCGCTCAACGAACGAGTGCTCAAACAGAAATATCCGTTCCCCGTCATAGAAGACTATATAGCGGTCATAGGGGACAAATCGGTTTTTACATTGTTCGATCTGAGGGAAAGTTTCCACCAGATTAAAGTACATTGGGATTCCACGAAGTATTTTTCCTTTGCAACGCCCGACGGTCAGTTCGAATACTACCGGTTACCATTCGGGTTTTGCGAATCACCCGCGGAATTTCAGAAGCGGTTGGTGAAGATTTTACAACCACTGATCCGAAAAGGGGAAGTAATCGTTTATATAGATAACATAATGATAGCAACTGACACAGTCGAAGAAAATTTACAAGTGCTTCGTGAAACCCTGACAATTCTTAAAAAGCACGACTTCGAGTTAAACACCGGCAAATGTCAATTTCTGCGAAATTAACACACCATCGAATATCTCGGTTACATAATAACGCTCGATGGCATCACGATAAGCGCGCGACACACCGACGCAATTAAAAACTTTCCGCGATCTCGCAACGTGCAAGAAATCCAGCAATTTTTGGGTTTAACCAATTATTTCCGTAAATTCATTAAAGACTACACGATTAAAGTAAAATTCTGCGGCACCTTCTGGGTAAAGTAGTGCTCTTTGATTTCAATTCAGAATGTTTCGCAGCCTTCGAGAATATAAAAAAAGAACTTATTTCGAAGCCGGTGTTATGCCTCTATAGCCCAACAGCAGAAACTCCGAAATTACACACCGACGCCAGTATTCACAGTTTAGACGGCATTCTGCTGCAAAAACAACGGTCCGGCGAATGGGCGCCTATCGCGTATTTCAGCCAGGCTACGAACAAGGCAGAGCAAAATTACAACAATTTCGAGCTAAAGATGCTCACAATTGTACGAGCCATCAAACGATTTCATATTTATCTTTACGGAATTAATTTCACGGATCACCGATTGCAACGCGTTGACGTAAGCGGTCAATAAAGCTAATTTAAACCCAAGAATCGCTAGATGGACGTTATCTCTACAAAATTATACATTTACGGTTAAACACAGATCCGGTGACAAAATGTCACATGTGGATGCGCTGAGCCGCGCGATTTGCTACATCGACACGCTCCCGCTCGAGCGAGAATTAGAGGTGCGCCAATCGTACGATCCGCGCCTGCGAGCGATCGCAACGGAGCTCGAGTTCAACGAGGATGAAAAATTCGAACTTGTAGACGGATTAGTGTACCGCAAATAGGAAGATCGTTCGCGCTTTGCAGTGCCGGAAGCTATGGTGATAAACGTGATAAGAGCACATCACGACGACATGGCCCACTGTGGCTTCGAGAAAACATTGCGCGGTATAATGCGATTCTACTGGTTCCCGTCGATGCGAAAAAAAATCATCGATCACATAGAGAACTGTTTGACTTGCATCTTAGCTAACGCCTCCCCGCGCGCTAACGAGGGGGAAATGCAGATTTCCACCCCGCTAAAATCGCCCTTTGAAAGTTTAGCAGTGGATCACTTCGGTCCGCTACAGTTAACGGAAGACAGATTTTGACATATTTTCATCGTTGTTGACGCATTTACGTGGCTGACGCCCACAACGACCAACACAAAAGAAGTGATCACACATTTGAAATTCTTGTTTCCGATCTTTGGGCGACCGACCGAGGTCATTTCCGACCGAGGCACAGCTTTCACATCTTCGGAATTTTCCGATTTCTTAGATACATTGAAAGTCGACGGGTGGCAGTGGCCTCTCCATGGGCAAATGGTCTCGCGGAGCGCGCCAACAGATTCTTGAAATCGACAATAGGCAAATTAATTACGACAACGTCCGAATAGAAATCGTGTATCGAGAAAGCGCAATATGTAATTAACAACACCTTTCATTCTGCGATTAAAACTTTACCTAATCGATTGTTGCTTGGCTACGAATGTCGTTGTCATAACAATAAAGGCCTTACGGATTTCATTGATTGGTTAGCCGATATAGATTCCGATATCGAGAAATCAAGGAATTCGAGCCGCGACGTTGCCATCGAAGTAAGTCAACTCCGAGCGTACAACAAGAATAAATATGACGCTCGACATTCCAAGCCGAGTAAATATAACAAAGGTGATCTCGTTATGATACGCGACCTTCAGGGCAAGCCTGGCAAAAGCTCGAAATTTAAATCGCCTTACAAAGGACATTTTGTGATAGCTAAGGCGCTGAATAATAACCGATACGTTGTGTGTGATATTCCAGGATTTAGTGTAAGTCCGAGACCGTACAACGCGATCTTGTCAAGCGATAAAATGAAACCTTGAATAAAATCCTTGGATAAACCCCCAGCGAAATTAGAGTAGCTAAGAGGAAAATGTAAAATACTAGAAATTTTACTTAACTATCTCCTTAAGAGTTTAACTTTTTACTATCAAAATTTGTTGTAATTCCAGAGAGTTTAAAAATTTCAATGTTTAGAAAATAAGTACTATTGTCGTACTGTAATCCATGTAATTTCTCTACAAATAAAAATATATGTACACCATTCGGGATGAATGGATCGTCAGGGATGGTCGATCTGTAAGATTGTAACTAACAGGCACCCAGTATACGTATCCGTGGCGCTACGGGCAGGATCAAGACTATCGACTTATAGTAGGATAAGATCAAACTAGCGGCGCTGATAATCTCCCGAAAACGGTTCGATAATTGGAGCAGCGATGATTCCGGCGAATTCGCTCCGAAACTGTCGTACAGTAAACGACTCGCGAATTACCTCTACCGTTAGCGCCAAACTTGTATTCTGATATTGCTCTCGCGGTTATATCGTTTCTTTATAAAAGTGCTTTTGTATCAGTAAGTGGTCTTTCAAATAAATTTAAAGTTAACCAACTTAACAATACTTGTGTCTCACTCCAAGCCTCTCCTCACCGTCCAGGTTCCTAAGGCGTGATACGCGCACGCCGGTTCGTCGTGAGGCGTCGGAGGTTTTTAGACTCAGCATAGAAAAGAGAAACGTTCATGGAATTCCTGGCCTTATCGCCAGGGTAACCGCTGGTAACCTGACGTTACCCGCCTGCTCGGTTGGTTAAGGGGATGCTAAAGTGAACGGCGAACTCAATCGAGGTCGGTCTAGACTCTAATGGTCCTGCGACATCTGCGGCCCTCCGTGAAACTAAATGCGACATTTGCGGATCTCTGCAGAACTAAAAATGATAAATATCGATAATACCAACATTTTTATCGACATTTATCATATAAGCATCATTTCTCTTCTATTTTCACATGAGCTCTGTTAGACAGATACTTTATTTCTTTTTATTACATAACAAAAAGAGAAGAGAAGAAGTACAATGAAGTACAGCGTTATATAAAAATTATATGCGTATAATAAATACTTATAGTATTGTGTCATAATTAGCTAGTTCAAACGCCTCCGATATTATATCTACAACACAATGTACAGCTGTAGCATTTTGTTATAACAAGCCAGTACACGATAGATAATGACCCTAGCAAAAAATTAGAAAGTCAGCACACAATAAATGCATCTGACATTTGGTTATAACTATCTACAGCACAATTTTCGGCTGTAGCATTTTGTTATAACAAGCCAGTACACGATAATAACCCTGGCAAAAAATTAAAGAGTCAGCACACAATAAATACATCTGACATTTGGTTATAACTATCTACAGCACAATTTTCGGCTGTAGCATTTTGTTATAACAAGCCAGTACACGATAATGACCCTGGCAAAAAATTAAAAAGTCAGCACACAATAAATGCATCTGACATTTGGTTATAACTATCTACAGCACAATTTTCGGCTGTAGCATTTTGTTATAACAAGCCAGTACACGATAATGACCCTGGCAAAAAATTAAAAAGTCAGCACACAATAAATGCTTTTCACATTTTACAACTGTGGCATTTTGTTATAAGTAGCCAGCTCACAAAACGCCTCTGGCAGTAATTACAAATGTAATTATAATTAGAATGGTTTACCGGTCTATGGCAAAAGAAACCTTTTCATACCTCATTATAGGTTTCTTACATAACGTAGTTCGTCTTCGCAGACGATACGGCGGCTTTCCGTTGTCCTCCGCTGCCGCTACCGTTGTCATAGTCGTTCAGTAGCTATTATCACCAGCACTAACGACGACGACGTCGGCGACGACGACGAGGACGACGTTGCCGCTACCGTTGTCGTGGTCGATCACTATTATCACTATCAATGACGACGACGACGACGACGACGATGACGACGTCGCCGCCGCTGCCGCTACCGTTGTCGTCGTCGTTCACTATTATCACTATCAATGACGACGACGACGACGATGACGACGTTGCCGCTACCGTTGTCGTGATCGATCACTATTACCACTATCAATGACGACGACGACGACGACGACGAGGACGACGTTGCCGCTACCGTTGTCGTGGTCGATCACTATTATCACCAGCACTAACGACGACGACCGACGACGACCGCCGACGACGACGACGACAACGACAACAACGGCGACGGCGACGGCGACGGTGACGACGACGACGACGATGACGAGGACGACGTTGCCGCTACTGTTGTCGTAGTCGATCACTATTACCACTATCAATGACGACGACCACGACGATGACGACGTCGCCGTCGCCGCTGCCGCTACCGTTGTCGCGGTCGTCCACTATTATCACTATCAATGACGACGACGACGACGACGACGACGAGGACGACGTTGCCGCTACCGTTGTCGTGGTCGATCACTATTACCACTAACAATGACGACGACGACGACGACGATGACAACGTCGCCGTCGCCGCTGTCGCTACCGTTGTCGCGGTCGTCCACTATTATCACTATCACTGACGACGACGACGACGACGACGACGAGGACGACGTTGCCGCTACCGTTGACGGCGGCGGCGGCGGCGCCGGAGAGCAGCCGGCGGAGAGCAGGCAATATGAGTAGGGACTGGGGAGCTCTTTCTCTCTCCTGCTTTCTTGAGGAGTGTCTCCTTCTCGATCTATCCTCTTCTGTCTCGAGCGTTCTCTTTCTTTCTTATAACAGGCGTAGTTTTGCTTTCAGCTACGAATTCCGATTTTCGTGTTGCAGAGCCGAGTTGCACACGCGCGCGCGCGACGTATTACTATATATACGTTTCCTACTTTTATATATGTATATATATATATTTTTTTTTATATATATATATATTTTTTTTTTATATATGAATAATTATACGCATATGGAATATACGTACAATTATTTATACATATAAGTTAGTAGGAAAATCTTGATAGAACAACATTTATTGTATGATAAAATCTTGCATAAAAATTTTAATCAGCAATTATGTACGTACATTTAGAACAATAGATATAGAAGTATTGACCTGTTGTAAAACATTGATAACTGCCGATGTAATTTCAAAATATTTCAAAGTATTCGGCAAAACTATGACGATATATATCGATTTTTTTATCTTAATAGTATATTTACAAAATTAGAAAGAAATTGAAAAAATATAGCTGTATTGTGCATGAAATATTTATAAATATAATTAATCCATATAAATGTTTACAAAAATGCTTAATTATTTCTAAATTATAATGTAAAAATATTGAATAATTGCACTAAGATGATACATTATTACAATTAGAACAAAGCAGTTTTGTCAAAATAACATCTCAGGAATATTTGTCAAAGATGAAATAAGTCTGAAATAGAGATATAAATGTTTCACAACTTATATAAAATTTATTTAAAAAATCGTTTTATTTTTTATTTAAAATGTTACCATGCTGTAATATTTCATACAGCTATATTTCTACATCATAATTTAGATATAGTTTTGGTTAACATTTATTTCAATTAATTCTTTTACTATTGTTTTATGTGTAGCACAGCTATCTTTCCTAATTATTTCTTTCCAAATTTACTTTTGCAAATGTATCATTGATATGATTCGCATATCGTTATAGTTTTAGTACCGAAATACTATTTTGAAATTAATTAAACAATTATCAATATTTTATAAAAGGTCAATACTTCTGATTACAATTTTTGCAAGATTTCGTCATCGAATTTGATAAATGTTGTCTTATCAGGGAATATCGCACGTCTCATCACCAATTTGACAACTCCACATCTGAAATCACATTTAGTTAAAAATAACGTCAAAACGTGTTATAACGTTCAAATAAATGTTACAATTTTTACATTTGTATTGTTTCTAATTTCAATTTAATGTTATAGAAGAACATTGTTCAATTTCTTAATTTTTTTTTTAAATAATATATTTTGTATTAAATAATTATAAAATGTTTACAAGTATATCACAAGTAAAAAAAGAACAAGATTTACAAATAATTAATATAAAAAGTCTTGTATAATCACCACTACTTGGTACGCATTAGCGGCCGGTTTTCTTCATAGCCTTGGATGCTGTTCTGCTCTCGCGCGCAAGGTGATTAAGTAAGAGGAATAACTGTCAAGAAAACAGAGCCAAAAATTGTTTGAATATTATTTGGGATGCATGTAATTTCCTTATTTGAATTATTTTACCTTAATATGAATACCTTGAGTTTTTAAACAAATGTACTGTAGAATAATATAATAATAAATTAGAATAGGCCCCTCCAGCGCCCATTCTCGTGAGACGCAACCAATATCTTTCTTCGTCTCTCCGATAATTTAATTGATCAATTTAATTTTTTTTAACGAAAAATAGCCAGCCCACAATAAAGCCTCTGGCAATTTCAAAAATACTTATCGATTAAATTTTTATAAATAAAATGAGACAAATTTATTTATTGGGAAAAGGCATCAATTTATTATGTTCTATAATTTTGACAAAATGTTGTCTCATACATTTTACATCCTTGGAATATTTTTCATTTGCAGGATTGCCTCCTAAGGCTACAGTTGTGGCGAAAGCGGCAGCATAAATTCCACAACTTGTGCCATCAGGTTGACATTGAACCTTTTCATATGTAATATCATTTTGCCTTATTTTGGGGTAACGAAGATGTATATAATTTTTTTCCTCAGCAACCAACTTATCGTATGAACAGCCAGGTAAACTGTCATACACGTGAAGTTTGTTACCATCAAAAAATATACATCGCCAATGACCGCTACAATTTCCTCCGATTATTTGTAAGCTTTTGTCCCTTTGACTAGCTTCAATCATGTCGGGGTAAACTATATATAACACATTTTGCGTTTCGTATTGAGATGTTTCTCTTACAACGCGTAAAAATTGTGCTAACGATTCATCGTCTAATCTGCTATATATAGGCAGGACATTTCTTTTTATATGCGAGATGAGAGGAACATCTTCATCCAAATACTTTTTTAAATTTGCAACCTGTTTCTCAGACAGGCTTTGCTTCTCACTTGTATCATTAACAATGATGCAATCATCATCTTGCACCACATTTTGAACAGTCGTAGCAGCAATAATTGTTGCTTTTGTGAAGGAAATGTTACATTTCAATTTTTTTTCTTTGACGGCATTTTTATTTTCTATTACATTTTGCTGAATTTTTTTTTTTGTTGCTGCTTCTTGCGCTTCAACAATATAGCTTGGATTTCTGATAGGCATATGCCTATTGTGACGACTATCCAAGATTTCTGGAAGCATGCATTCTTTATAAAAGTGCAGTAGGGCAGGCAACATTTTATTTGTCCAAAAAACAACATCTTTATTTACGTATGTTATTTTTATGCTTTTTGGTGTCCATATAGCAAAAATGCAATATTCTCGCCGCGTTATGTTTAATTGACCCTGAATTTGGTAAAAAAATCGGTGGTTTCGATTTATTTCATCAGGGTTATTTCTATCAAATATGCCTTTCAAAGAAGATATTGTTTTTATGGCTTCTTCCGCTGTCAAATGTTCAGCTGATAGGGGACATTTGATTTCTATTAAACCATTTTCATCTATGATACCATCAGGAGAAGCACCGAGACAAGGATTTTCATAATCTATGAAAAATCCGCAAGGCTGTATATCTTTGTTTAATTTTGCGGCTAAGTCTTTTCTCGCCTCTTCTTCTCGTTCGCGACCATATATCATTGCTGCGGTATCAATACACGGAGGATACAAAATATTCTTTACCGTCATTCCGCAAGAAGTTGTCGCTCTCATTTTGCATACATTTCCGAAATTAGATGCTGTTAACCTTTCAGATCTCAGTGATAACCATAGCTCGGATTCACTTTGTTTTATTGTATCCCGTTCAATTTTTTCCCAGTTCTTTGCATCTTCGGACAATTTTTCTAAATGTTTTTGCCGAAATTGTTGTAATACATCATCTGGAAGATCTGGTTTTTCTGATTGCGGGCCATAAAAACGATCTGTTCCTTCTCGTATTAATTTCCTTTTTCTTCCATTTATTTGTCGAGATTCTCTGGTTCTTGCAACTTTTATTTGCCTTCGCTTTTCCAGGTTCTCGACAATTGAAGGAACAACTTTATCCATACCTTTATGCAGTTCGGTAAGAACTTGCTGTGTGTTATATTGTAAAACTGATCCCGCAATTCTAGCGTTATAAGATCCGCGTGCACCGTAAAAGACACCCTTTCCGCTCACCACTTTGCAGACGTTCGAATGAAATGCTTCCGCATTGTTATTCGTAACGTTTTGTAATAAGCTGTCAGCGTGAGCACTTAGATATTTTAGAATATCCTCTACTTTTTGATAGAGACCGTGCCACGTCAGAAGCCGAACAGAACTTTTTTTTGTTACACGATTTTCTTCGCATTTACGACCACGTTCTTTACATTTCTTATGCTCACCAAACACATGACTAGGAATGTTTAATATGTCGAGTCGTAATTCCCTTGCCTTGTAATGTTGAGGTTGCTGTTCTTTCATTCGTAAAGAAACTGCTTCTTTCACCTCTTTTCGTATCGTCAGAATATTTTGTTTTACAATTTTTCTTGCCTCGACAAAACCAAGTTTTCTTTGCGTTTTTGGCTGAGTCATCGAAGCCACGGCTTGTAATTTATTGCACATATTGCGAAGCAGATGATTGCTACATTCTATTTTGTTAACCATTACCTTTTGTTCGCGGTATGGATTATTGTTTTTTATACTATGATATACATTACTGTCACCATCGGCGATAAGTGTTTTGTATATCAAATTATGCATTTCGATGCTACACTTAAAACCACATGCAAGGGCATCGCTCTCCATACGTGTGGAACTTTCTTTGCGATCAAAATTTTTATAACATTTATGAGCTTTCGGTTTAAAATTTTGTCGCTCTGCAAAATCACATATCGCACAATATTTATTGCGAATACCAATAAACAGAACTTGTCCTGTGCGATAACCAAGTATAGCACCAACACCGGACAGTGAATCATATTTTTTGCCGTATGATCTCTTACTCCAACTGCTATCTGCTACAACGGTTATATGTGCAATACCGTCCTTTATTTCATTTTTTTCAATAGCAAGTTGTCTTTCGAGTTTACCTGCCTCTTTCATATTTTTCATGGCAGTCTTCTCGAATTCATCAACTATTTTTTCGCAATATTTAATATAAGTTACTTGAGACATGCAACGAATATTCATGCCTGCGCACATCTCTTCCAGCGTGGAATAGCCAATTCCTGCTGTAATAGTTGAAGCCACAGCAGCAGTGTTAATATCTAATACCTCTGGTTCTGTGGATTCTGACCAGATAGTAGCTGTATAATGGCACATTTTGCATTTGAAAATTAATTGCGTCCGTAACCCACGGTAATAAGTTGTTTCGACTCTCCAATCTTTAAATTGGCAGTCAATTCCTCGCGCATGATTTTCAAATACTTTGTGCAACTCTTTAAACAAAAAAGACAGGTCCACAATGCGACGACCTTCAGGTATATTATCATGGATATCTCCATCCACAATGCCTGTGTCATCGATAACAAGCGTTTTGTTATCTTCGCAATTATCGATCTCTTTATACATACCTTTGTTTATTGACGTATCCAAGCTGTAATCATTTCTGATCTGTGAATCCATCGCATCAGTCTGCAATTTTACATCGGAAATCGGAAAATCGCGCGCGACAGATTCATCTGCAATATCGTCACACACTTTTGTGCCAACTGCCTCAAGTGCCCTCAATAATCTACGCCTGTAAAAAGATATAAATGCGTTAGGTTAGGTTATTTTGTCAGTAAAAATTTATAGTTTTTTGTGTGGAACATTTTACATAATCCTGAAAAAATTGAATCTCTAAAAAGATAGAACAGTTCTGCGTTTATCTAACTTCTAATTTCTTTCATTGTTATTTAATATTACCTTACTAATAATAATATATAATAATATAAATTTCTGAGAAAAACGATCATGTTGAAAATTACACTTTTTGCAATTACTCTAAACTAAATTAGCCAGCTCACGAAAAACGATTCTGGCAATCACTTACAACTAGCCAATCCATGATAATGCCCCTGGCAAGAAATTAAAAAGTCAGTCCACGATACACGTCTCTGACAATACAATAAAAATAGCCAGTCCACGATAATGCCCCTGACAAGAAATTGAAAAGTCAGTCCACGATACACGTCTCTGACAATACAAAAAAAATAGCCAGTCCACGATAATGCCCCTGGCAAGAAATTAAAAAGTCCACGATAGACGTCTCTGACAATATAATAAAAATAGCCAGTCCACGATATTGCCCCTGGCAAGAAATTGAAAAGTCAGTCCACGATACACGTCTCTGACAATACAAAAAAAATAGCCAGTCCACGATAATGCCCCTGGCAAGAAATTGAAAAGTCAGTCCTCGATAGACGTCTCTGACAATATAATAAAAATAGCCAGTCCACGATAATGCCCCTGGCAAGAAATTAAAAAGTCCACGATAGACGTCTCTGACAATATAATAAAAATAGCCAGTCCACGATATTGCCCCTGGCAAGAAATTGAAAAGTCAGTCCACGATACACGTCTCTGACAATACAAAAAAAATAGCCAGTCCACGATAATGCCCCTGGCAAGAAATTGAAAAGTCAGTCCTCGATAGACGTCTCTGACAATATAATAAAAATAGCCAGTCCACGATAATGCCCCTGGCAAGAAATTAAAAAGTCCACGATAGACGTCTCTGACAATATAATAAAAATAGCCAGTCCACGATAATGCCCCTGGCAAACAAATTAGAAAGTTAGCTCATGATTAACGCTTTTGATTATAATCATCAGTAACACGTTTTATAGCTGTGGCATTTTGTTGTAACTAGCCAGCCTACGCGAAACGACTATCTGACAATTTCAACTAGCCAGCCCACGTAAAACGACTTTGGTAATTAATTTAAAAACGTGTGTCAAAATAAACATGATCACAATACATTATTCAATAATTCAAAGTACTAATTACGTAAAAGTAGTATTCACAGTAATATTTATATGAATATAAATAATTTGTACATAAAAATTGAAATAAAACAGAACTGTATCTTTCAAATCAGAGATTCATTTTTTTCCCGTTTATTGATAAGAATTCACTTAGGCATTTGTATCTCACGAACAATGTTACAATGAATCAAATTTTAATGAAAATATGATGTAGGTAATATGTATCTTTTTAAAGTGCTAATTTTAATAACGATTAACATTTTTTAATTATGTTTATTATAAAACATTGTTACCTAAAAATAACATTTGTACCACTAATACATTATAAAATTACACATTTCCTTTTATAAATTTTGTGAAAATAATTTATTTTCTTTTGTAATTAAATTATATTTTTATATAATTATTTAATTATTATACATTATATTTTCATATCTGATAGTTATCATTAATTCTGAATTACAATATTTATATATATTAAAATTCTAAAGCATATTCCAAAAGGAAAAGTTCTAACTATTTGGTTTGGTTCAAGGAGATGCCAATTTTATTGCTCCTGAAATGAAAGCGTTTTTTGTTTTGTTTATAAGCATCCAGCAGCTCATAGATAAGACATGAGAGGAAAGAGAAGGACAGTAGGACTTCAAAATCAGCACGTAGCATACTTTTTGAGCCTGTATTCATAGTTATAAATAAGTTTCACTTTTTGAAAGAAAAAAAAATGTATAAATGAATATGTCATTCATTACATTTTTAATCAAAGATTGAAAATTATTAACGACTATAAATATGTGCCTAAATTCCAGCTCTAAATCACAGCAATAATCTTCAATTCTTCTACAATCTAAAATAATTAATATAAATAAATTATAGAAAATAATTTGACGGAGCAATGGGGTATGTGTTTTTGCTACTTGCAACGTGATCGACCGAGTGTTGTTAAACAATTTGCAAATGACATCCCAGATTGCAGAGAATTCAAAAACAATTCAAGTTCTTTTCGTCAATTCTGAGTTTATTTTGAGATGCAAAATTTCTTTTTGCATGTTAAAAGACATTCTTAAATAATATAAAAATAATTTTCAAAAATTTGAATTTCTCTGTGCTATCTAAGATGACAATATGTATTAAAAAATTCTGCAAAAAAAATAGTTTGGCGATTTGTCCAAATTTAATAATTTACTTTCAATATACACACAAGACGTAAATCAATCATTATAGGTGTATACAACTATGAATTTTTATTACATTTTAAATACAAAAAATATAAAAAAAACTTGTATAATATACTTTTTCTATCATTTGCCGCGTTACATAACAAATATAAAAATGTACGTTTTTACAAACATCTTATGAAAGAAACAAATATATATATACATATATATATATATATATATATATTGTGAATAACTTTTTCTATAATTATTTATAACTTGTATGTAACTATGTATAAATTTGTAAGAAAGATGACTAGGAAAATCATGCCAGGAAAATCAAGGTTTTATAACGTTCATTTTTATAAAAAATTCTTGTTCAATTTACAAGACTTGGTATGTCGGTTTGCATTTTGCATCGATTTTTATCTCCAGTCAACGAAGCGCAATCTAATTGCTCCGCTCTTCCTTCGCTTTACACGTGGGCCTGTGCGCGGCGGCGAGGTAAAGGGAAATGCTCGGAAACGGTCTCTTTTCGTTTCGAGCTTTTCTCTTTTATCTTTTATTGTGTCTCGTCAAACCGCGTTGCCATGTTACTTCTTCCGTCTTCTCGCCAAGCGGAATTGCCGATGCCACGAGTTATACGATTATGCATTTTTCTCTCTTCACTGAGTTGAGAGAAAAAGCATGAGACGCTGTGGTCCTATGGACAACTGCGGCGTTCTCGCCGTTTCACATGCCGATCGAGTATACGTATACCGCTCGACGATAGTTCGCGTGCACGGCTCGCCGTTCTAGGCGATTCTCTTTCTCTCTCCAACTATCCTTTACGCTGTTTGCTTTTATCTCGTTACACCTTGATACATGATTTTCGATTTTTATTTGCCGACCATGCGACGAAAATTTTGTACTATTGCGTCTACGAGTAAAATTCGGTCCGTAAACATTGATTTAATAAATTTGATAAGATTGTAATATTCATTTACACATTCACTGCGGTAGAACCCGCTATTCAAGCATTCTCGAGAAGATGATAAAATACTTCTAGCACTTATACTACAGTTACGGAAAGAAAAACGTCAATTGGTCTCTTTGACAGGATGGTCGTGATTCTTGGTTATCATGCTGAAGGTTCCAGGTTCGATTCCTTAGAACAAGATTTTTTTTTTTGTAAAATGTAGTATTAAAAAAAATCCAAAAATTCACAAATGCTTTTTCACAATTAAATTAAATTTAAATTGAACACAAAACACAAATGTAAAAATTATACCAATTTTTTGACGTTTTCAAAACACTCATCGTAAATTTTCATGGCAAATATTTCTTTTGTGTTCTTGAGAAAGTATAATTCAATTGATAACAGAAGAGTATTTTTAAACTTTCTAATATCTTTGTATAATAACGTACTTAGCATAAATAATTAAAAATGATGTACCAATAATATATAATAATTTTAAAAAATATTTGGAAGTTTAAAAACTTTCTTCTGTTATCAATTTAATTAAATTTTCTCAAAAACACAAAAGATATATTTACCATGAAAATTTTCAATGAGTGTTTTGCAAACGTCAAAAAAATTGGTACAATTTTGACATTTGTGTTTAGTGTCCAATTTAAAATTAATTTAATTATGAAAAAGCATTTGTGAATTTTTGGATTTTTTTTAATACTACATTTTACAAAAAAAAAATCTTGTTCTAAGGAATCGAACCTGGAACCTTCAGCATGATAACCAAGAATCACGACCATCCTGTCAAAGAGACCAATTGACGTTTTTCTTTCCGTAACTGTAGTATAAGTGCTAGAAGTATTTTATCATCTTCTCGAGAATGCTTGAATAGCGGGTTCTACCGCAGTGAATGTGTAAATGAATATTACAATCTTATCAAATTTATTAAATCAATGTTTACGGACCGAATTTTACTCGTAGACGCAATACTACAAAATTTTCGTCGCATGGTCGGCAAATAAAAATCGAAAATCATGTATCAAGGTGTAACGAGATAAAAGCAAACAGCGTAAAGGATAGTTGGAGAGAGAAAGAGAATCGCCTAGAACGGCGAGCCGTGCACGCGAACTATCGTCGAGCGGTATATGTATACTCGATCGACATGTGAAACGGCGAGAACGCCGCAGTTGTCCATAAGACCACAGCGTCTCATGCTTTTTCTCTCAACTCAGTGAAGAGAGAAAAATGCATAATCGTATAACTCGTGGCATCGGCAATTCCGCTTGGCGAGAAGACGGAAGAAGTAACATGGCAACGCGGTTTGACGAGACACAATAAAAGATAAAAGAGAAAAGCTCGAAACGAAAAGAGACCGTTTCCGAGCATTTCCCTTTACCTCGCCGCCGCGCACAGGCCCACGTGTAAAGCGGAGGAAGAAGGGAGCAATTAGATTGTGCTCCGATGACTAGAGATAAAAATCGATGAAAAATGCATATCGATATACCAAGTCTGGCAAATAGAACAAGATTTTTTTATAAAAACGAACATTATAAAAGCATGATTTTCCTGGCATAACGTAGTCATCTTTCTTACACATTTATACATGTTACACATAATTTCAGAAAAAGTTATTCACTATGTATATATATATATATATATATATATATATATATATATATATATATACATACATATATATATATATATATATATATATATATGTATATATATAGATAAATATTATATAGATATGTATATATAATTTTTAAAAATGATTTAGAAATGTCGAATGTGATTATGACTCAATCTATTTTATACGATTGTCATTATGATTTGCATTTTTTACGTCCTGTATATTGAAGGTATACTATATTCCATGGTTGGATAAGTTAAGCCTTTTTTCAACTACATTAAATTAAATTTAATGATTTATACAATTAATTTAGTTACGTTAAAAGTTACATGATCAAAAAACTAATTAAGTTACGTGTAAATTAACTAGAGTTATTAGAAATTAATTTTGAAAAACATTATTCATATTCAATTACAACATTGTAATTTTATAAAATTAAATTACTCAAAACAATTATAATATGGATGAATAAATAAATTTAATATTTTATTTGTATATTAAAATTGTATAATATAACAAAGAAATCTTATATTTGAGATAAGAATGTATTTTTCTCTTACATTTATTTCTTATACATAAATAAATTTTTAACTTGGGGGAAAAATGTTAATGAATTAAAGTAAATGTGTTTTAAAAATAACTTAACAATTAAATCATTAAAATGTAACTAAGTTATGTTAAAAATTATTAACTTCAGCTTTATTAATTTTTAACTCCTAGTTACTACCCATCTACCCAACCCTGTTATATTCCATTCAGACGAAACACTATTATGGAAGTTAAATAATCTGCGCGCGCGTGCGTACGTACGTGTGTGTGTGTGTGTGTGTTTGTGTGTGTCTCAGAAATGGGATATTTCAAGGCAGCTTTAGGGACGTAGAAACGGTCAAGAATAACAAAAAAGTCACATCATTTTGCGATATTTGCTATAATTATGGAATTATAAAATAAAACGTGAGAACCAATGTTTGGTTACGCCGCGCTTTGCATAGCCGATTGCATCTTGGTCGATGGCGGCGATGCGTGTCGAAGGAAAGGTCTAAATTAGACACTAAGGCGCCATGGCACCTTCCCCTCGCCGCGCGACTCCATCACCGAACGGGATGTGAGCGGCTACGCAAGGCGTAACCGAATTGGCTCTCACGTTTTATTTTATAATTCCATAATTATAGCAGATATCACAGAATAAAGGAAGACTTTTTCGATCTTCCCGCTTCTACGCTCCTACAAATCAGTCGTATCCTACTTCTGGGATAGACCTTCTCGGACCTGTAGAGAGAGAGAGAGAGAGAGAGAGAGAGAGAGAGAGAGAATTAATAATAATTAACGAGACTCACCTTTTCACCCATGCTTTTTTGACAGATAGTCTGGGTCGACATAGCCCTGGTCTTGACTTATTTCCCATTTTATAAAACGAACTATTTTTTACAATGTACGAACTACACGTAACACGTTTCTTCGTGTAACACAAATGTCTATATAATAAAAACTTTTATTATTTTTTCACACTTCCATATACTTATTACTCATCTAGTACACTTCTCAGTTGTACAGTACACGCGATGTGTATCAGGTCGCGCGACGACGAAAGAAGTGAACTCAAGTCGATGACTGCTGACCATGTCGTCGCTGTTTTGTTTACGCGCATCAACCGTTAGCGAGATTATGCGACTATCTTTACGCATGCATGTAACCAATATTATCTATTTACTGTGGGTTTGAAAAATGTGTCAATTTCTAATGCCGTTTCTAATTTTCATTTTGTAGCTATCTTATTGTAACACATTTTCAGAAACGGGACTATTCCAAGATTAAAAGTTTTTAGTGTGTGATTTACAATTAAAATGTACATATTTATAAATTTAGCATAAAGATATTATAACAAATATATATATATATATATATATATATATATATTTATATATTTTTTTTTAGTTTTATGTATTTTTTTAATATCATTTGCTGCATTATTTATAAAAAATGATGAATAATAAGTCTCAAAAATGTGTCTTTAATAATAATTATGTTGATAATTCTTGATATCCTCTTTTATTGCGCATACTTTTATAAAAAAGTAAGCGCATACTTTTATAAAAAAAGAAAGCGCAATGCGTTTGACAAAGTAACATAAAACTAAGAGACTTATATGGAAATTTTGCAGATTGTTATGTCAAAAATCGCTCTGTGATAACGCACAAAACTCACAATCGCGAGGTCAATGGTTCGAGTTTTAATAAATAAAAATATTTTAAATTATATTACAATTTGTACGTAAAGTAATTGTAACTTACATACTTTATACATTTTGTATAAAAATGTGGAATTTTCTTTCTTTCTTTCTATGTAAAAAATTTGTTTTCAAAATTTCTATAAGTAAAATTCAGAAAACCCTAATGTTATCAGGAATTGTAATAACAAATTGAAATAATGAATACGACATCACTGATCGAAAGCAGTTCTTAGTGCTGAAATATATTTTCTAGATAAATTTTACAAAGATTTACAAGATTCCCGCTACACCCTGCAATTTTGCTGGATAAACACAGCTTTAGAAGAATCTAAATATTATATTACGAAATTAAATTGCTAATCCATTTAATTATTTATTTGCTACTTGTATGCATCTCTACTATCTCCCCTACTCCCGGGTAGTTAAGGAATTCAGGAAGTTCTAACTCTGGTGAAAGCAATATTTTTCGTAATAATTTCCTCACAGTTTTTCGGCATTAGAGAGAGAGAATAGTAGAAATGCATTCAAGTATCAAATTAATAATAAAATCGATTAGCAATTCAATTTCGTGATATAACATTCGGATTTTTACTGTGTCTGATAAAATTGCGGCACAGTTTGAGAGAATCTTGTACATGTTTATAAATTTCATGTAGGAAAAAACACGCATTTTAGGAATATATTCTATTTAGAAATGTAGTTTTTTATCTAATAATATAATTTTACTTTTGTTTCATTTCTATTATCAGAATAATAGACGAAAGTAAAGGAATTATAATATTTCCAGTAGATTACACAGAGATCTAAAATCATATAACTATGCATAGCTAAATTGGGCGAAATACTGTTTCAAAATTATATCCGCAATTATCAATATTTTATATAAGATCGATATTTGTACATCTATATTTGGAAATACATGTACATGATTGCAAATTGTAATTTTTGTGAGAGTTTGTCGTATAATAGACTTGTTTTCTATTCCTGCACTAGAATGCACTGGAACGTTCCTTCTTGCTTTCACTAACTTTCAAATATATATCTATTTCATTTTAAGTACACTCTAATTCAAGGAGTTCAGGAAGAGAAAACAAACAGAACAAATGTTCTATACTGGTTCTTCTAGTTATTTTTTTATATGAATAATTTGACATATGTTAGAAACGTATCACGAATATTTTTTTATATAAATATTTATATACATATATATAAACTTGTAAAGAATAATGTCTTACGCGTATCGCAACGCAGATTGACAAATCGAGATCGGAAATCGTGTCTAAAGCTGTAGAGGAAAGGAGACAGATGAGCTCCCCACTCTTCGCTGCTCGACGAGAGCGCTACCGTTACGACGAGCGAGCGAGCGTTTCTTTCTCGTTTCTGCTCTGCTTCGGACCACGCGGGTGCACGCGGGATTCGTGAGGCCGAGTCCCGAATCCCGGTTTACTATCAGTACTGAATATCTATAGTTTACTATAAATACTTTAGTATACTATAGATCCTCAGTACTGATAGTATATATCGGTGAAACAGTTAAGTGATCGAACCGGCGGCCACGTGTGTAATAAGGAGCGTAACGGAAAGCCGTGCGGAAGAACAGGAGAGGAAGCGTGCGGAAGAACAGGAGAGGAAGCGTGCGGAAGAACAGGAGAGAAAGCGTGCGGAAGAACAGGAGAGGACATGCCAAGACGTAAGCATTAATTATTTGTTTAATTAAATATGTGCGTGTATATATGTGGGTGTATGCGCGTAGTGTGTGTATGTATGCGTGTGTATGTGCGTGGTGTGTGTGTGTGTATGTGTGTGTGTGTGTGGGTTCCAGTGAGAACACACATACACGGCATGTGATAGGATCCGCAATGTAGGATACCTGTATGCCTTGCGTAGAAACACACACACACACACACACACACACACACACACACACCAGTGAAAAATGATAACACAATCCACGTGCGTGTGTACATGTATATGTGTTTCTACATAGTTATACGTTGTGTAGAAACACACACATACACGCACGCACGCACACACGCCGATTTCGTTATCAATTCACACTGGGGTGTGCGTGTATGTATGTGTATGTGTGTGTTTATCTATACAAAGCATACATCTAAATCTGGATTTCAAATTGCGGAATCTGTTGAATGCCACACGCAATTTAGCGAGGCTAGCGACAGTGGCTACGTTTTGTTTCACGCATAATAGCTTCTCGCTATACTAATACGCATAGTACATTATTTTATCCTTGTAATTCTTCAAATGTTAAACAAGGACGAAATGATATATCATGCACATCATGTGTGAAACGGAACGTAGCCAGTGTTGCGCGCGCCGCAGCTACTTGCTCAGGCATTGGTCGCTTGAGATACGAAATGAAATCATTCGTTGTAAGAGATCGCGCCACAGAGTGACATTAAACTAATATTCTCTCCCTATAAATTCCTTGTACATACTTGTGTACGGCATGTGACAAGATCCGCAATCAAGGATACCTGATTCAGATGTATACACAAGCATGTGTAAGGAATTTATAGGAAGAGAATATTAGTTATGTCACGCTGTGGCGCGATCTCTTACAGCCAATGATTTTATTTCATATTTTAAGCGACCAATGTCTGGGCAAGTAGCCGCGGCGCATGCAACACTAGCCTCGTTGATTTATATAACTCTATCAGATATCTTACACATGCATGCCGTGTACGTGTGTGCTTGCATTCTTCACTTCAGCACATATACGGCAAACATACTTGCGTGTGATATTTGATCCGCAATTTGAGATCCTTGATTTCAATTCATAGGTGTCTTTAAAATTTGTTTTTTTTTCCAGGTAGCGAAGGAGGCTTGCCGAAAGCTTTGGCAACAGAGGAAAAGAGAAAGCAGAAAGAAGAAGAGGAGAAGAGATCGAAAGAGAATGAGAAAGTAGAGAAAAAACTGAAAGAGAAAGAAGAGCAGCAAAAAAGACTGAAAGAAAATGAAGAACAGGAGAAAAGACTGAAGGAGCAACAAGAACAGGAGAAAACGCAGAAAGACAAAGAAGAGCAGCAGACAAGATTGAAAGAGGAAGAACAAAGGAAAGAAGAAATTCAAGAAATGGCAAAGGTATTTATGTATTTTTTAAACAAAGCCAATTTTTTAAATTAATTTTTGTGCTAACACAAGGAACAAAAATGTATTATGTTACATTTATTTCGAATGAGAAAAAGAACGATTAAGAATTTATTATATCTTTTTTAAACATCCCTAATAACAAATAAATTTTGATTGTTTTAGAAAATGGAAAGAATGCGGAGGAGCATTCAGAGAATTACTAAAAAGAACAACCGGAGATTCGCTCGTGGCGGGTACGGGCAAAGATTTCCCAGTTTGCCAGCGTACCCGCCACCGCCGTCAGCTGCAGCGTACCCGCCACCGCCGTTGCCAGCAGCGTACCCGCCAGCTGCAGCGTACCCGCCACCGCCGCCGCCAGTCTGCAGCGTACCCGCCACCGCCGCCGCCAGTTACGTACCAGCCACCGCCGCCGCCAGCAGCGTACACGCCACCGCCACCGCCAGCAGCGTACCCACATCCGTTAGCGCCAATGGGAGCGTACCCGCCAATGTACCAGTCAGCCGGAGCGTACGCGCAAAGACATCCGCAACCACCGGCGTATACGTATGGGTTATATTATTATTAAAAATAATGGTATAACACATACCGAAGTAACCTTTCTAGTAATCTTAATTTAGCAACTTGACAACTTTAATGTAATGTCACTGTAATTATTGTTTATGTACCATATTCGATTTGTAATTTTTTGTTCAGTTGTAAAAGGGAGTAGAGAGTAATGTGCACAGCCGGATTCGCGCAAGGTGCGCACGCATTTGTCATTTGTGCTGATTTATCAGCAAAATGATTGTGAAAAATGTAAGAGCGTGTATCTTTACGGATCAATTTGTACTCGTTTATTAATATAAATCAATTTGGACTGATTTATTAATATAAATCGATACAAATTGATTCGTAAAGATTCATAGTTGAAGAGATACCATAGTCTCTCGTGCCAAGTACATTGAGCAACGCTACGCGATCCGCAACTCTTCAAACGGTATAATTTAAACGGCGAATAATAATTTTTTTACTTTTACGAATTGTGCATAGTCTGGTACTAATTATGTTTTCTTCATTTGTGTACTACTTTTGTTTAGTGAAAATATCTCTTGTGAACACTGAACACAACGAGGTGACAGTTTTAGTCTCCAAAATTGTAACCGTACGTTTAAACAAAAGTAAAGCGAGAAGCTATGTGGAAAATGAAATTTGCTATTTAGAGATTTAAAAACTTGAACCTCATAACATCAATACATCGGTTGAGACGAGTGACACCGTGCATTGGTGGCACATGTGCATTCAGTATATTTCATAAACATCTTTTTCATGTTATTACCAATGTGAACTATCTTTCGATGAGAAAACTTTTCAAGTCAGTTCCAGACTATGCACCATATTCGATTTGTAATTTCTTGTTCAGTTGTAAAAGGGAGTAGAGAGTAATGTGCACAGCCGGATTCGCGCAAGGTGCGCACGCATTTGTCATTTGTGCTGATTTATCAGCAAAATGATTGTGAAAAATGTAAGAGCGTGTATCTTTACGGATCAATTTGTACTCGTTTATTAATATAAATCAATTTGGACTGATTTATTAATATAAATCGATACAAATTGATTCGTAAAGATTCATAGTTGAAGAGATACCATAGTCTCTCGTGCCAAGTACATTGAGCAACGCTACGCGATCCGCAACTCTTCAAACGGTATAATGTTAACGGCTAATAATAATTTTTGTAATTGTATGAAGTGTTCATAGTTCGATACTTATTTTACGTTTTCTTCATTTTTTTACTTTTTTTGTTTAGTAAAAGTATCTGGTCTGAAAAGTGGATGTAACATAATGAGATGACAGGTTTTGCCTCCAAAACGAAAAAATTGTAACCGTACGTTTAAAGAAAAATAAAGAGAAAAGCTATATGGAAAATTAACATTTTATACTTCTTCTGTATAATAGCTACATTATATACATGTAAATGCGAGCAAAGTTTAATTGTATTTTTATGTAATTTTTTATTGTCTTATATTTTTTTCGCTATAAAAATAACGGGTTTACGAAGCGTGATGCGGAATCGCGTACATCTATCCGAGCTTCATCAAATGTAAAAATTCTTTTATTTTGAAATAAAGAAGATTCATGAGAAAAACCACACAAATGAGATCATAAATTGGTTCAATAGAATAATCTACTTTAAAAAAATCCATCCTTTATTTCGCTTTGCATTGTTGCTAAAATGGAAAAATTTTGTAACACAGCTCGTAATATTTGAACGTCTTTTGTGATTATTGTAATAGTTATATATAATCATACGCTAATTAGTTTTAACAAACATTTTTTTCGTATTTATTTAAATTAAAATTATTAAAAATTGAATTATTTTGTTCTTTTTCTAGTCATTTATAATTGATTGGGAATTTTATTACGTCAATCGTTTGACGGTATTGGAAAGAATTAGGGCAATCGCAAAATGCGATTCTATCGACGTTTCTCCATCATCCTTTATATGTGTCATGGGCTGCGTTTCGAAATTCACTATTAGTACTAAAAATCTTTATTATACTACAGGTCTAGAGTAAACGGAACTACAGATTTTTAGTACTACCAGTGTATATTAGAATTTAAGCCAGACGAAGCAGATAACACGCTCGCCGTGTTTCATTTTTTTGATAGGAAACCTAACCTAACCTATTATTGCTTAGCTTAGATTCAATCCAATCGATCGATAAACAGATCGATTGCTTCGTCCGACTTGAACACTGCCATCTGTCAAAATACAGGGCAACTAATTGTCTGCTTTCTTCTGCTGCGATCAGCTGTGATATATCGAGATCAGACGTACGTGTGCTCACAAATTTTCTGTCAAAGAAATCTTTTATATTAGACTTCTAAGCCAAATTTTGAAAATTTTACGTTGTTCTGGCGTCTAATCTGCACCTCACTGCACATTCATTTTGTAGGAAAAGACCGTCAAATATTTGTACGAAGCGAATATTGCCACTCGTTGACAGCTCTGGATGCCATACTAGACTATGATTAGATAAAATGATATAAATTTAACGTTTTCGGCATAAAGTGGCGTGCTGTGAGGTACATTAAAGTTTATACTTTAATTGTAGAGAAGGATTTTGAAATCTAATAATTGCAATTAAAAGAAAAGTTTGACAGAAAATTAATCGTTTTCTGTCGGTAAAAAAGGACCATGTTTAGTATCCCCTTAAGCTCGTGCTTGTTGTTAAACACTTAAGAGCCTGTTTAAAGTTGGATTATGGTATAAGAATTAATAATACAAATTATTTTATGTGACAAATGTCATAATTAATATTGTAACAATACGCCCCTCCACCGTCCGCGCGCCTCCGTTCCGTCCATCAAACACCGAGCACCGAGCGTGGCAAGAGGCCACGTGCACGCATAGCTTAATCTCGCGGCGCAAGCGCGCCGACCGTGGCGTTCCACAATGCTCCCACTCCAGCTTGGCCGACCGAACGCGTGGATTGGCTTGCCCAACCGCGCATTCGGATATATAAGCCGGCAGTGGAAACGCAGAAAACAGATCCGCCCGACTCTCCAATCTGTCCAGACGACCGAGCATCCTCGATCGCTCCCTGAAGACAAGCATCCTCGATCGCTCCCTGAAGACAAGCATCCTCGATCGCTCCCTGAAGACGAGCATACTCGTCGTTCTCCAGTTTCTCGACGGGCATTTCCGTCGTTATCCTCGGCCAAATATTCTCGACCAGTCAACTCCGAGATCCTGGACGAGCATCCTCGACGTTATCACTGGCCGAGCATTCTCGACCAATCACGCCCGAGATCTTTGGCGAGCATTCTCGTCATTATCACCGGCCGAGCATTCTCGATCAATCACCGTCGTCCTCAAGTACCTTGATCGCCACGCGGACACCGAGGCGAATTTTGTAACTTAGTCATTGGCACGGCATCCGCGCCCTGTCGATCGAGCGTCCATTTGCACGAGGCGCGCTCGGGCAAATCGTGGAGGCGAACGCGCCGGCAACGGCCCGCACTCGCGGTGTCCCACACGCACGCGCACACACGACCGCGCTAGCCAATCCTGTCACGCTCCGCGACTCCCCGACCGTACGAGCGAGCAGCCCGCGTAACCTACCAATCAGTATTTTGCGAAGTATTCTAATTCCGCCTAGCCTAAGTATTCAAGTAAGCTCTTTCGTTTGATAGCATATGCGAAGAGTCTTGAGTTTCCGTTCGCGCAGTTGCATTGCACATCGCTATTAAGTTTATGACTAGATTGTTAGTTAAAGTATTAAGATACCTGCGAGCCGCTTCTCTTTTCTAGTTTTTTCTTTTCCTTTATTTTACGATTAACCATTGTAACAACGGCTGCCACTCATCTTATTTGAATAAATCATCTTCTATTCTTTCTACTATAAACTCTGGGTATGATCATTACGGACACCTGACCAACCGACGAGCCTTATCCGGACCAATCCCGAAATTCCCGCACGGCACCGTCACACCAAAACAGCGTACCGTTACAATATATACAAACATATTTTAATTATCCGATTATGATATATTTCAAAATTTTAAAGCAACAGAAAGTAAAGTTGTAAAGATACTTTTAAAAAATTACCGTTTACTTGGTTATATTTACAATTAAAAAACTGTACTAAAACAGTTTTTTATTTTTATACAATTACAACATTAAAATAATTAATAATCAATGTAAAAAAAAGTTTCATTAATATCATACCCATTTTGTACGAAACACTTCTGTTTAAAGATTTTTTTCCATTTTCTGTAAATCCTCATTTTTTTACGGTAGACTTTCTGCAAATTTGCAAATGTCTACTCCCTGATAGCCTCCTGTTTGTGTTGTTGCTGTAATGTTGCCAAAAACAAAGGGCATTAGTTTTCAGCAAATTTAGAACAAAGTGTGTGTCTCATTTGCCTTTGGTTTGACATCATATGAATTCAGCACGTTTTGCTGTCAATATGCTGCGTATTTGTTGTCAACGGTTTATCGCCATACATAATGCATATCGCCATAAAGAGCAACATAAGAACAAGTTGCCAACAACATGTGCTAAGTCATAAATTTTAGCAAAAATTCAACAACATGTCGAAAACGGTTAAATATATGTTTTGTACTTTTTTTTCAAATATATAAAAAATAAATAAGTTAATTCTTCTTTCTGCTGAATTGTCACCACTCTGCCAAAAATGTGCGATAAAACCGATTAAAAAAAAGTAGTCCGAATCAATTGGGATTTCTACACCAAAAATACGGTATTAAGACCGATTGAAAATAAGATCGGAATCCAGATAGATTTATTAAAATAGAATACATTAATGTAAACCTAATAAATGTTTAGTTTACAAAAAAGTATTTCTTGTATCCTTTTTGTTAAAAAGAATTATATTTAAATTAAATATTTAATTTATGTACAAGATACAAATTGTTATTTACATATAAAAATATAAAATTTTATGTGGACGAATGTTCCATACACACGTCACGTTTGAAAAGAATGAGAGCGAGTATTTGTCTCGAGCTTACAACAAGTAAGTCCCGAAAGCTTATGGAAGTATGAGCTGGGGTGTCCGCCGCGGTGGCACCTAGATATAACGCCTGTGGCCGCACTCGACTCACGAGAAAATCTCCCGCGGCGTAGCCGCCTAGCGGTGACGCCAGCACTCAGTTGTTAAATCCATTTCAATTCGATCTGATAGCCAAGTAAATAATTAATTTACTCCTGTTTATTTATTACATTACACACGCTCGCGCAACACACAATCACATACGCACACGCGTTCACACACACACACAAATCATTTTCGACATTTTATTTGGCTACAAGACAATAATTAACATATTTAATGTTTTTAACAAATACATGACAAAAGCACAGCATCATTATCTTTTTTTATTATCGTCACGTTGCTCTTATGTTGTTGAAAATGATTGATAAAGCAAAATGTTTTCCACGAATAGAAGTCATTTTGTTGGCAACAGAATAAACAACAGTTGCTCTCCGTTTGCTTTGAATCTGCTGACATAAAATGTCTCAAATCTACTCTCATGTTGTTGAATATGTAGGACTATGCGTTACGTTTTCAGCAAATACACAGCAACTAGTCGAAAATTCATGCTCAGCATTAAGTTGCCTGATTTTGCAAAACATGCATGGCTATCAGGGCTATTGTATTAGTTAATAATGAGGTTGTTTCTTGTCTTACAGTCTTGATTGCTGATTTTTTTTTTTAGTTCTTTAAGCTGTAGTAAAATTTTGTGCTAAATAAACTAAATTACTTTCAAATAAACTGTACAGAAAAAGAATAATGTTTTAAAACAAAATGACTTATTATAATTTAACAAATGTTGCAAACAACACAGATTATATTAGAAAAGTAAGAAATAGTAATGTAGGAATTCAAAATTTTTAAAATTACTAATTTTGATAGGTTTATCTTGTTGCTCCTCAATTTTTTAAATTATTTTCTTCAATGGATCCTGTTTTCGCATTCACGATGTCGATGGTACACTCTCAAGAGCAATATTTGATTCTAAATTTTTTTTTCTTACGCAATCGTCTTTTTCAATTTCTGTTTGTGATGATAACAATCCAATAGTATTATAATGAACGTTATGAAAAACTTTGAATATAAGAATAACATGTACCATCATAATTAATGTCATCCTCGTCGTCAGATTTCTGTGTCGGTGAATTAAGTTGAGAATCTTGTGGCTTTATGTTTTTCACATCGGATTTTCCTTTACGCATAATGTTGTCACGACTCTTGACGTTTTATCTTTATTTGGTATGATTGAGAATGGCGGCAATACTTTAAAAGTATTGCGTTTTTTTACTGGAACTCTATCCGAAGAATCATCAGAACTGCAAGAATTATCTGAATGCCGCACTTTAGCTTGTATACGTCTACTTTTTTTATATTCTTCCGGAGTAATAGATTCTATATCAGAAAACTCCATAGCCATTGTAACTTTATCAACTGCTTGTTTGTATAAATTTAAAAAAGAAATATATATAGAAAAAAAATATATTTTTTTTTTGTACGTAAATATTTTTAAATTGTTGAATTTGTAAGGCGTGCTGTACGTGCTATTATTTTTTTTCAGTCTACCTGCTTGTCTTAATATTTTCTTAATTTTACATTGTTTCCAATCTTCTTTTGGCGTCTCCATATTGGAAATAGCTTTATTAATTTTTATTTAATTTTGGTAAAGAGGCCAAGAAGCTATTTTTCGGTCATGATTAAGCCATGTCGTTGGAATCATTTCTATCCCCTCGTCAAACTCCACAATTTTATATTTTGAGGTTGTCATTGTCGACAGACGAACACGTCCAAAATGTGAATCCAGCAACTAGATAAAAAAATGACTTGAATATGCTAATATATATAATACATAACGAAAATATCATCCGTTTAAAAACCATGAGTCTTACGCAGTAACATTGATTTTTAATATAATTTACTTAAAGACTAAAAATAGATATTAATGATTTAAAAATTTCTTCACGAAATGTCCCTTTCTCTTGTGTTAATTAAAAAGAAATGAAAGATGAGTTACATATTTCATCGTTTAAAATTAAAAAATAGAAATAACTTCGAGTTAATAATAAAACTGCATAAAAAGACATTTATTTATTATTAACATTATTAATTACCACTAATTATAAGTATGAGATATAGGAAATATACATAATTTATTGTCATTGTATGGTAGTCTACACAATTTTGTAGTAATTGTGTTACATATCCAGGCCTTAACATCATTACTTCTCTTAACTACGTATATAGACAATGTACCAGAGGTACAAGGTTCATAAAATAAATCGTCAGTTGGTATTAATCGCTTTCCAATTACAAATGTAGTATCTCCACTCATTGCAAAATTTAGTGCTTCGATAAATGTTCCATTAGATAACATAAAATAATTGTCTCGGCCTTTATTATTACAATTAAAGAATAATTTATCCTTACGCAAAATTTTATACTGCGAATCATATTGTCTATCGTTATTAACAAGGCCGTCTGTACTTTTTCAAGTGATAAATTTGAAAAACCGGCATTACTCGAACGTGCCTGAAATGCTGTATTTTCAATCTCTATCAACCGTCGCGAAAATTGTTGCAAGGGTTTCTCACTTTTACGAATCATGCCCTTTATACATGAAATATAATTTTCAAATCTGAATGCACTGAAATTATCTAACGCGCCATATTTTCTTACATCCTGTGCTAAGTGCGTCAAGTTATGAACATTATGAGATACACATCGTCTACCATAAATAATTTCAAATGAAGCCACAAAGTGATTTAATAACTGTTCTGCATAATCAACATATTGTAAATTCATTGAATAAGTACAACTGACTAAAATTGTAATTGCAACATGCAGTGTTAAAAAATTAGCATACATATCTTATCTTAAAATATCTTTTAATACAATAGGACCAGTATATAACAAAAATTGTTGAAACTCAGTAGCTTTCCAAAGTTTTAAAAATTTCAACGATCTTGGTAATCTAGCAAAGTCAGATGGTACACTTTCCTAAATTTAATTAAAGCATCAGAAATTATGTTTCTTTGATTTGCAGATATTTTAATACCTAACGGCCCATGTAACCAAAGCAATAACAATTTGCGCATAACACCTAAGCATATCATATTCATGTAATCCATGGGCACATTTGAAACTAAGCCAAGAAAAGGTATTCTATTTAAAATTGTTTCACTGACTTGATAATTGCCTTCACCAGAATACACAAAATTTTTAAAGTTTTCATCAGTTCTTAAATGTGTACTTTTTTTGCTAGAAAAACACGTGATCCCTTTTATACATGTACCTACAATATCGCATTTCGTACAGCTATTATAACCACTATGGTACTTTACATTTAAAATAAAAGCTTTCGCTGGAACATCGCAAATTAAAGCATGAATTTTAATTTCATACTGAATTCCATCATATTCAATACCATTAGTAACTAAATTCACAGCTTCATCTCTAAACATTTCTAAAAATGAATTTGAATTGTCTGACTCTCCTTCACCATAATATGTACCGATCATGTGTACATTTCTGGAGTCTGAATCGGAACACAAAATGGACCACATATTTTTTTCCGAAGACTTTCCTAATAGCGCGCCGTCGGTACTTATTAATAATTTAATGCATGTATTATTACATTTTGTGATCTGACGATTTTTAATGATATTTAAAACAGAATTTGTAATCCGTAATGGTAATAGTGCCCCCCTGCAATTTCGATACTTTGGTTGATTTTGGCGTATGGCGTTATTCGAGCAATGTTTGAGCATCTGCAGGAAATGGCACATTTGTATTTTTTCTTAAAATTAATTGTTACGTCTGGTGCCCAAAAATTTTCCTTTAACCTAACGCATCATCCGCATACATCCGTTAACGTAAATTTTAAAATAATTAAACCTTCTAGAAAAATTAGAGACAAATTTCGACACACAAGGATAATGTAACGTAATAACCACTTCAAATCTAAAAATTATAATAGCAACGCATTATCGCCCAAATTTTGTAATACTTTTCCGTAAAAATAATAATAAAATAATAAACCTGTGATCGCGTGATGATTGCGTGTATTAGGTGCTATCGCACCGTACATGCGAACCTGAGATCACCAGTTAAAGTATAAATTTGATTAAATTGGAAATAATGCGCGGAATGCGATTCACAACGCTCGCTCCCCCGTCTCGCGGCCCCCGCCTGCGTCATCAAGCTCGCGCGCGCGCCGACTCTCAAGATTTATTCAGGCATAAAGAAAAATAGTTTTCTCATAGTAGGAATAATAACCTTGCAAACTTCAACTCTTGTAGAGCGCCTACTCCACTATCCTACTATGCACGCGCAACTAGAAAAACAAGAAAACTGAGAGCATTATAAACGTCCAAAGTATAAAAATCAATTTCATCCAAAAGCAATATTGAAATTTAAATTTTTCGGTAACGTAACGATTCAGAAAAATCGTTACTACCATCCTGTCAAATCAAAATTAAGATAGCTCAAAAGTTATAACCTACAGGAATTTTTAAAGGATCTTGGAATAATTTTCGTCGCGACACCGGTGCGCGCGGGCGCGCGCTCCTCGCGACTCTCGTACGATAATTCCGTCTATCTTTACGGGACCATTAAAAATAGTATCTTTAATAAACTTATTAATTTCAATCTAGAAATCATTTACACTCGCTCTCGGCTTGCACTCCGTCGCACTATATTAAAATCCAATAAAAATTACAACCGCTAGAGTCTTCTGAAAATTCAAGATCAATAAAAAAATAGTTCGCGTTGAAAAATTCAAATTCTTTCACTATGTAACGACTCGGAAAAATCAGCAGTACAGTTCTGCGCGCTCAATTCAAAGATCCTTTGGAAATTACATTTTATATTGAATTTTAAAGCTTCGAAATTAATTTTTGATCTTATATGCGATTCCCTTTTGAACTCGCGAGCCGCGCGGCACGCGGAAAACGCGTGATTATTAAAGAGCTTACCTATATTGAAAAACTAACAGAAATTGGGAACCTTTCCTCCCTGATACCCTTCGTCTACAACCAGACGGTATAAATACGACGCGAAATCGGAAATCAGTTCACTTCTATCGAGTCAAGCAATCGGTGAGAGCGCAACTCAGGGCCGCCTCCCAAGCTATAGATTGCTGACAAGATAACGGGTGGGTCAATAACTAATCATTTCCATGCCGGATCTCTAGGATGCCTTCCCCCTGGCCTCCACCCTTCCGCAAAACTCCTTCCAGCACCTATCTCGTCTACAGCGGCCAGGTTGTGCGCTAAATGAGCCACCGCTCAAACAGCGCCTCCTTGAGCCCTGTTTTAGACGAGACTAAAAATTCTCCATCCTGAAACGAGACTCGAATGCGCGCTCCTGAGTTTCCGCTTAAATAGCGTCTTCGTAGACTCGATCTTTCAATCCGCACTCTTCTCAAGAACACTAATCCTATCAAATAAAAGCAGGGGCAGGACATTCCGGATCCTCGATGAAAAATCTTCTACCAAAGCTCTTGTTCTCATAAGTTCTCTCTTAATTCTTTTAGATCACGTTTAACCGCACACATTTCGCTCTCTTTCTCTTTTTTTTCATACACAAACGGTAAGAGGTACTATTCTTAAAATTCTGGTGGCAAGCCTTCAAAAAAAAAAACCCTTAACTTACTAAAATGATACCCATCAGGCTATCATCGGCAGAAAGACCCATCGAGGGAAGCGAGCCGGGCGACGTATATTTCTGAAGGAGCTAAAAAACTAGCTCACTGCCTTTGGGACCTTCGATCCCTCAATCTTTGCTCGAAGGGTGCACGGACAAGAGGCAACTTCCCCCGCAACAGACACTCCTCTGGAGGGAATAGAACCCTGTCCTCTCCTCCGCGTAGAACGCGCGGCTCGGCGGCCATCGCACGTGCCCGATTTACGGAGGAGAGCAGCCAAGCCTCTTTCCGACTTCGTACCACTGCGAAAGGCCTTTCCCTCTCAACCGGCTCGCTAGACCCTGACAGTCCCCTACAGACGGGTCTCTCACCCAACGAGGAAGACCTAACATAAGGAAAATCAAGAGTATCTATTGCTCGCTCCGAATCCTGCCATCCGGCAAGACGATCTTAAGGTCCACACAAGATCTCAATAAGATCGTAGACAAACCAAAGGCACCGTAACGAACCCTCTCCTTCCTATTCATTTTTTCTTTTTTTTTCCTTTCTTTTCTTACATTAATTTCAATTATTTTCCATTGTGACGCGTGCGGTAGCATTAAGGCGAAATTATACCACTAAATTCATAATTAATAAAAAGTCGAAGGTTAAAATCAGTTCTGATAGTTTCTTTTTCTCTTTCCTTTCTTCTGCACCACGCTCCCTCTTCCACAAAACAGCCAAAACTCTTTTATAAAATAAAAACAGTTTAACCGATAAATAATTGTTGTCATGAGGAGGGGCATATCACCCGAATCATGACGACTGGTGACAGCGGTCAAAAGTCAAAAACCATTACGCCGCCAGTTTACAGACCGGCGGATTAACTGGTTAATAATAATTTATTTAATGCATTATGTTTAATTGAAAACTTCAATGCCCAATTTCGTATGTTCTGTTTAAACATTTCACCGTCATTGTATACATTATATTCTAATTCAGATTGGTTCTCAAATACTGTTTCAATATTATTAGTGACTTCCGTATTTAGAGCTAAGTCATCTTCATTTTCTTCACTTGTAACATTTAAAGTATTGCTTTCACGGGATGAAGAGCCATCGTCATCATAGGTATAATCATTGAAATCTACGTTAGAAACAGTTATGCTAGCAGAATTTTGCAATGGTGAAGATGTTTCATTATTAGATTTCTGTCCACGAAGACGTTCAATTATTCTTTCTATTGATACAGATATTTTGCTTGAATAGTCTCCGAATATGTCGGTCTGAATACGACTTATTTTGCAAACGACGTCTAGAAAGCATCTTATAATAATACTAATTTTTTTCTTCAAAATATATGTGTATCTGTTTAAAAAGAAATAGTTTTTTAAACTATTTCTTTTTAAACAGATACTATATAAACAGATACGAAAATAACTATAAAGGTATTTAAACAGATACTAAAATAACTATAAAGGCAATTTTTAAGAAATTAATTTTTGATTAATACAAAAGTTAATACAATAATTATTATTTATAACTGACATTGTTGAACTAGAAGTTTTCTAAAACCTATAAAAGATACATATAATAAACTGAGAGAAATGGATCATGTGTCATTCAAACAAAATAGAGAGAAGAAAAGATAAAATCGATCAAAATATAATTGAACACCCTAACGTAATTTATTGAAAACCAATTAAAATATCACACGCGATTTATAGTTATTTTTATGTACATTATACATACATGGATCGATCCACGTTCTCCGCGAAATACATTTTTTTTTGTATCATGAAAGGCACAAAAAATCAAGTTCAAGTTCCGAAAGTATTTTAGAATCGAAATTTAATTTAGATTATGCACAAAGCATATTAGAATGAAAAATCCAATATCGCGTTTTACAAAGACAATAATAGAGTTGAAAACAAAGGAGGTTCTGAAAAAAATGACTGATGATTGCATTAGCAATCCTGCAAACGGTCGTGTCTCCAAATATGACTCATCGTGATTGATCTTTTAAGCTTCATATTGTGTACATGATGCTAGAAATTGGTTCGAGTTCTTGATCTGATAAAAAGGTATAAAGTTTAGTAACTGTAATCACATATTAAACTAGTAATAACTTTATAACGCTATTTAGAGTCATCAAAGTACAAATATTTCTAATAGAAATTTCGGACCATGGGCTTTAAATCCCGGACTACTGTATTTAAAAGGCTGTTATGAAGATTTGTTTGCGCTCTACGTCTGTAATGTAAGAATACACACACACTGAAGAAGACTCCGTAGAGTCGAAACGTTTGTGTCCTTTATATACGAATAAATATGTATTATAAGCTATACGAACATCTACACCTTTTTGCTCGTCTCACTGGCCTTTTCAATTAATTGTTAAATTGCATACGAGCTTACCAGAATAGTTGACAAATATTTCTATTTGAGAACTTGAATCGAGATCTCGGATTTCTAGCATCATGTATGTACGTAAAGCTTACAAAGCACACGTGCAAATAGACATGCAAATATTATAGATGAAAATAAGTTTCTTTATACTCACGTTTCTTTTATTCTCACTCGTTTTTTCCACAATCTATTATACACTACTCAAAAGAAAATAGGGAACACTTTCCAGACACCAAAAATTAGGCTACTTTCAAATGACTGTAACTCGGTGAAAAATCATCGTAGATAAAAAATAAAAAAAGCATTTTGAAGCTTGAAATCCAACTTTAACGCTCTATCAGCAGATTTTCAAAATTCTTTTAACTTCCTTGTCTTATGCAGTAAAAAAGCACACCCTGTTTTGTTCCTTAAAATTTCGTATTTTTGACACTTTGCAGCTCGACCAACAAATTTTTTTCGAACAATTCAAGTAAAGCGTCATAAACTACAACATTTTGCCTACAAAATGCTTTTTTTAAAATTTCTCTACGATTTTTTTTGACCGAGTTACGCTACTTTGAAGCTAAACCTGCATTTTTTACAAATGATATCCGTACTCCGTGAAAAATGATCGTAGACAAAAAATCAAAAAACCATTTTAAAGCTCGAAGTTCCAGCTTTAACATGCTGTTAATGGTTTTCAAAAATTTTCTCAATTTCTTAGTACTATGCCCCAAAAAAGATACACTGTTTTTTCCTTAAAATAACGTATTTTTAACAGCCTGTAGCTCAATAAAAAAATTTTTCTCGACAAATCCAATGCAAGTGCCATAAAGTATGACATTTTCTCTACAAAATGCTTTTTTTAAAGTTTTCTCTACGATTTTTTTTGACCGAGTTACAAGACTTTGAAGATATACATTTTTTACAGTACATTTTTCGGAAAAATAACGTCTACCGCCGACATTAGCATTACCCAATGTGCACCACGTGGAGGTTGTCGGTCGGATTTTTGCACATCGTGTGTGTGTGTGTGTGTGTGTATGTATGTATCACAGCAGAGATAAGGACCCCGCAGTTCGTCACTTCTGCAGTATTTAATGACTCCAAACCCTCTCTGCTGTGTGTGTATGCGCTCGCGCGCATGAGAGTTCAATAGTGTGTATTTCCTCCTCTCTGATCAATTACTGCTTGCAAGCGTTCTCGCATATTTATACATCTTGCAATACGATCTTGCGGAATGTTGTGCCAAATTTCCGTTAAAATTTCTCCCAATTCTTCTAAATTTCGCGGCTGTTCCTCGCGACGCCTTAATCGTCGTTCCATTTCATCCCAAATGTGCTCGATTGGATTTAAGTCCGGGCTATTGGCGGGATGATTTAACAGTCTAATTGCGTGTCGTTGAAAAAAACGTCGCGTTATATTCGCCGTATGAGGTCGAGCGTTGTCCTGCATAAAAATAAAGTTCCGACAGGTTCGATTTAATAGCAAAACGTGTGGTCGTAGAATATCGTTGATATAACGAACACCCGTCATTGCCGGAGGTGGCAGGATCACTAGATCACTTCGTCTTGTAAGTGATATACACCCCCACACCATCACGGAACCGCCGTTGTAGGATCGTATTGGCATAACGCAACGTCGATCATAGCGTTCATTTCGTCGATGCCAAGTACGTATACGAGCATCATTGCCATAAAGGCAAAAACATGATTCGTCGGAGAAATATACATTTCTCCAATCCTGTGAACTGTAAACATATAGTCGTCTTAGTCTAAAAAAAATCTCTTTTTAGACAAAGATGACCATATGTAAACATTGCATGCTCAATACAATAAAATTTTGTTTAGTACGCCGGCGATTCTCGCAGTGTGATAAGCGACACGGAATTTTCAAAATGCCGCGTAGACATTTATCGGCCGTAGAAGTTGCACGCATAATTGCGCTTTTGCAACAAGGTTTTAGTATGCGTTATGTGGCGCAAGATATTGGTGCATCTGTGTCCGTAGTGAGTAGAGCTTGGTTACGATATCAAGACACGGGAAATTACACGAGACGTGAAGGTAGTGGTCGTTCTCGATTAACGACAAATAGACAAGATCGAGCCATTGTTCGTTATGCATTAGAAAGACGAATAATTACCGCAAGAAACATTCGTAATGACATTCATTTGCGCCATGTGTGCGAACAAACAATTCGCAACCGTTTGAGAGAAGCCGGTCTTCGTTCTCGTGTTCGTGCACAAGTACCAAGACTCACACTCGTACATCGCCAAGTACGTTATCAATTTGCGCGCGATCACATAAATTGGACCGCTAGGGATTGGAGAAATGTATATTTCTCCGACGAATCACGTTTTTGCCTTTATGGCAATGATGCTCGTATACGTACTTGGCGTCGACGAAATGAACGCTATGATCGACGTTGCGTTATGCCAATACGATCCTACAACGGCGGTTCCGTGATGGTGTGGGGGTGTATATCACTTACAAGACGAAGTGATCTAGTGATCCTGCCACCTCCGGCAATGACGGGTGTTCGTTATATCAACGATATTCTACGACCACACGTTTTGCTATTAAATCGAACCTGTCGGAACTTTATTTTTATGCAGGACAACGCTCGACCTCATACGGCGAATATAACGCGACGTTTTTTTCAACGACACGCAATTAGACTGTTAAATCATCCCGCCAATAGCCCGGACTTAAATCCAATCGAGCACATTTGGGATGAAATGGAACGACGATTAAGGCGTCGCGAGGAACAGCCGCGAAATTTAGAAGAATTGGGAGAAATTTTAACGGAAATTTGGCACAACATTCCGCAAGATCGTATTGCAAGATGTATAAATATGCGAGAACGCTTGCAAGCAGTAATTGATCAGAGAGGAGGAAATACACACTATTGAACTCTCATGCGCGCGAGCGCATACACACACAGCAGAGAGGGTTTGGAGTCATTAAATACTGCAGAAGTGACGAACTGCGGGGTCCTTATCTCTGCTGTGATACATACATACACACACACACACACACACACACACACACACACACACACACACACACACACACACACACACACACATCACTCACACACACACACACGATGTGCAAAAATCCGACCGACAACCTCCACGTGGTGCACATTGGGTTATGCTAATGTCGGCGGTAGACGTCATTTTTCGAAAAAATGTACTGTAAAAAATGTATATCTTCAAAGTCTTGTAACTCGGTCAAAAAAAATCGTAGAGAAAACTTTAAAAAAAGCATTTTGTAGAGAAAATGTCATACTTTATGGCACTTGCATTGGATTTGTCGAGAAAAATTTTTTTATTGAGCTACAGGCTGTTAAAAATACGTTATTTTAAGGAAAAAACAGTGTATCTTTTTTGGGGCATAGTACTAAGAAATTGAGAAAATTTTTGAAAACCATTAACAGCATGTTAAAGCTGGAACTTCGAGCTTTAAAATGGTTTTTTGATTTTTTGTCTACGATGATTTTTCACGGAGTACGGATATCATTTGTAAAAAATGCAGGTTTAGCTTCAAAGTAGCGTAACTCGGTCAAAAAAAATCGTAGAGAAATTTTAAAAAAAGCCTTTTGTAGGCAAAATGTTGTAGTTTATGAAGCTTTACTTGAATTGTTCGAAAAAAATTTGTTGGTCGAGCTGCAAAGTGTCAAAAATACGAAATTTTAAGGAACAAAAGAGGGTGTGCTTTTTTACTGCATAAGACAAGGAAGTTAAAAGAATTTTGAAAATCTGCTGATAGAGCGTTAAAGTTGGATCTTCAAGCTTCAAAATGCTTTTTTTATTTTTTATCTACGATGATTTTTCACCGAGTTACAGTCATTTGAAAATAGCCTAATTTTTGGTATCTGGAAAGTGTTCCCTATTTTCTTTTGAGTAGTGTATATAAGATATTTTCCACAAGCTCAATTTAATTTGCCTTGAGGAATTAACACGTTTGCATACGTAAGACACGGACAGATGAGGGCCGGAACACCACGAGCTATCTCTGCAAGACACGTGCTGGCAGGCGTCGCGATGTGATCGCTCGTTGCAAGAGTCAGATTATCATGGCGCACATGCGCACACGTTAGAAATAAATATCTTAAATAGAATGTTGCCAGACTATTTTATATGAAACGTTCGGAATGATTTAAAACAAAATGTCTCCAGAGTATTAAGAGAATATTGCGAATGTAATATTTAAAATAGGATGTATCTCAAATATTTAATTCGCAACATTCTGAAACATTTCAAGTAGAATGTCGCCAGATTATTTTATATGAAACGTTCAGAAAGGCTAAAACGAAATATCTCCATAATATTGAGAAAATATTGCGAATGTAATATTTTAAATTGAAGAATATTTCAAATAAAATCCTATTTGTAACATCTTTGCAAGTTTGCAGAAATATTTCAAATGAGATATTCTGTAAAAAACATTTAAAATATTTCTGCAATATTCTGATGACATTCCGTGCTGTGTGGGAACACACTTCTGATAACATAACACTTTTGTTTTTCAAGTGTATATATATATATATGTATACACTGCTTGCAGGCAAGTACATACACTCGAGTAATACTTAGCTGTGTTCCGAAATTCAATCAGAACTGAAAAATCTGAAGTTCACGTATCTATAGAATTTCAGTACTAGCAGTGTATGTACATCGGAACGCAGTTTTACACTCTTGATGTATCTGCTAGCAAACATAAATTTCTGACAAAATTCGCCGCGAATGTGATTTCGCATAATATAGCATAAGAACTGCTACTGAATTGAAATAAATTTTTAGTGTATTGTGCAATTGTTTTCTATAGATCTCATAACCATACTATTTATGCTGCAGACCACATTAGAGAGAGAGAGCAATAATCCTTTGGTTGTGGCAACCATATTTGAAGATATTATAACTTAATGTTATTTATTTTAAGGACTATGGGTTAGGGGTGTGAAAACTGTAAAAATTAGCATACCTTAACATATGTATTCAATATAATATCAATATAACTAGAATTCACATATATTTCTTTTTCAAACACAGAGATCATTGTTGTTACACCCATAGTCATTTTTTCCGTGTACACATGAATAACCATTTTATATTCTTCTAAACTGCCAGATCTAATATGTTTGAAATTATGAAATCCATCATCAGTGTACTTATTAAAATATCAGTAATAAAATCAATAAATTGTTAGTTAAAGATATTAATTCTTTTAATATTTTTGGAGCGGCATCTCGGTGTTAAATAAAATGTAAACACATAAAATGTTAAACACATTAATATTGTTAACTAATAATTTATTGATTTTACTAGTATTTTCATAAGTTTACTGATGATGGATTTTATAATTTCACATAAATTAGATCTGGTTGTTATTTATGTATCTTTTCTTTTTCGAAGTAAACATGTATTGATTTCTGTACCGTTTAATCTGTTAAAGTCACGTTTACTTACCTTCATTGTTATTCGCTTACACGAACTTAACATTGTTACATTTAGTCGTATATACTTTCTCTATTTTTTCTTCGCTTTCTTTGAGAAATTCGAATTTCGACGTTTAGTTTGTCAGTCATTTTGCGACCGTAGTGGAGACAAGATCAGCGAAAACAAGAGCATAAGTAAGTTCGACATTAATGGTTTTCAATAATTTTTCATTACGCGTACATCGTACATATTCGTTTTATTGTAAACATTTTATATTTCTAGAAAAGATATCGAAGGTAAAGAGCAATGGAGCAGTCTAATTTAACTAGTGGAATGCAAGGTAATATAATATATAATCTCTTATATATTATATAATCTCTTATAATACCATACTCAAAACAACTGCTTATTTCTACTAACCTGGATATTTCAAATCTGTCCATTTTTTTCGCCTATTTTAAATGGTTCAAAAAATTTGTAAAAATTTAAGTACATACTTTCTGTTTCCTAGAACAAATTAAAACTTTATTTTAGAAAATAATAAAATGTATATAATTTAATAATCCATTGAACTTGTAAGAAACTTGTACGAGCAAGAATCAGTTCGACATAAAATACCCAGGATAGTAGTAGGATTAATATATTTAATACTAATGTTGAAAGATAATTTTGGTAACGCGTTTGGTAATTATGAAGGAGACAGTCTTCCTCACAGATTTTGATGAAATTAGGCTCATTTGACGCGTTTTCACATGAAACTAACGAATCTGGCGGAAAAAAGTGTCGCTCTGCCCCGCAAACCGAGATATCAAGCAATAAAGTTGACTACTATTGAGGTTAGAAAACCTATCACACTGATGGCATAGAGGGATATTGAGAACGTGTAAGTGAAGTATAGTAAGTAGTCACGTGACAGCTGTCTGAGTGATGAGTACGAAATAAAACACAATTTAAAATAATTTCCCTCTTTTTCTGTAAATCTTTTTCTTCTATTGTGCTATTTTATCATTTTATCAACATGCAACTGCACGACTTTTTGGCAGTGACGCACAATAAAGAAAAACTTATAGACTTCTTAATTCTAAATAATTTAATAAATAGTGATATAACGTGTCCACGGTGCAATAATACAGTAATAATTAATAAAGAAAAGCTTTTATTTCATTGTCATAAAGTGTATTATGAAAAAAATAAACACAAGAAAAAAGTAAAAAAACATTGTAACTTCAAGGCAAGTGCAAAAATTGATACATGGTTCAGCAATTCCAAATTGAGCTTGGAAACACTATGCAGATTAACTGCATATTATATCGTGTTAATGACCTCCACGCCAACAATTTTTGTCCATAGAACTTCAAATTTCTGAGCATTCGGTAGTGGATTGGATTTCTTTTTGCCGAGAAGTAAGTTTAATGTTATACATATACATATACATATACATATACATATACATATACATATACATATACATATACATATACATATATGCAAAGTTAAATATTACCAAATAATAGGTTTGCATCAACTGGGCCGAAAAAAATTCTACAAAACTTGGAGAACCCAATACAGTAGTAGAAGTAGATGAAGCTAAAATCGGCAAAAGAAAGAATAACTGGCCGAATTATTGAAGGAAAATGGATCTTTGGTGGCTACGAAAGAGGTACAAGAAAAATATTTCTTGTACCAGTACCGGATCGCACACAAACAACACTTCTTAAATAGATAAAAGAGTGGATCCTAGCTGGAACAACAATAATGTCAGATTGTTAAAAGTCGTACAACTGTTTAAACAGTGAAGACTTCCAGCATCTGACAGTTAATCATTCCATAAACTTTGTTGATCCAGACAGTGGTAAATATAGACATTTTAAATATGTAGCTAACAAATTTATATATTGACCGTATTTTCTATATTACAAAACATATAAAAATATAAAAGTATAGTTTTATTGACAGGAGCCCACATTCAACACATTGAACGCGTTTGAAGAGAAGTAAGAGCAAATATTCCACGATTTGGAACACGCACTGCACATTTAGCGGGATATTTAGCTGAATTTCTTTTCAAACGCGTTCATAAATATGAAGAACGTCTACCAGCTTTTTTTCGTGCGATTGCAGAATTATATCCACCAAAATATATCTAATATACCGCGCGGGGAGGGGGGTGGACCTCTCTTCGTGTGGAAAATTGCAAATTCATGTGGAGGGAGCAGTACATCTGTAGACCTCGTTTTAAGATTTCTGTCTGTAAGTAGGATGTGTCTATTAATTAAATTAATTAATTTTATAAAATAAATTGTTTTTATGCCTTAATAAAAAAAATCTACATTGCACAAAAACTAATAATTTTTTTAATCCAACACAATGTTTACTTTTTATTAAACAATTTTATAATATATTTTATAATTAACAGGGGGGGGGGGATAAAATATACATTGCAGTATCAAATGTAGTAAATGCGGTAGTGATGTAATTATTAATAACAGTAGAAGAAAAAGGTTTACAGAAAAAGAGGGGAATCATATTAAACACGCACGCACGCATGCACGCACGCACGCACACACGCACACACGCACGCACGCACACACAGATGCATACATATATACATACACATATATAAACAAACGCACACAAGAAAAAGATATATATATATATATATAGTGACGTGGCAGTTTTACCTGCTTCGCCACTCTGTCCTCCGCCTAAGTAATGCGCAAGAAAGCGCATATGACCGGGCCGGGCACGAAGCGAGAGAGCAAAATCTCCAGCGGGACTGCGTAGCGTTATTAACTTCATTTATTTATTCGCGGCTTATTTTTTTATGTAAACATGGTCGCCTCGACAAACGTCGCCAAAGGAACAGCAGCGACGAAGGATCTTGACGGCGGCAAGAAAAGGAGCGAACAATCGTCCAGGGCCGGCGCACGGAAAATCGCCGACGGAGAGGAGGACGAGACGAGACTTGGCGACAAGTAAGCGTCGCGCGGGAGAGGCTCGCGCGAGGCACTGAGGATGGACAGGTTAAAGCGGACGAACGGCCAGGATAAGGGCCGTCGGATGCACGCTGTCTGAAATAATAGCGGCGGAGAAACATCGCCTCGAGAATTTTGCTGCTGTCGTCCGCTAGGACGGCGATAGCGGCGAGGATCTCGGATGCCGACGGGGACCGCGCGCTACCTGTGGAGACCCGACACTGCGCTGCCGTGACGTTACGGCTAGATGAGGGCGGCCGTTGATAGGCCGCGCAAGGATATCGCGCCCCCTGTGAGAGGGATAGCGCCCATCGATCGCGTATCGAGCACGATCCTCTAGGCTTTTGTGTGCAACCCGGTGATGAGAGCGCGTGTTGTCGGAAGCGAGCGAGAGAGATATCGTCCTGTGATATCGGCGAGTGGTTATCGCTGGTGCCCGGCCTGATGATCTCTGCCCGTGTGTCCCGGAGACTAGGAGGAGGACTGCGCCGTTGTCGAGGTGACCCTCTAAACACTCTGTGAAGCCACGAGTTGCCGGTGCCGACTCACTCGCGCTCTGAGGTGGAGCCATTAGGTTAGTGTGCGTGTGCGTCCGCCGTGTGGCGATTGAAGGCACCGCGTTCCCGTGTTTGGCTGGCTCTCGACCTCAAGCGTGCCCTTGTCGAGGCACCCAGCTGTCCCGCCGTAGAAGCTCGCGGACGACCAGCTTCCCGGGAAGCTGCAAGGCCCTCGCGCACGTGCGCGAGTCGTGTCGCAGCCATGATCGCACGGCCGTCCGAGCTATCGGCGCGTTGTTGTCTCGCGCGTGTTGGAATAATTTTGTAGTGCGGTTTCGACGCTGCGTTGTTGTCGGCGCGAATCTTTTATTCTACATACTTTGTCTTTGCGTTACTTGGTTCGTCTTAGCGAAGGCTCGGCTATTGCGTTCTTGCCGCGCCGTTCCGAACGCGCGTGATTGACTGTCGTGTTCCGCGCGGGACCAGTCGCCGTAGTCTGCGCGTGTAGCGTAATTGTTTTAGAAGTTAAGGTAATTCTCGCGTTCTGCTTATTTTTTTTCTTTCGCCAACTCCTTATTTCTTTCATTTTTTTTTTCTTTTTACGTTGGTTTATCCTTTTTTTCTTGTTTTGCTGTATGCCGTCTCTATTATGCACTATAATACATGTGATTTCTACTTGTTACATCGGCCTAGCTTCGTTTAATTTCTCGCCTACCCGTCTCCTCCCGCGAGAGAGCCGCTTCGTCCCTGTCTCCGCTACGCTGCCCCTCTACCGATTAAAGGAGCTAGCTGGCCGAGTGCGAGCGACAATTTCGCGTTTTTGTGTAACGAGCTATCGCGTGATATGAAATAGCGTTTAGCGTGGAAAAGTGAACCCGGCGACGCGACCGGTGTAATCGCGTCTGGCGCTCAATTTCGCGATTTGGTTTGAACGTCTATCTGTATTTTCGTCGCTCTCGCGCGTGTTTTGCGTATCACCTCAGTTTCCTTGTTTGATCGCGTATTTCGCTGTCGCTCTCCGGCGTAAAGAAAAGTACGTGACAAACAGAACATATATATATATATATATATATATATATATATATATATATATATATATATACACTCCCAGATAGCACAGTTACATTCTGAGAATATTCTATGAATATTCTTCGAAAACTTTGGAATATTCTCAAGTAATATTTTTAAGAGGCAACGAACGTTCTAAGAATATTCATAGCATGTTCAATTGAGACTGTTTTTCTGATTCTAAGAAGGTCTATAGAATGTTCCACGAAATGATCATAGAATATTCGTAGAATATAATAGGAATATTAGGTAAATATTATGAAATGCACATATACAGGATGTTTCATTTTAATTAATTCATACAAAATGTAGAAATTTGTTACAAAAAATTCCTAAAATATACAAATGCATAAAAGAATACAAGAAATTATATAATTGTGTATAATTATATAATACATTGTATATTAGAAAACTATTCTGTTTATTTAGGTTTAAATTGCATATCCTGTTTATCTTTCTAAAGAAATAGAATAAATAGTTTATATAGAATAAAAACAGTTTTCTAATTTCACAGTTAAATACCTCTTACACATTAACTATATTAAATAGTAATCCTTATTTTAATTAATATAACGTTTTTTTTATATATAGACATATAGATGCATATATGTATATAAAACTTCAATATATATTTGAATGACGCACAAATACAAATCCTATTTCTTAGTTAAATACAAAGAAATTTGTTTTGTTTAAAAAAACAATATTTTTTAATTAAACCGATTATATAAAAAAATATAAAAAATAAAATTTAAAAATAAAAATTTGTTCGATGTTAAGTATGTGGCACCATTCTCCTTAAACTCTGTTCTACAACGTAGTAACATATATAAGCTCATAGGACTGTAAACCGCGGCTGTACGTCTCATTTTTACCAATTATAGTTTTCAGACTTAAAGCGCGTATTACAGCCTTACGACCTTATGTTACGTTATTGTAGAATAGGCTTCAAAGTTATACAAACACAAATGATATTTCTTATTCAGGTACACAACTTCATCGTGTAAAATAAAAACTTTTTTAACTTTGTATAACAAAAACGCTTTTTAATTAAATTAAATGCTTATGGCTGTTTTCCAATAAAGTATGTAAAACTGTTTTCCACAGATGACAGGATATAACACTCGAATCTGTCAAACAATTGTGACACAATATGTTACACTGTTTGGCACTATAAAAAGTTAAATGTAAGTTATGTCAGTGTCATCAAAAATATTTTTAAAAATCTTTACAAAATATTCAATGTTTCATAGAAATGACAATTATGTTCATTTATAATATAAACATAATCTGAGTTGTATAATGAAAGAGAAGATTATTGTTCAATCTTTACCGTATCATAAATTAAGTCTACAGCTTTAATTATGTTCCAACAAAAACTTACATAATAGAAACAGTGTAATGTGTGAACTGGAAAACAGCCCATTCGAGAAAAATATTAAAAATTAAATTTAAAAAATTCATTGGTGTCGCAATTTGTATCTGGAGGCTGCTTTGCATTACAACATTACAACTAAATAGTCAGCCTTGGCTTTTTTAAATGTCTTTCCTTTGCTTTGACTAGCCATATTTTAATTACTTTTTCAATCTCTGCAAGTGAGGTTGTATGGGCTTTTTGTACTGCAGCTATACATTTAACAGCACGTTATTACAGATTTATAATATAAAGATTTATAAGATTTATAATATAGTAATTTATAATACGAATTATATACATACTTAAAATTGTGGATGTAACACAAAGTATTGAAAAATTTTTTTTTCCTTTAAAGCCAACCCAACTGTACGTCTGAGCAATATTATCCGAAAATAATTTTTGGAGAATTCTTCTAGTCATATTTTTGTATGACAATCCCCCTATTTTTAGCAGTTCTGTAATCTATAAAAAATACTAACGTTTAATTGAAATCCACATATAAAATGACATGAAAATGTTTCTACTTACAAATTGATTTGCGTGTTCTTTGTTTTTTAAATATTCTTCCAATTCATGCATGTCTGCTTCCGTTTTTAAAGGAAATACAAATTTATTCAAAATTATATTATCTGGTTCCATCGACAATTGATTATCATCTTTAGCATTAATATTTCCCATCAAAGCATTTATATCTTGCGACATTTGTTGAATTCGAAAATTTATCGAATTTAATTGTCGTAAAACTTGCTGTTGGAAATCAAAATTTGAAAAATTATTTAACAGAGGAATAAGAAGTGTAATGACAGATTTTCTAACACGATTTTTTTATAGACAACAGAAGAATGCGCTACTTTTCATTTTACCTCCATAATTTAAGTAATTTAATATATAAGGTTGGGAATGTTGCTTTACAAAGTTACGCATTATTATTATAGTTACTTTTTATTATAATAACGATTCTTGCAAATAAGCATTACTTGTATTGTTTTCATTACTTGTTTTGTAATGCTGAAGTAAATATTCGATTTTGAAAAATTACATTACATTATTTATGAATCAAAAATTTAATAATATAATAATAAAACTGCAAAGCAACTGTATGAAACCAACTTTTTTTACAAAATTTATAATTAAATCTAATAATTTTTTTCATTCTTTGTATTAACGCTTTTATTTTTTAACATTTATATCTTTATACTTAAAAAGTTAGATTACAGTTAATAAGTTCAAATTTTATTGAAAATCTGTATTAAATATTACTTTTACAAATATGCGTCACTTCCTAAACTTGCATTAATATATTTTATCCATTTTTTCTTATTGTTTAATATATCTTACCATTAATATTTTTATTTATATTATTCTCCTTGTTTTTATTCTCTTGAAATACCTTTTCTACTCGCTTTTCTATTACTGCATGTGTTTTCTGAGTGTCAACTAAAATATAAATATATAATAAAATTATGTGTGTTTGTGTGTGCGTAAACATATTAAAAGAAGTGATAATTTAAATAAAATATTTTACCAGAATCATTCATATAGGAGCAATGAGCAACTGGTTCTTCATTTAAACGTGAGAGTTTAGTTTTCGGTGAATCTATTGTAATATAAAAAGTAGTTAATTAAATATTTTGTTGTAATATTTTATTTGAATTTATTTTAGGTTTAATTTTTTCTAGTTTTTATATATAAATATAAAATAAAATTTAAGTAAACACTAAAAATAATACAATACTTGGAATAACTTTTTCTTTTTACTGCAGTTTACTTACATGTTTTTATAGATATTGGTATCTCTTTATTGTTTTTTACTATTTTCTTCCTGTAAATAACTTTATTTTGCATTTGTGCATTTTTTTGTATTTTATTGTTTATTAAAGATAATTGCGTGCTTGACTGTTTATCTGTTTTGTCAATATCTAAAATTTTTGTAAATTTATTAAATAAGATTAATATACAAACGAAATCCCTATATGATCGGAAAGTACGTCAACATATTTAAATAACGAGATTGGCTATACCGATGGAAAGTAATTCTTACTGCTCAATGATTTTCTAAGTAAAGTTATAAATATTTACAAAATTTTCCAAACTGCGCGCTGTATATTTACCGAACGCAAATAACAACTTTTAAGAAGAACCTAGAAGAACTCAGAATGTATAGGTATAATATCACTAAATTTAAATGCTAATCAATTTAATAATTTGGATGCTTACACGCATCTCTACTTCTCTCATTTCAAAAACTGTGAAAGAATTTATTGCGAAAAATAGGGCCGAAGTAATATTTTTCACAATAAATTTTTATACAGTTTTTGAGATAAAAGGAGTTTGTACAGATGCGTGTAAGCATCAAAATTATTAAATTGATTAGTAATTTATTTTAGTTAGTGTAATTTATATTACTTCTGGGTTTTTCTTTAAAGCTATTTTAAGTCTGGTAAATATACGGCGCGCAATTTGGAGAATCTTATAAATGTTAATAAATTCATCTAGAAAATTATTGAGCACTAAAAACTACTCTCGACCAGTAGTCATTCTCGTCATTTAAATGTGAAATATTTATATCCTCATTGTGTATGTAAGTATTAAAAACATCAACCACAATTTGCTTTTAAAAATTACAGATTACCTCTTTTTTTTGGTGGTTCTGGTAGTTTTAAATTCGATGTTATTTTATCTTCGGACGAACTATTAGATGGTGAATCATCCTCATCGCCAAAATGTCTTTTCCTCTTACGATTTCTTTTTGCAAATTCATAATCAGATGTCAAATCAGATGTTTCTTCTGCTATTGCAGCTTTTCCTTTTGCTTTGTGTAAAGTGTCTAAATAATAAACATATGTATAATCATATGAAAATTTATTATACATAGAGAAAACATTTTATTTAACAAATGTAAAAATATTTACCATAAGTATGTCCATTGCCAAGTTCCCTGATTTTATGGAGCGTCCAAGTATTTAGCATGGGTTTTTCGCAATTATTAATGCAATTTGCCAATTTTGAACCAATAAATGGTGGCCAATAACAAGTTTCACCATGTATCCACGATGTTGGAACAGCCTCTACCGACTTTTCTTCGATGAAATGTACTACTGTCCAACTCATTATACAGTGTGCACAATCACCAATGTACATATTGTACAATTAAACAGAATGCTTCGATGAATTTGCAATAAAGTCTAATGAACAATTTGATAAAATGATTACTTATGGATTATGAAATATTTTTGGAACAATAATCATAATTAATAATTAATAATATGATAAAAGATAAATAAGTTAAAAAAGATACATAAATTAGAAAAAAAAATTTGTTAATATTTTATGATTATTAATTTACGGCGTATAAAATTGTATAATAAATTTATAATTTATATCATTAGTTTTACGACTAAGAGAAAAAGATTATAATGTATGAAGAAGTGGAAGTACAACAAACGCATGTTCTTTAGTGGGAAAAATAACAAATTTTCTTAAAATATCACTAATAAGCCATGTTGACAACTCACCCAATGTGTCTACTAAATATATATCTAAAAGAGACGACTTACATGGCTCTATAAAATAATTACTAACATTTAAAAATTTCTTACCAATTACGTATAAAGCATTATCTTGTTTTACAAAATTATAAATGATAATGATACTGCGATCACGTAAATAACAACAGTTATTGCCAACTTCTGTAGTTAAAGAAATACTGCCTATTGTACATTTTTTATATTGGACACAAAAATTGTTCGTTAGTAACGGACCTGCATAATGTTCATTTATCAATGATATTTTTTCTAATTCGATAGGTTTGTTAAATGGCAAGTTTCGTGCAAACGATTAATAATCTGGGCCAAAGGAGCATCAGGTTTTCTCACTAATCTTTTCAAATGCTGTAGATAATTTTCAAATGGAAAAGCGCTGTAGGAATCTAAATTGCCAAAAATTCTGCAATCATCAACAACATGGATTAAACCATGGACATTATGCGAAATGTACTCCACTCCGTAAATAGTTATAAACTTTTTAACAAAATAAATTAATAATGATTGAACATAATCTAAATAATTAGGATAAAGTTTGTCCGAATTGTCTTATTATATAAGTTTATGGCATTTAAATATTCGCGCGTGGTTAAGCGCGATCGAAAAGTTAAGAACTACCAGAGCGGCGCTGCGAGCAGTAACGAGAGCGCCTCGAGAAAACTCCCGTGAGAGGAGTACTTGTATTTCTACATTCAGAAAGTAAAGTCACTTCGTATCCTTAAGTGTGTCTCCTGATTAATCACTTCCCCAGTCAAATAATTCTAACATTGGTCCTTCGAGCCGGATCCCGGCAAGAGAGGCCGGGAGACGAAATAAGTGCGGCCAGAGAGAAACACCGGCGATCAAGGAGGAGAGCCGGCAAGGCGAGATCCCTCGAAAAAGCAGTCGGTGAGAAAAAGAGATTCGACGACTCGAGAAGGAGAGAGAGAGAGAAAGAGGGATTAAAAAAAAAGGAAAAGCTAAGCGCCGCAACACAAAATTCACGATCGCAAGGCGCATTCAAGCCAAGCATCCAGCAGCCACGAGGCGAGCAACCACAGGAGTCCGAAACCACGAGGCCGGCAAGCGAGAAGCCGGCAACGAACGAGAACGAGGAACGAGCTGAAAGTACGAGACGGTGGCAGCAGTCAAGCAGCAGGGCGAGCCGTGGCATTCCATGAGACATCCCGAGACACACGAGGTACCGAAAAAGCGCATAAAGATCGAAATTCGGCAGATCGAAAGACCGAGAAGAGCGGGGCGGACGAGTCCATTTTAGCGAGCGAGAAATCCATTGCGGCGGGCGAGCGAGCCTGCCCGAACAAGTGAACGAGAGCGATCTTCATCTACGAACGTCTCCGTGCAGGCAAGCACGGACGACCACACCAAGCGAGCAAGTCTGTTCGCATCCTGCGGACGACGACGACAGCAGTCAACGAACGAGTACGATCGCATCAGGCGAGCGAGAACGAATGCAGCCAACGAGAGAGTACGAGCGTTCGAGCGACAAGGACAGCCGTACTTACGAACGAGCCAGCAACGATCCGGAGACGACAGCAGCGAGCTAAGTCGCATAAGCGTTATAATTTCATTGAATTGCATAAATTCACATATATATCGTTAAATAAGTTCACATGTCTATCGTCAGATAATTTCATACATAATTTCATAAAGCTAGCACTAAACGATTTATCATCTATAGTCGCATAATTTTGCATAACTTTATTTTGTCTGGACGCCACAAAATAAACGAATAAACAAAATGAGCGAATTAACAAAATTAAAGCAGAGGAAAAGAATAACGAAGGCGGGCATTACTCGAATCGAAACCTTTATGAGAGAAATGAACGTTAGCACAGTAGACATAGAAGAAATAAATGTTAGACTAAAGAAACTGGACGAGCTTCATCGAACATTAAGTGAAGCGTTGATAGAAATAGCAGCATGTGATAAGGATATTTCGGATGAGCAGATCGATGCCGAAATGGCGATTTGTGAAGAAAAATATATAGAGTTAAAGGTATTAGGCGAGCGAATAGTAAAAGATCGAGTAAGGCCGGCCGGCGTTAGCAATCGCGTCGAGCAAGCAACAGTGCCAGCGAATCATCCTTCAAATAGAGTCAATGACAATTTTTTGAGATTGCCAAAAATCGATTTGCCCACTTTCTCGGGTGCTTATGAAGATTGGCATCCATATTTTGATACATTCAATTCTTTAATACACGCTAATACGTCGCTAAGAAATATACAAAAGTTTCATTACTTAAAATCGTCCTTGAAGGGTGAGGCAGCGGAAACTATTGCTTCGATCGAAATATCGGATGTCAATTATAATGATGCATGGTTTCGTTTAAGAGAAGGATATGAGAACGAGCGATTAGCGGTACAAAATCATATTAAAGCTATATTCGAATTACCCATATTAAGGCGTGAGAATGGTAGCGTATTACGAAATATTCTTGTAACGATAGCATCGTTACACAGGTAAATTATATCTCTTTCTCGCTCTTGCGCCCGGTCGCGTGACGTCACACGTAGCATCGCGCGGGCACGTGCGCGTAGGTACACGCCGAAAAGTGGGGTAAACACGTGGTTCCGACTGCGTGGGCGGCTGGAGGGTATAAATACGGAGCCACACCAGGAAGGAACATCCAGTCGGTTCCAAATCACCGGTACCGACACTCCGGGAATACTCGGAGCTCCTTGGCTGGGTGTTCTCGGCTTCCTTATACCGGGTGTACTCGGTTTCTTGAAAACCCCTGACACCGGGCGTTCTCGGCTTCCTGACATAGGCCGGCTACGGCCTTCCTGACACCGGGCGTTCTCGGTTACCCGCACTCCTGTGCCGGGCGTTCTCGGCTTCCTGACACAGGCCGTTTACGGTCTCCTGATACCGGGCGTACTCGGTTATTCCGTACCGCACTTCTACGCCGGGTACTCTCGGCTTCCTGATACCGGGCTTACTCGGATACCCGTTTCTTTGCCTGTTACCTGTCCTTAAATTTCGATTCTTAATTTTGTTTTCTTTTCAGAGCAGATTTAGAATATTTTCACTCGGTCGGCGACGACGCGATTACCCGGAGTTACAACTTCCTCGCCGGATTTTTCCTTGGATATCCTCCGTCCCGAGCGTTCCGTCCGAATAAGCGCCCTCCTAACAAAGCGAGCGTATCGTGACCCCTTCCTCAGGCGAGCAATAGATATTAAGTTGCGTTAGCATTAAGTCGCGTTACTTGTAATATTTTCCGAGCGTTAGTTTGTAAGATCCGCGTCTCAATCTACGCCGCGAGCGCTTAATTTAGTTTAAGTTTTCTATGTGTTCTCTATGCGAGTACGTTACAATTAGTTTTAGGTTCTTTCCGTGTGTGATCAAACGTTCCGGGGAACACGAGTTCCGAAGGTGTTAACTTCCTCTCTTCCTAATAAATTTTATTTTATTATTTTGTATCACGGAGTGTGAGGAGAAATTGATTTAAATAAATATTTTGTTAATTTTCTTTCAAATCGGAGTTCCTTCTTTTCTCGACCCTGGCACCGGCGAGCTAATCCGTGACCGCGAGAAAAGTCGAATCGTTACATTCTAGACGGATTATTAAAACACACGAGAGCACTGCAAGCACTGAAACGTCCGACGGGTCATTGGGATGATCTTTTAATTCACATTATAACAAGCAAATTGGATTTCATTACGATTAAAGAATGGGAAAATACATTAGAACCAAGAGAATTACCAACATTACAGGACTTTACCGAATTTCTAAGCAAAAGGTGTCAAACTTTAGAAGCAGTTGCCAGAAGAACTTTCATAGGAAATCAAAACACAAATTTAAAACAAAACTCTAATGTTAAGGTAATAGCATCCCACGCGGCCGTGACTGACGTCAAGTGTGAGCAGTGTAAAGGCGATCATCGAATATACCATTGCAAAACATTTAAAGAACTTCCTATCACAGAAAGATTAAATAAAGTAAAATCCATGAAACTGTGTCTAAACTGTCTTAGAAGCAAGCACACGATTAAAGACTGCACTGCCAGTAATTGTAGAATATGCTCAAAAAAGCATAGTACGCTATTGCACGAAGATCGTGGACCCTCGCGAGAAAATAAAAACGAAACAAATAATCAAGAAACAAAAAAGGAATCAGATTCCAATAAGGCAAGCACTTCCGTATGTGCATCGGCTCTATCGAAACAATGCGCGAAGCAAACGCTATTGTCTACCGCGGTAGTAAGAATAAAAAATAACGAAGGAAAATATGTTGAAGGAAGAGCTCTGTTAGACAGTGGTTCTCAATCGCATTTTATAATGGAAAGTTTTGCCAAACAATTAAGATTAAAGTCAACGGAGGATAAGTTTAAAATAAACGGAGTTAATCGAAGCGTTTCTAGAGCGACAAAATCGGTAAATATAAAACTAACATCACGGTTCGGTACATTTGGTACAGAATTAGAGTGCATAATCATACAACAAATTACACCAATGATACCTATATTCGAATGTGATACGGTTAAGCTAAACATACCAAAAAATATTAGATTAGCAGATCCAAATTTCCACGTGCCGGGTCAAATAGATATTCTAATAGGCTCAGAAATATTGTGGGATTTATTCTGCATAGGACAAATAAAATTAGGAAAAAATATGCCCACGTTACAAAAATCATTATTCGGTTGGGTAGTTGCAGGACCTACACAAATAAATAACGCAAAGAAAGCGACACAAATAAGTTGCAACTTAAGCATAATAGATCAAATTAACGAAACAATACACAAATTCTGGGAAGTAGAAGCTTACGAAACGAATAACAAAACGGGTTTAGATCAAGAAGAAAAATATTGTGAAAAATTTTTCAAGGAAACATACTCTCGTCAACCGGGGGGAAAATTTGTTGTTAAACTACCAGTAAAAAAAGAAATATTAGCATCATTAAACGATTCTAGAGAAATAGCTTTGAAAAGATTTTTATCGTTAGAAAAAAGATTCGCAAAAAATCAAGAATTTAAAAATGAATACGTCAATTTTATGAGAGAGTATTTAACGCTAGGTCACATGAAACGAAGTTTGACAATTAAAAAAGGGCAAATACAAGTGTTCTTACCGCATCACGCGGTATTTAAAGAAAGCAGCACCACAACGAAAATAAGGGTAGTTTTTGATGCCTCGAGCAAAGGGGCAAAGGGTAAATCGTTGAACGACGCGTTATACAAAGGTCAGGTCTTACAACTAGACTTATTTTCGTTAATAATAAGATTCCGAAGATTTAAATATGTTTTAAGTGCAGATATATCTAAGATGTATAGACAAATATTTGTACATAAAGAGCAAACCGCGTTGCAATCAATTTTGTGGCGGGAAGATCCTACAACGGATATCGAAGAATACGAATTACTAACAATAACCTATGGTACAAAGCCAGCATCCTTTTTGGCTGTACGGTGCTTACACCAATTAGCGGAATTAGAAAAAGAAAAATTTCCCAAAGCCGCGGAAGTAATTATTAGAGATTTTTATATGGATAATCTATTGACAGGGGGAAACTCTATCGAAGAAATTACAGAATTAAAAAACCAACTAACAGAATTATTAGCTAAAGGAGGATTCGAGTTGCACAAATGGAACACGAACATAATTAACGCAAAAGAAATAAAGTCAAATAAAAACGAGTTAGTAAAACTTCATAAAATAGAGGAATCAAAATTGCTAGGAATATTATGAAATCCTTCCAGCGACGCATTCCACTACGAGGTGGAGTCGAGGGAGCACGAAAAGCGCGCAACAAAGCGAGCCATATTGTCACAAATCTGTAAATTGTTTGACCCGTTGGGTTTAGTAGGGCCTATAATAACTTTAGCAAAAATACTGATGCAAAAGCTATGGAGTTTGGGCTTAGACTGGGACGAGTCGGTTCCCATAAGCGTATATAAAGAATGGCAGCAGCTAAAATCACATCTGCATATGTTAGGCAGACTAGAGATTCCAAGAGCGATTTTAACCGGTGATGCAGGCACAGGGATACAGTTACATGGATTTTGCGACGCTAGCGAGAGGGCTTACGGAGCCTGCGTATACGTGAGAGAACAGATAAGGCCAGACAAAATAAAGATTGCACTAATATGTTCAAAATCAAGGGTAGCGCCTATGAAAGCGTTATCACTGCCGAGACTGGAGTTGTGCGGGGCGGTATTATTAGCAAACTTAATGAATCGAGTGTTAGATAGTTTAAATATTAAAATAAGCCAAAGACATTTCTGGTGCGATTCACAAATTGTGATAACCTGGATAAAGTCACCATCGCGAAAATGGCAGACCTTTGTGGCGAATTGGGCGAGCGAGATCCAAGGCATTTCTTCTCCTTCGGAATGGCATTACATTAAATCTAAGGAAAATCCCGCCGATTTAATCTCCAGAGGAGAAACTTCTGAACATTTGATAAACACAAAGTTATGGTGGGAAGGGCCTCCATGGCTACAAGCTAGCGAGGAAACGTGGCCAATAGAAGGTGAGGAATTGCCACTGATGGACGCACCAGAGATGAAAAAACAAACTGTGATAGCAGTAACAGTCAAGCAAAGTTCAGTATTAGATTACGCGAGATACTCTACCTTAGATAAGTTAATTAGGATTGTCGCTTACGTTTTAAAATTTATCGAAAATACAAGATGCAAGGGCGAAAAGAAAGAAACCATACTAGGAAAAGTAACGTTACAGGAGAAACACAAGGCAAAACTAAAGATAATTAAGTTAATACAAGGTGACGAATATCAGGAAGAATTGAACGCGTTAAGTGCTAAAGGCAACGTATCATTAAAATCAAAATTAAAGCCTCTCCATCCGTTCCTGGACGAGGAAGGTATTATACGGGTCGGAGGAAGGCTGCAACAAGCATCATTACCAGAAAAAACAAAGCATCCTATCGTAATCCCAGCGGTACATCACTTCACAACATTGGTGATAAATCATTATCATGAGAGGCTACTCCATGCCGGTGCGCAGACCACACTGTACGCGATCCAAGGTGAATTTTGGCCAATTCAAGCAAAAAATAAGATAAAGAAAATAGTTCGACAATGCGTCAAATGTCGCAAGGCCTATCCATCAGCCGGCTGTCAGCTAATGGGCCAACTACCGTCAGTGAGAGTGAACATCGGAAGGCCATTCTTGAGCAGCGGAGTGGACTACTGCGGGCCGTTCCAGGTGAGAGACAGAATTCGTCGGAACGCAAAGTCATACAAGGCTTATGTAGCTATATTTGTGTGCATGAGCACGAAGGCAGTGCACATCGAATTGGTGGAGGATCTAACGGCAGAATCCTTCATAGCTGCGTTAAAAAGATTCGTCTCACGTCGAAGAAGAGCAAGAGATCTATACTCGGACAACGGAAAAAACTTCGTAGGAGCGGAACGAATGTTACGGGAAATCCTGAACACGGAAGAATTCAAAAAATCGATACAAGAATATACAACGTCCGAACAAATTAACTGGCATTTCATCCCAGCCAGGTCACCTCATTGCAGAGGCATCTGGGAAGCAGCGGTTAGATCTATGAAACTGCATTTAAAAAGAACAGTAGGCGAAGCATGTCTCACGGTGGCAGAGATGAGTACCATCCTGACTCAAGTGGAAACTATACTCAATTCAAGACCCTTAACTGCAATATCGGACGATGTCAATGATATGGAGGCATTGACTCCAAGCCATTTTTTAATAGGGGAAAGTCTACAAAGTTATCCTGAACCAAATGTAAAGGAAATACCAGTCAACAGATTAAGAAGATGGCAACATGTTGAACAAATTCGACATCATTTCTGGTCCCGGTGGCAGAAAGAATACCTCGTTACCTATCAGGAGAGAAATAAGTGGCGAACAGAAGCCGAGAGAACATTCAAGGTGGGCCAATTGGTAATGTTAAAGGAGGATCAAAGTATGCCCCTGAAATGGACGATGGCGAGGATTGAAGAAGTTCATCCAGGAACGGATGGGGTGATCAGAGTCGTCACGGTACGCACCGAAAAGGGCACCTACAAAAGGGCCGTTGTAAATATTGCACCTCTACTTGATTAAACACAATACTCAATTATATTTAGAATATATTAAGTTTCCTTGCCTTTTTTCTAAAACTTGTTTGTCATTTATGCGTGTTATTGAAAATATAAGTATATTTGTCAAGGCGGGCGGCGTGTCCGAATTGTCTTATTATATAAGTTTATGGCATTTAAATATTCGCGCGTGGTTAAGCGCGATCGAAAAGTTAAGAACTACCAGAGCGGCGCTGCGAGCAGTAGCGAGAGCGCCTCGAGAAAACTCCCGTGAGATGAGTACTTGTATTTCTACATTCAGAAAGTAAAGTCACTTCGTATCCTTAAGTGTGTCTCCTGATTAATCACTTCCCCAGTCAAATAATTCTAACAAAGTTCAATAGCACTTAAAAATCTAATGGCAACATGCAAACACAAGAAATATAAATATTTTTCGTCCGATATTGAATTTTTTAAGATGATAGGCCCACAATATAACAAAAAGAATCTAAATTTTGTTGCTTTCCAACGTTTAGCTTCTTCAATTGGGCGAGTTTTTCTCACACATTCAGATGGGACGTATGGTTTTATAAAAGTAAGATATTCTGAAATATTATCTACAAAACTTTTTGATATTTTATTCGAAGCTTTTCCAAAAAGCCATAAGTTAACGATAAGCTTCTTCATAATACCCAAGTAAATTAGATGCATAGATTCAAGTGGAAAATTTTTAATCATGTCAAGACAAGGAATATTTTCTAATTTTGATGTTCCTGTATGATGTTGAGCTTGTAACTTATTACGAAAATTTTGATCAATTCTGTTTTTTTAATTAATATTGGGAAAACAAACTCTACCTTTAATATATCTTCCTTTTTGCATGCATTTTGTACATGAAAAAAAACCAGTATGACCTTTAGTATATGTAATAAAACATTTGGCTGGAGCGTCACAAATAAACCCTTTAATAACAAATGGTAAAGTGTGTTCCTGAATAATAAATCCATTTTGTGTTAACAATATTGCTTCTTCCATAAAATCTTGTAAAAAGTCATTTGCATTAGAAGGTTTTTCATAGCCATGATATATTCCAATAACAGAAACACTTGAATAACCAAAAATAGAGCATAATATTGGATAAATTTGACTACTTGAACTTTTACTTAAGGGCAGACCACCTATATTAATTAATAATTCTATACTTTTAAGTGGCTTATTTATAAAATGAATAAGTTTGTTTACTGCTTGTTTTATTCCTAAATGTGAATACACTCCTGACTCTATAGGTTTATACAGATTAGTTCGAGGAGTAGAAAGCAGTGTTCTAGGATCAGTAGGTAAAGTTGAATGACCTCCTGATGAATTTAAAATTTTTAATAAACCTTTTAGTGCACTGTGACTTATGTTGTTTGTAACTGCCCATAAACGTAATTGTTCAATAAATCTATTTTCGATGTCGTTATCACTGCTATTTGAGGAATTTAAATTTTCCGTTAAATTATTAAAAGACATATTTGGTAAGTTGTCATAATTGCTTCCGCTGTCATAATTATCAATATTATTGTCTACAGTATTTGAAGAATTTAAGTTTTCCATTGAATTATTAGAGGACATGTTTGATGAGTTGTCATAGTCATTTCTGCTATCATAATTATTAAAAACGATTAAACTTTTATTATCAGAAATATTTTCTTCGGAAATATGTTTTGGAAAATTAATATCATCAATGTTTCGACTGTTATTATAAGGACTGTTAACATTATTATTTGATTGCGAATCTAGCGCAATAGCAGTATTGTGGCTTACTTTTCCATAAAAGGTTGCTTTTGAATATTTGCGCTTTATTATGCTTCTATATGTTTTGTACATAATAGTAAATTTTAAGATATGTAGTCATAAAATAAAATTATTTATGCTACAATATAATTACTTAATGATGAAAAACTGTAGTTTTAAGTAATCTAACCTAAATTACAATTTTTAAACTAAGCAGATAATATAATATATATCATGGCCAGCTCACGGAAAATCTTCTGTAGTTCTCTTAAATTGATTTGTTGAAGAGAGAAATTACGGAATAGCGGATAACTTATTATCACAATTAATTAAAATAAACCTGCATGCAATATGTGATTACGTATCGCCAAGGGATTCCCAAAAACAAGCGATTGAAGCGCACTCTGCAGAAAGTCTTCTCTAGTAATATTCTTGAATATTCCTAGAACATTCAAAATGTTCAACAAATTTTCAAATGTTTTAGGAACATTCTATGAATATTTTGTACGAATATTCTTAGAAAAGAATATTAGTCTCAACATAGAATATCCGTAGAATATTCTGTGTTATCTGGGTATATATATATATATATATGTTCTGTTATATTTTTAAATTTATTTGCTCGTTTTATATATTTTAGAATTTTGATCAAAACGACGCCCCGGAAGAGCAGCGTTACAGCGCTTTCGAGCAAAATGCAAAAAAAAGACGCCAATTAAAATATTTTACAGATATGGAACAGCCTCTACAGCGGCAATTAGAACAATTGCAACTGGAGCAGCAGCAGCGGCAGCAATCGCAACAGCAGCAGCAGCCACAACTGGCCAAGCAATATAGATATCGTGGACGAGGTGTCCATCGTGGGCATGGACGTGATCGTGGTCGTTGCCGTGACCGTGGTCGCGGTCGTGGTGGTCAAAATGTAGTAATTTACCAAAAATATGCTACTTTTCATTTTTATTAATTTTATTTTTATTATATTCTTTGCTTTTTATTCCACGTTTTATTTTAATAAATTTTATAGTTTTTATTTTCATTATGTATTTTTTTTTAATATATCTAATTTTTTATAATTATTTATTTTTTATTGAAGTAATATTTTTTAAAATTAAAGTAATATTTTTGCATGCGTGGAATACATGTAATAATTTAATAAATATATCCTTTTTATATCAATTTAAATCTTAATTGTATCTTAATCCAATCTTAGGCTTAATTGACAGAATCCTTACCCTCTCACATCCTGTTTTTTAACAAAAATTGTGACCGAATTATTAATAGATTGTTACATCCGGAGGATTTCACGATTTCCCTTTTCGCATCCATTATATAAATTATGCTAAGGGATTGTCTGTAAAATTTACAATACTTATATCCGGAACTCCACGATTTCTCTTCTACAAATAACACTATCATCCGGCTATTATAAGAAAAAAAAATCAAACATTGTTCTCGGAATATATATATATAATGGCCACATATTACATCCGGAGCAATAAATAGAAGCAAAAAAAGAAGAAATCGTGCGACGACAAACTTACAAGCAACGATGCTTATCACGTGGACGAACAAAGCCTGGACTCGAAAGAGAAAAATCTAAATGTTATTAAAGTCTGGCAACAATCAGAGATAAGATTGAGTCGCGACGCCGGACGGAAACTATAAAACTATAAAATCAAAATTTACAACCCGGCTTTGTTTGTTCGAGCCTATGTTTCATCACAAACGGAAAGATGATTCATATGAAAAGCGAGTCTCAAATAAACGGACGCGGCGATATAAAAAATCGGGACCGAACGTTCCAAGAAGAGAAACCGTTAGATAACGAATCCCTTAAGCGATTGGGTGATGCAACTGCTCGCCCCTCTTAGAGTTAAGAAAAATCGGGAGAAGATGGAAAATTAGCCAACGAGAGATCATCCGAGAAGATGATTGGTAGTGAGCGTTGGCGAGCTACTCAACGAATAAGCTCAAAATTTCGACAGCAAGGAATCTCCAAGGAAAGGGAAAAAGTTCAAAAAAGGCTTTATCCAATCAAATCCTCATTTCACCCACTAAACTAATCTCACGCCCTTTTTCTAAGCCCTATAAAATACGCAGCTTCGAACGCCTCGGGCATTCAAAAAATTTCAAGTCCGCACTCACATCCACGCATTCAACTCCGCACTCACATCCACGCGTTGCAAGTGTCGAAGCTATGCGCGTTAAAATCATTTTAAACATAGAATCTGTGCCTCAATTAAACAGCCACCGAGCTTCCGAGGTCAGCCCAGAACCGACTTCAACCACAAAGCCTTCGAAGACAGAGGGACCTGACATATTTATCAATCAGAGAGTAAGTTAGTTTTTATTCAGTCACTTACCGGATTCTCCTAATTCACTGATTAATTATCGGTTAGTGGGCAAAATTCACATCCCACGAAAATCGCGACCCCATCGCCATCGTCCGAATCGTCTCCGGGAATACTTCAGGAGGCAAGTCGTTATCCTCGAGTGCCTCTGGGCAATCCTAAGGATAAGGGAACGGGAGAATTTGCGCCAGGAACCGGCTCCTAGATGGGCGCCATCTTTGGAGATACCTCCGCTTATCCCAGAGGAACGCGACCCACCTTCCCCTTCCTCATCTTCTCCGTCCCCTGCTCCCTCTATCTCCTCTCTCCTTACATATAGGATCGCTCCAGATACCCCTCCGTACTCGCCTATCCCCGAAGACCCCGTTGATTTTCCCTCCCCCTCGTATTCGCCTGTCCCAGAGGATCTCTCTAATCCTTCTTCCCCTTTGAGTCCTGCGCCTAGCGTGGAATTCATAGAGGAAATTCCCCCTCCTCCCTCACCAGTGAATTCCACGTCCAGCGTGGAATTCCTAGAAGAAGTAATTCTCCTTCCCGACCACGATCCTGAAGATCCACCTCCCACCGAATCCACATTATTTTACAATTATTACCACTCCTAAATAGTAAATTAACGAAACTTACAATTCCATCTTCTCCTACACAAATGTAATAGAATTAAGTTTTTTTTAATTTTATTTTATACTATAACTCCTAGCGATAATGCATAATACTAATTTCTTCAATAACCTTTAATTAATTTCTTGTTTTGTTCGATAGTAAACAATGTATATAAATTTTAAACTTCTGAATAATCATTACCTAATCGTTTTGTATTTTAATTAAACTAACCGATTACGTACTGCTGTCTTAATTAACAATGATTACCTTGTTATATTGTTTTCTTTTTTCTATTAAATAACAATAACCGATAATGTATTCATTTGCTAATTCTTTTTGAACCTTTATATATGTAAAATTCAAGTATCAGAATATATGTTAAATTTTAGTTTAAAAGAAGCTCCAATTTAAAATTTTATTTCATCAACCCATCTCGTACTCACACACTAACCTCCCGACTCGAAAAGATTGCACTCGGTCCGATCCCGAGTTATAGAGATTGAATTCTCTGACTCAAATTAGGACCAACGATCGCATAATTCTGAAAAGGCGTTAAAGCGTGTTATTACACGTTGACGCATAATTTCGGAATCATCAAAAGTGCGTTCGGCTCGTGCCGCACATTCCACTAGTGCGGTCACGAGAATAAAAGAGTTTTTGTTGCATCCTTCCCTGCCTTCCTTTCCTTAAGGCTGGATGTAACAACCGCAAAAGTTAAAAGATCAAAATCAAATATTAAAATCGCGTCATACTGTTTTGAAAGAAGCAAAAAATTGTCAAGCAGAAAAAGAAAACACACAACATGTACAAGTCTGAAAAAATAATGATGTGTCTGATATTCAACTAGTTAAAGGTGAATAAAGTTATTGCCATATTAATGTTATAAGTAATGTCATTGAGGTAAATAATGAGATTTTTGTTATATTTTTTATTGCTGATACGCATATACTTTCTGAAAAAAATAATTTCTGTAATAATGTATTTGAAAGAAGAAGAAATTCTAATTTTTATACGTCATTTATCCATAATAAGGAAGGTAAGAACAAAATCTTATGCATATACTTCTCTATTAATTTCCACTATAAGAGTTACTAATAATCAATAACAGTTTATTTATTTATATATACTGGTAATGTAGAAGTCTTAAACAAAATTGTACCTTTTAATACTGATATTAAATAATACCTTTAATCTGTTATCAAATAGTTTATTTTATTTTTTTTCAGAATTTGTTTAATTCAAGCATAAAGTGTATAGAAAATTTTCTATGCTAAACCAAAAGTTAGATATGATAATAAAAAATCAATTAGAATTTTGTGAACAAAGGGAAACTAATAACACGTGAAATGATGCCATTGAAGCCAATGAAGAAGCTACAAGTATTATGTTACAATTTCCACTTAAAACCGACGATGGTATAAATCAATTGGAAATGGTTCTCATCGATAATAATTATTGCAAAAAATTAGTAAAATATCTGTTTGTATGTTTTATATATTAATTATCTCTATAGAATATTTTAAATTTTAAATAATTCAATTACTTTATATCTTTAATATCTCGCCGCAAAATAAAATATTTATATTTTTATTGCTATTTAAAAATATATAACTGTATAAAATGTAAAATATATACTGTATTTAATTAATTTTTTATTTTCTGTCTTTTAAAAAATGTACCTTTTTCTAGATAAAAGAACTTTCAAAAATTGGTCGCAAGAATTTGAAAATTGTCATTTTGAATATATTAAAAAGAATATTTTTAATAACCGTTGCAAAGGATTATAGTTGGTACGAAAAGAAGAACAAAAAAGCTTATCGAAACTGAAACTTTCCTCGATTATAATTAGTAAGTATATATCTGAAAAATAAATATTTTTTTACACTTATGTATAATGTATTTTACCTGTAGTTTTGATTGCGCTATTACATCCGCGCTGACTCTCATTAGCCTTAATCTACTTTTCCATTTTAAATTTCGAGAGTCCTTATTTACTTGATTTGTTTTTTATATAAAACTTTCTTTTTATTTTTTTGATCACAATACTGACAACATTTAACTATTACAATTTGATACATTTTATATATATTCCACTTTTTGTTATACTCGTAGGTACAGTTCAGATAAAATATCCACAAGCGACTGAATATGAAATTTCCGAACCAATTAAAACATGGTTTTGTCATGCCACGGAGAAAGCAAAGAAAATACAACTTGCAGCAGTCTAACATACTTTTAAGTTTAGCATAAAGCTTTAATTCCTAAAAAATGATTCAAGTATCACAGATATCTTTAAGATAGCTCATAGGAAACTTTTAAGTTTTTGTAATACTTTGTTCTTAATACTTTGTTCTTTATTGTTTATGTTTAATTAAAAAAGATTTAAATTTCTGTTTAATTAAAAAAAGATTTAATCTTTTTTGAAAGATGGTTCAAATATCAGAGATATCTTTAAGACAGCTCATAAGCAATTTTTAAGTATTTGTGATACTTCGTTTTGTATTGTTTATATTTAATTTACAAAGATTTAATTTTCTATTTAAATCTTTTCTAAAAGATGGTTCAAGTATCAGAGATATCTATAAGACAGCTCATAGACAATTTTTAAGTATTTGTGATACTTTGTTTTATATTGTTTATGTTTAACTAGAAAAGATTTAAATTTCAACAACCTCGAATCTTCTTCTCCAAACGTATGTGACAAACTTATTTGTATAAAGATCACGCTAGAGTCATAACATCTTAACGACTGCATTGTAAACCCCGCTTAAGTATTTGTGATACTTCGTTTTGTATTGTTTATGTTTAATTAGAAAAGATTTAAATTTCTATTTAAATCTTTTTTAAAAAATGGTTCAAGTATCAGAGATATCTTTAAGACAGCTCATAGACAACTTTTAAGTATTTATGATGCTTTGTTTTGTATTGTTTATGTTTAATTAAAAAAGATTTAAATTTTTATTTAAATCTTTTTCAATTAAACAAACAATATCTAATATATAATTATTTAGGTCTAAGTATATGATTATTTGCAAAACATTGAAAGAGTTACAAATTTATATGGACTGTTTAATAAATGTTATTATATACGAATTTTTATAAAAATAAAATTATTTTATTACAATTTTTAATTAAAGTTTATATATTTATTTTATAAACATTCCGTTTCTTAGGAAACCAGAGCTTTAAACACCCCAAAAGATATTTTAAGACATCCATTGGACATCCTCAGGATCAAATTTGATTATCCAAAGACATCCTGGGGATATCTGAATTACGATATCCTATGGCTCTACATAGCGGACATTCAGACATCCACAGGATATCCTTAGGACCTCCTAAGTTCATCTAAGCCTATCCTCAGGATATTAGAAAGTCCCTTGACATACTTTCGCAGGACATCCCTGGGATCAATTTTTGTTATGTGGGACATAATGTATCACACTGTTTTAATCTGTCAGAAAATTAATACCGTTAATTATTATAAATTTATCAGTCTAATCGAAAATCAAATAAAACACTTTATTATTTTTTTATATTGCTTTAAAAAATTTCCACACAATGCTTTTTGGTTTCAGCATTTTGAAAAACGCTACAAACTAATGACTAGTGTTGCCCTTGAAGCGCCGTTTTACAACTACACCGAGTACTGCTAACTCCTACTGCTGTGGATGATTAATTCTAACAACGTAAGAAAAATTTGCAGAATTTAGGGACTTAGCGCAGTATGTAGTAATATTCCCATTCCCACCACGATATCAAATACTATCAACCATCAAATTTATGATTATTAATCTAACATTCATTATATGTCTATATAAAAACATTAAAACAATTCGAAAACGGAAAATTATTTTTATTTTATAGAAATTACAAACTTTTATAAATTCTCATAAATTCTCGGAAAAATAATACGAAACATTTACTGGTATTTTCTCATCCTTTCTGACGTAATATACCACCTTTAGAACTCTACTCGCCACTCTCGGTGGAGTTGCTGGTTGGCCGTGTACCAATAAGTGTGATAGTGTTTAGCGTAAAAAAGCGCGGTTAGGATTGTTGATGCAATCCTCCTAGAATTTTCATCTTATTAAGACTTTGTTTCCCGCATTGAGATTTTGCATTCAATATTAAGACTTTGTTTTTCGCATTGAGATTTTGCATCCAACATTAAGACTTTGATTCTGACTGTGTTGAAGCTCCGTGTGGAACCTGAAGCCACTTAATATTGCAAGATTGTAACTAACAGACATCCGGTATACGTACCCATGGCGCTGCGGACAAGATCGAGACAATCGATCCTATCGACTTATAGTATTGTAAGATCGAACTAGCAGCGCTGATAATCTCGCGAAAACGATTCGACAACTTCTTTTACTGTTACTGGTGGTAAATCAATTGATTTTGTTTTACATTTCTCTATAACTTCTGCTTTATTTGGTAAATTTAAAGTGAGTACTGCATTATTTTTAAGTCTTCTGATTTTTGTATCACATATATAATCATTTTCTGAGAAATGTTTATAGCATATACGATATTTGGATCTTTCTATCGTAGACATATCGAGTAATTGATTGGCTTTTATTGTTTTTGCCCATAAGTCTGACAATGGACTTTGGAAAAATGAACTGGTATTTTTGATGTTGATGTATAATCAATTACACTACATGCCCGCCGCTTCATCATGTGCTTGTAGCTTTACAATTAATTAAAACATGTTTTAATTATTGAATAAATGTATTAAACAATGTTTAATTATTGAATTAATAATATTTAATATATATATATATATATATATATATATATATATATATATATATATATATATATAAGGTACTTTATTCCTTGCGGAGTACACTGCGGACCTCCGCTCCGCTTACATAGTTTCAACATTTTATTCCTCGCATCCTTTAAAACGCACAAGAGAAAGAGAGAAAGATCACTCATCCATCCATACCTCCACACTCATTCTCTGGACCTCCGTTTCCGCCGCATTTTTCTCTCTTCCTTTCATACTCTCATTCATAACCACTCTCCTTCCTCCCTCATCTTCTCTATTTTCCTCATCCAAATCTTTCCTTCCCCATCCTCTTCCAAGACCTTATCCACCATCTCCTGTCATCTCTTTTCAACCCCCCAATTCGTGCATTGCTCCCAAGTTTCTATTCCCCCTCCACATAGCCTACACTTTCTTTCCTCATCCCCTTTCCAATATCTATTCCCCATCATCCCGTCTCCCAGCCTGTACTTCGTCACTCTCTGCCATCTTTGCTCCTTTCATTCCTTCTTTAGGTACTCTGGCAACCTCTTATCTTTCACCCTACCGTACCATATGTTAAAACTAGAGCCCCTATTTATATTTCTCCCATCTTTCCTCCTCCTGCCACTTAATCTCTTTTGCCACTATCTTTTCCCCCCTAAATTCCCCACCTCCTTCTCTCATCTTTTTTATATCAACTAAGCTCCAGCTCTTCTCCTCATAAAAATCTCTCCTTTCCTCTTTCCATTTACCCATCACTTTTCCTACCTTCGCCCTGTCTCTCATTTCTTCCAAACACAATCTCGCCAGCTCTCCTCCCCCTCCCTCTCCCAGTTTCTTTTTATAACTCCATGCTGTCAACCCTGCCCTCCCCCTCAACTTTTTCCTCTACATTTCCTCCCTCACCATGTACCCCGGCGTGTACCTTCCAACCCCCAAAATCTACTTCAAGAACCTGTCCTGTATCCTCTCTACCTTCTCTCTTTCTTTTCAGCCCCATATCTCCACTCCATATCCCATTACAGTCCAAACTAATCAAACAACCATATCCTTCTTGACCAATCCTTTTCAAACTTCCTCTTTCCTATCCCCCATATTTCTCTCATTCCCTTGTTAACTTTCTCTTCTATATGTTCTCTCTGACCCCCATTTACCATCATTACATACCCTACATATTTATATTTTCTCATTTCTTCTATCTCTCTTCCTTTCCATTTCCACACTATCTTTTTCTGTTTTCCGCCCCCCCCCCTTCTATATCTCATTACCTTCGTCTTCTCTACATTGACCTCTAATTCCTTCCGCTCTATATAACTAGCCGAGGCTTCTTTTCCCGTCCGCTTTCCGTCTGAGAAAAAAGTACCTCCTGAGCGCTAGTCGGAGTTAAGAGAACTTAGCTTCCGTCAAGTGATCTTGACAACTAGCCATCCGCTTCCCAGGCCGCCGGTTCACGAGCTCAAGTCCACCTTGGGTTCCACCAGGAGATCCTGGTAGCCGGCACTTTCCCGACCCGCTGTCCTGCCACGGCATCGACTCACGACTCGGGGTGTGGAGCTCCGCGCCTCCACCAAGTGATCTTGGCGTGAGTCGATTGCCACCGCCGTATAATATCGCGGTACTAACCGCAGCGCGTCGCGATCGGATTTGAGGGAAAGTGTGGCCGTACCGCGTGCACGACGTCTCCGGCCGTGGCCGCGGCCTTCGGCAAGGCTACGGCACCAGCACGTCAACAGGGATTCCGAATTCCAAGAAGCTCAGCCCGGAGTCCCTCACTTGTAAATAAACACCGCCTGTAAATATCGCGTTTAAATCCGACCGTTCCGATCACCGCGTGCGAATTTTCGCCTTTGTTTGTCCGCGCGTTCTGATTTTCCGTTTGTCCGTCCGCGCGTGAATATAAGCCTTTGTTACGTCCGTCCGAGCGTCATCGACATCACATTTTTCCATCCGCGCGCCGCGTTCAGAATGCCGCTATCTTGTACCGCACCGTCTACGCGAAATAAAGAGTATTTTATCTACCATTCACGACGTCTAGTTCTCTTGGCAACCTCATCCGCGTCCTCGACCACCGAAATCACGCAGCCCCGTGCGCGGAAAAATCAGATCGTTACAATATGTTTAATGATATATATACTTTGGGTGGTCTCGTACTGATAGCATTGATTTTTGAGATACTTTCGATGAATTTATGACATTTTTATTTAAATATTTCGTACACTATTAATTTTGTTAAGGACTTACCTTAATATAGACTTTTATGTACAGAAAAAATAGAAAAAATTATATTAATAAAATTATATAATTTTATTTTTAAAAATAGCAATTCATATGAACTTCATAACCTAACATAACCTGACTTTTATGTATCTTCATAAACTTCATTATGGCAAAACTTGTTAAACCTAATCATTATCCTATGTGAAATGCAAATGAATAACTCTTTTAAAGTATTTTGTCATTAATCCATCGTAAATATCTTAATTGTAACAAAAATAAAAAAATAATAAGTAAACAGTCTCTTTCATATATCATTTATTTTATTATAATATTAATATCACTTACAGTATGTATAATATAATTTATTATTATCTGCTGAAATTGTTAAATTACTATATATGAAAGCAAAATAAAACGTGAACAAAAGTTTGACAATTCAATAAACAATTCAGTAAAATGATAATTTGTGTGCGTATGTGTATACCACTACAAAAAATTTTATGTATATAAACGAGAGTACGCCATCTGAGAACTATAACTCGCTTTAAAGAACTATTACTGATTGAAATTCAGCCATAAGAGTGTCTCCCCCCTGTCTATTTATGCCCGGCGACTCCGCTCGCCTCCGTTATTTTTCGGCGCTTGACGGCTGAGTCGTCAGAATAGGAAACACCGCGTGTCTTCCGAGTGCGCATGCGCGACGACTTCGCACGTGCGATGGCTTGGCTAAGGATGGGCGGTAATTAGGGATGAGATAATCCCGATACGATCAAGTATGGAAATCGTAGCTAGTTTGCCGGTTTCGGGTGAGGGCCGTGAAAGGAATAGAAACGTCAATTCTCCTTTGGTGGCTGGGGGAATAACAACAACCCCGAATTCAGACAAATTGAAAGGCAAATTGGGAAATGAATTTGGTAACACGAATAGAAATAATAAAAGAATACCTTCTATGGCAAGTAATCAAGCGGATGGCAACTCTCCGTTAGTATCTGATAGAATTAATAGTCTAAAAGAACAGCAAAACAACAATAGGTATGATGATTCTAATCAGGCTCCATTTACAGTGTTAGTGGAAGCTTTAGAGGCCATAAACAATTTGGGCCATCTACATTTGACTAGCCTAGGAAAAAAAATTTTAATGCAGGAGTAAAGAATATTCGTAGGATCAGGAAGGTTGGCAAAAAAATTATCGAAATTAGCTTTAAGAACTACATAAATGCTAACAATTGTGTAAGTAATAAAACTTTCCCAAACAATAAATGGATTGCCTATATCCCTAATCATAAAGTCAGGAGGGTAGGGATCGTAAGAGGCATTCAAATTGATATTAGTATTGATGAAATTAAAGAAAACATAAGTTTTTCTAAAAAAGATATTAAGGTTAAGAATATTGAGCGTATCAAAACTTGGGACAACGTAAAGAGAACCTTAAGTGATACCTCCACAATTAAACTTGAATTTACGTCAAGTCTCTTGCCTAGGGAGACATATTTATACTGGGTCAAATTTAAAATTTTCTCTTTTATAAACAAGGTTAGGAAATGTTATAAATGCCTGCGATGGGGCCACGCATCATATAATTGCAGAGGAGAAAGTAGATCGGAGAACAGAGAAATCATTAAATATGTAAGTGACGCTAGTGGTAGTAATGATATGGAGCTCAGTGCCCCCATCTGTGTTAATTGTTCAGGGCAGCATAGATCATTGGATATTTGTTGCCCGTCCTTTAAAAAGCAAAAGATTATAAATTCAGTCATGGCTTATTGCAATGTTAGTCATTATTTGGCTAAACACATGATAAGAAATAAAAACATCAAGGATATAGATTATGTTATTAAAAATTGTAGCTTATCTGCTTATTATGCGTGGGATCAGTATTTACTAGATCTGGCTCAGTTTAAAGATAATAGGAAAGGTAGGACAAATAAACCGAATTCCTTATTTAATTCAGGTAACTATATTAGAGAAAATACAAAGGAGGGTTCGAAAATTTAGTAAGGCGGATCGTAAGTATTATTATAAAGATGGGCATAATGCGCCATCTAACTACATAGTTAAACCAAACCCTTTGGTAGGTAAAAGCAGAGGACCTAGGAAAGATGGACTAGAGGAACTAAGACACGATCATGACAGTAGAATTAGCATATTAGAATTGGATAAAACCTTGACCCCAAATAGAGAACACATTAGTAATAGTCGCCAGATACTCGTAGAAGACATGATGGACGAGGCCCATGGATATAGGGGGATTGCTCTGGCCACATTAGAGGCAAACAATATAAACAACATAAGCAGTACGGGTAAAGGAGACTACCGTGTAAGCAGTAATCCTCCTTTCAGAACGATCGGTAATGGAAGTCTCATAAGAGACAAAATCAAATTAAGAGAAATTAATAAAAAATTTCTATCTACTGATTTAATCGTTTTAGAGATACTAAAGCTATGGGAAAGTAATGACTCCCCAGAAGCAAGGAAAAAATATTTAGCAGAATATATGAGCGTTATTAGTAAAAAAATCAGTGAAGACCAATCTGATCTTAATAACTAGGAAGGTGGTGGGAGAGCACGAGTACGGGCGGGGGGGAGCGGTTCGGGGTGCGGGCCGGGGGTACGCGATCGCGAAGAGGGTGGATGCGAGGCCGCTAGCGGCCGGGGCGCGGCCCGACCATCTCGGGGCCCCCTGCGCTCTTTCTGCCAGGATTCGTTTTCTCCTAGTAATCATTCAGACACAAATAATATTAACAATAATATAAACATAGAAATACTAATTAATAGTGGGGCGTGTTTCGTAATTTTTGAATTTTGAAATGACTGTAATAAAAATTTTGCAATGGAATTGCAGAGGAATAAAGAATAAACTGCAAGAGATCGAGAATTTAATGTGTCAATATGATATTGTTTGCTTGCAAGAGACATGGCTCCACAATTCGGACATTGTAGATTTTAACCAATGTACTACGTTGAGAGAAGACAGATCTGATGGGTGTCAAGGGGGCGGAGTAGCGATAATTTGTAAAAACTCTTTGGATCCAGTGATCAAGGATATTGCAGATAATACGAGACACCTAAGTCTCGAAGCTATATGCTTTTCAATTACAAATTGGAGAATTTCTAATGAAAGAATTAATATAATGTCTCTGTATAACTCCCCTAATATCAGGATAAATAGAAATTAATGGGAAAACTTTTTCAATAATCTAAATTTTAAGGGTATTAAGAACTTGCTTATTTGCGGCAATTTCAATGCTCAGAACCAAAATTGGGGATCTTCGCGTAGGGACCTTGCAGGGGGTTCCCTGTGAGAGGCCATCAATGGTTTCGATTTATTTATTCTTAACGATGGATCCGCCACTAGAGTGTCGGTGAATTTATTTAAGAGCGGATCTGCTAACAAAATAAATATAATCAGAAATCATATTAGTGTGCCTGATATCACTCTCTTTAATAATTAATTGTGTACTCTATCGTGGAAAACGGGCTCAGACCCAATGGATCACTTTCCAATTAATATTAGGTTAATTAAAGGTAAAAATATAAATAGTAACTACCAAACTGAACAGCAGCTTGGTAGAGGTAAGATAGTTACCGTCAACTTTGACCCGCATGTCAGAGAAATTGAATCATCAGAGAAATTTGGATAAGTAAACACAAGATTATAAAACCCTTTATAGAAAACAATAGTTTTAATGGTGCTCAGCTATTTGAGGAATGGCACAAAATTACAATAGAAAGTATAATCCTGGCAGGAAGTAAAATCTACGATAAAAAAGAAAAAATTATTTGTAAAGACCCAAATGGTAATAGTAACATCATGACATTGGAGGCAGATAAAATAAAATCGAAAAATAATAATGAAAATAGAAAAAATATTAAAATTAACAGGCATTAGTGGGATAAAGAATGCAATAAAGCCGTAGAAAATAGAAGAAATAGTTTTAGGAACTTTGCACTAAACCCATCCCGCAAAAATCTGAGTGAATATAGAATTATTTCTAACGAGACACAAAAAGTGATTAAAACTAGGAAGAGAGAGAATTTTTGAGATCTAATAAGCGAAATATCACGCGTTCCGGGTTCTAAAAAATTCTGGGAAACAATTACGAGGTTTAAGAAGAGCAAATATTTTAATTCGATCCATACCATCGGACTCAAGTAAATCCTAGTTAATTGAAAGGTTTATAGACAAGTGGGCTCTTCCAACGGTGGGGGAACGTCTGGAACCCCCCAAGGGTAATTTGGGGAGGGAAAAATTGTCTCATATATTTAGATGCCCCTTTAGTGTGAAAGAGATTGCAGCAATAATAAAGAAAGGTAAGATACATAGTAGCCTAGGATGGGATTTAATTGGGTGGAAGGTATTGCGACTTCTCCCCGAAGTAGCAATAAAGGTCCTGTGTGACAGCTTTAATAGAATTATTAATAACGGATCTTTTCCGAATTCATGGAAGAAATACTTGTTAGTTCTCATTCCCAAACCGGGAAATAATGGATATCGCCCGATTTCTTTGGAATCCTGCTTACTTAAAATCCTCGAAAATTTAGTTAAAAGAAGATTTGAAAAATTCATTGAATTGGATGCGCTTATTCCTAAATGCCAATTTGGCTTTAGGAAAAGTAAAAGCTGCGATAATTGTCTAGCCTTAATTAACTTGGAGATTTATAGAGCATTCGCAGAGAGCAGGTTCACGGGCGGAGTATTTCTTGATATACGATCGGCTTATGATAATATCAATCCGAGTTTGTTAGTTAAAACTTTAAATAACCTTTAAATAACCTTCCTTTGGGGTATAAACAGTTTTTTATTAACTTCCTGGAAGCCAGAAAAGTAAAAATTTTTGAGAATGGAATATACCAGGGGATTAGGTTTATATAGAAGGGAGTTCCTCAGGGATCCGTACTTAGTCCTTTGTTATTCAATATATATGTTGCTGATATGTTCTGAAGAACGTGCCTCATAATTGTAGAGTAATTCAATTTGCGGATGACATAGCCGTGTTAGCCTCAGATAACAGTATTAAAACAGTATGTAATATTTTACAGGAGTCGTTCGATAAGATTAGCAAATGGTTGAAATCATTAAATCTAGAAGTATCACTGGAAAGAACGCAGACGTGTATTTTCCATCGAAAGAAAAAGGTAACTGTACCTGGATCACTGAAGGTCGAGGATGGCGAACTGATTATATCAGATAAGATCAAATATTTAGGTGTCACTCTTGACTCTGGTTTGCGATGGAAGAAACACATCAATTCTATTAAGAATAAATCTTTCTGTTTTTCGAACATTTTGAAATGGATTTTGGGACTAAGCTGGGGTATAAGTATAGGCGCGGGTCTGGACTTTATCAATGCAACCATTAGAGCCCAATTGTGTTGGGGGGCGATATGGTTTCAGAGTGTCGTCAGATCGTACCTTAAAATAGTTGACAACTTACTGGCACAGGCCTACAAAAGAGCTATGGGGTTACCCAGATTTTCGTCTAATCAAGTCTGTTGGAAAATCTCGAATCAGAAATCAACGGCTAGAATGATAACGCTTGCGTGTGACAAATTACTTCTAAAAGCCATACAACTAAAGAACACCGAGCTAATAAACAAAGCTAAAAATTTTTGGTCCTTGAAAGAGAAGAAGAATATTGCGCTTAGTAACATTCCTTTCATAGTCACTAGGTGGGATATAATTAATAAATTTAGTCCACATTTATATATATGGGACATTCATCCGGCTTTCGCATATGCAGAATCGGATAACCTTTTCGATCTAAAATTTGATTATGAGTCCGGCATGCTTGCAAAGCTGGCCGGCGAGCAACTCATAGATAGAATATTTGAAATGAACAGTGAAACCAATAAAATCAACAACGACGAGGTCGTTATATTTACTGACGGGTCTAGATTTAAAAATTTATCAGGGGATCACGATAAATCAAACTAGTCGTTGATCACTGAAAACTGTGTGGGTAGTGCTGTTTTTGTTCCTAAGAAGGAATTAAAATTCTCATTTGAACTGAATCAATTTACATCCTCTTTTGTGGCTGAAATAATAGCAATCAAAAAGGCCTTAGAAATATCGGTAAATGAAAATTGGAGCTCCATCAATATTTGCACCGATTCTGAAAGTGCAATGGTTTCTCTAAAGTCATGCTATAAAGGTGAATATGAAAATCATGTGGGATCTCTCAACCCTGAGGTTAAAAATGTGTTCGATTTAATTAAGTACTATATTACTAATAATATTCTTAAAATAAGATTTACTTGGTGCCTTGCGCATAAAGGAATTAAAGGTAATGAAAATGCTGACCTGTTAGCAAAAGAAGGAGCCACAACAGGGACTGTCTTAAGCAACAAAGCCTCCTATAAGGACTGCTTAGAGAGCTTAAGAAACAGCTATATTAATTTAGACACTGTTCATATTAGCAATATTAGCCGGATGACAGGCAAATATTACACATGTAACGAACCGCCTTCCGACCCCCCCCGGACCGCCGAACCGTCCGGCCGAACATCCGCCGGACGGCAGTTAAACGGCGCATAACGCCTAATAAATATTGTAATATCGGAGCGAACGAGCGATCGCTCCCGCGCTCTTGTCTTCGCGCGCACGCGCTCTCGTTCCCGCGCCGTCCGCAGCCACGCTATGCGCGCGTGGCCCAAAGCGAGAGACCCGAGATCGAGTGGCGGGGATGCTGCCGCCTATCGCTCCGCCGTAACGCGCCGCGCATACCCCTCGCCTCGATTCTCGGGTATATAAGGCGACGTTCGCCGGAGGCAGGAACCTGATCCGCTTCTGGACGGCTTCCAGTCCGCCATGGCGGTTCCTGCACGCGGCCGGCCGTCCTGCCGATTCACGTACCGCGAACACTGACACCTAGCAACATCTCGCGGGCGCCTGTACATAGAACCGTGTAAATATTCGCGTTTTGAATCTGTCCGTCCGCGCGCACATCTTTTTCTGTTCCGCATAAGGAAATAAATGTATACTTGTTACGTATCGAAAACCGCCGCGTAATCATTACCGAGCCAGACTTCTTTCCTCTCTTCTCGTTCGAGCCTTTTCTCTTGCATCGCCCCGGCGAGCTGATCCGCGCAGAGAAAAACGGTACATTACAAACGCATGTTCGTAATTATGCGAAACAAAGCACGCACGCACGCACGCTTATTTTTTTTAAATGTATCTCTCTATTTCTTTGCACATTATTTTAACGCATGTCAAAACGTTTTGAAATACTGGTTACAAGCATTTTTTTGATGGGAACTTTTTGAATTACAAATTCTTAAATTTAATAAGTATTGTCGGCGTTAGCATGTGTGTTCACGCTTGCACGCGGAGGCAGATCCCACGGCTCGTCACTTTCGCGGTATTTTTTGACTCCAAACCGTTTTTTATCCGCGCATTTTACAAAAATTACTATGTTTAATGCTCTATTTAATAAAACATAAATTGTGTTTATTTCATTTTAAAAACAAAGAATAAGAGCAAAGAGAAGAAAAAGAAAAGCGAAAAACTAATGATAATGGTAACGTTCGAAAAAGCAATTGTAACAAAGAGATTTACTGCAGAATTTGTATAAACATTTGATACATGTAGGATTTTGATAACAAGTTTGGGTAAATGGGTTCTTCAAATGAAAAATTTATATCCTTTAACCCTTTAAATTCTACATGTGGAACATCAAATCCGCCTTTGAACTAAGTATAACTAAACATCGGTTGATATACTGCAGATTAAAATTGATTCAAAATCAAACTATGGATTTTCAATATATTTTCGCGCCTGTGTAAAAATGTTTGATTTCTTGTAAGAAAAGCATGTTTCGTAAATCATTTGATGAAATCTTTTCATTGATGTAAACAAAATAAATTGAGTTGTTGCATGAAACCTGTTGAACCTTCTGGCAAAATTTTTAATAAAACCGCTATCTTATTATTTTGACAAAGTTTGTTTGATTTTTGAGCGCCCCACGAATCTAGAATCAAAGCTGCCTTTTTTTGAGATTTTGTTCAACGATGAGTTTAAAGACATTTTTAAAGAAATCCCTTACAAGACTCTTGTCAAGTTTGCTAGATTTAGAACATCGAATTACAAGATTTTTGTAATTGGCAAGTTGTATGGTCGTAGAAAATTTATCATTAACTTCTTGGAGGTAAATCATCATACTCATGATATCAATTTTCCTTCCATAGAAAGAATCGGTTGAATAGTGTAGGAATGAGTTTGGGCGTTTAATTGAGGGATTACAACTATCGTAATTTTTTCACCTGCAAATGACAGTGTGCGATTAAAAAGTGGCATGTAATTAAATCCCGATTGATTAGTATTAAATATTTTACCTGCATCAAATTTTGAATAAATATTATTGAATAAATAACACGCTTCCTACAAGCGTTTATTTTCTTTTGCGTATTTGAATTTGTCGCTACCGCTCTAGCCTAGCGACAGTGATTTAGCGCTGCTTGCCAACTCATCTAGTGCGTTTCGCTCTGGCGAGTTAGCGATACGGCGCGCATGCGTGAGTCCGCGTGGTTGCGATCTGAAGCGGGAGCTCACTCTCTCTCTGCGAAGCCGTGCGTAACAGTAGTAGCGGTAGCCAAAAAATAGCGTTTGCATACTTTTGTAAAGGAAGAGTCCTGGCTACAATAAAGTTGTAATTCCATTTTAACGCACAAGCATTATTAAAGCCCAAGCTTCACACGCCAAACCATCACGCAATCAGTTCAGGTAATAAAATTCACGGGAACAATCCCTCGCATTGTGCCACAAGGCAGAAGAGAAAAGGCGCGTCCACATACGCAAAGAGGCACAAGCCTCCGCATCAACAACAAATATTATCAACAAGATCGAGATAAAATTCAACGCCTTTATTCATAGTTTCCTCGGCTTCACGTTTTTTGACAGAAGTGAATAAACAAATTTTTCTTTACAAAAAACCAAAACTTTTTTTAAATTTGTTGACCCATTGCAACGACACTTTGAAATCTATCAATCTAATACATTTAGCATGATACAGAGCCCACCTCCGAATAGTTTGATCATGAACAGGAATTCCTTCCAAGCGGGCCTGCATGATTTGCTTCAGACAATATTTTGTTACGGATTGGCATTTTTCCCGACATGTGCCCTACTGTTCAACATATTTTTTGCATTTATTTAAATATGCAGGATGTTTTATTTTAGAGGATCGAGCTTTAATTGTATTAAAAGACCACTGTGGATGCTTTTTGCATGCTTCTACAACACGTTGCGCATATTCAAGTGATACAAAAACTTCATTAGAAGTTAAACATTCTTCCTCTTTATAAATTGACTCATTATCAACTTCATCAGGATCAAAAATGCCATCAGTATGTATATCTTCAACTACGTCAAACTCAAATTAGTCTTCGGTATTCATCGAATTGATCATAAATATGATTCTTTCTACTAGCTAAACCTCTTTACGAGATGGGTTGCCCTCAACAGTAGCGTTATTCTCAAGCTTTTGCTTGAGAAATTCATAAACTTTTAATGCCCTAATAGCCAGTCTTGTGCAGAACACACACAAAAAACAGGCGTTTAATATATTAACAAGAAAAATACATAATGAAAATAAACATCAATGTAGTGTTTTAGAAAGCTCTTGACAACAGCTATTAGACTATGGAACTAAAAATAGCGTGTTCCGTTAAAAAAAGTAATGTGACTTTGACCTAACCTTGGTGACTCCATTCAAGGTCAAACTAGTAAGATTAGTGAATAGACTTCCTTAAACCCTACAACTTTTGTTTGAAACTTTTTTTCATAAAACTCATATTTTCCGAGATAAAACAGTGTTCCAATTTTTCCGTTACACCTTGTAAATACTGTACTAAAGTTCATTCGGGAGGCAACAACCTATACAGCGGTGATCGCCTCGGTGAGCACTTTCCAATGACATATTGTTTGTCGGGATTGGCGACTAGCAGTTGGAAGGTCTTCCTAGTACATAAGAAATGTAAAAAAAAAAACAGATACACAGAAAAATTTAAAAGATATGCATTATTATTTTTTTTTACTTTACCAAATGCATACAGATTTCTGAGAAAAACTTTCAATTTACCATCTATTAGATGTTTGCAAAGATTTGTCGCAAAATGGTCAGAAGAGCCTGGACTTAGTGATACAATCTTTAATGCAGTTAAGATTAGGACAAAAAACATGGAAAAAGTGGATAAAATGTTTATTTTATTCCTTGACGAAATGTCAATAAAATCTAGTTTGTTTTATAGTATAAAAAAGGAAAAAATAGGCTTTCATGACACAGGCAGCAATAAACCGTTTGATGTAGCACAAAATGCTTTAGTTATTATTGCAAGAGGTCTAAAGCAAATTGGAAATAATTTTTAGGTTTTTTTTTAACCCATTCTCCTCCTCCTCCTAAGTCGTTTGCCTCATAGCTGGGGCGTCGTGATTCGTAGAAAATAAGGCCCTATTTACGGATAGGCGCCATCTATCTCTATCCTTCGGTCCTGGATTCTTGTAAAGGGATGCCCGTCAATGCCTTTATTTGATCCACCCATCTTGATAGCTATCTCCCTCGCGGACGCACCCTAAAGACCCTGCCCTCCACGATTGTCTTCTCGAGTCCCCCCTCGCGGCGCATCGTGTGTCCAAAATATTGAAGAATGCGATTGGACACAGCCGCGTCCAAACGATAGCGAACCCCGAGCTCACTCAGGACAGAGGCGTTCGTGCGTCTGGCTGTCCATGGAATCCTCAAGAGCCGCCTCCAGCACCACATCTCGAAAGCGTAGATGCGGTCACGATCCTTCTTTAGAACTATCCATGTCTCCGCTCCATATAGGAGGATGGAGAACACGAGTGATTTTACGAGTCTCATCTTGGTCGCGTTCGAGATTTGTTTGTCCCTCCATACTTTTGTGAGACGAGACATGACACTTCTTGATATCTCTATCCGCCTTCTTATTTCGTCACTGGAGCCACCCTCATTCGACAGGACTGCGCCAAGATATACAAAGCTTGACACAAGTTCGCAATTCGAGTTGTGTCAGGTTGGTTGTTATTCTTCCTGTCAATGATCATAACCCTGGTCTTCTGGCGGTTTAGTTTCAGTCCGATCTCCTGACTGGCAACCTCGACTCGTCTAATGAGTTCCACTAGGTCTTCCTTTGTAGTGGCGATCAAGGTGGTGTCATCGGCGTATCTCAAGTTGCTAACCTTACATCCACCAACAGAGAAGCCGCATCTCAGTCATCCACTCCGCATGATGCTTTCTCCATAGACGTTGAATAGGATCGGCGAGAAAATACATCCCTGGCGGACGCCCGCCCCAACCCGGAACTGTAAGGATACCCTGTTCTCAAGCAGCACCTTCGCGGAGTTGTTATCATAAAGTGACTTGAGGAGGGCTACCAGATGACGAGGCAGTCCCATCACATCTAAGATCTTCCAGAGATGGGTTCACCGGACGGTATCGAAGGCCTTCTGATAGTCCACAAAGCATAGGTATACCGGGGAGTTAAATTCACGTGCCTTCTCAATTATCTGTCTCACATTTAATATTTGTTTGCGAGTACCTTTCCCCTTCACGAAATCGGTCTGTTCTTGAGGTATTTGATCATCAAGGAAGGATCTGATTCTTGAGTGAAAAATGTGCAGCATGACCTTACTAGCATGTGAGGTCTAGCATTAAGGCTATGAGTCTGTAATTCCCGCAGATCCTCATAGATCCTTTTTTATTAAGCGGTACAAAGATGGACTCCGTCCACTCTTTTAGCCATTCTTGAGTTTGCCAGATTTTCCAGCATATATCCCAGACCACCTGGATGCTCAGGTTGCCAGTGGCCTGGATGGTTTCAGCCGTTATGCCGGCAGAACCGCATGCTTTTCCCTTCTTCAGCATACCTACCGCTCTCTCCACCTCCTCGCGCAGGGCCTGATGCCAGGCTCCATTATAATGGGGGTTGCGGGAGGTGCTCTATCTGATTCAGAGGCCGGTGGGGGTCCGCATACAGCTTTTCGCAGTACCTCCTCCATACATCCAGCATCTTCTCGATCTCGTGCACCTCCTCGCCCATGTCGTCTTCCATAACCCATGACCTCGTGTGAAACTGTCGAGTTATAACCTTTATTTTCGAGAAAAGATCTCTTGTTTGGTTGCTATTAGCATGCATCTCTATGTCGCGGCAGGTGTCCAGAATAAATTGGCTTTTGTCTCGCCTGCAGCCCTTCTGTATGTTTTTGTTTAATTGGGCTAAATATTTTGTTTTTTCCTCAGATAGGGGCCCGGACTTAATAAGAGTTCTTCTGTTCTTGATGACCTCCAAAGTGCCGGGCGATATCCAGTGTTGCTTTTTCCTCCTCTCTCTGGAGGTCTCGGCACGGGCCACAGCGGCCTAATCCACTCCCTCGCATTGCACCATAGTTTGTCTGAGGACATGTGTTGTTCTCGCACATAAGTTCTCCTCAAGATCTCCTTGAAATAGTTACCATCTTTGACTTGAGTTGGTCGACTATAGGCTGTCCTCTTAGGCCTAGCTAGCTTCAGCCTAAATTATACTTTTAACAATTTGTGGTCTGACCCATAGCATGCACCAGGATATGTTTTTGCGTCTTTGAGAGAAAATTTCCATCTTGAGCTGATCAGCGCATAGTCTATTTGGTTAGCGACTTTTTCTGTAGCGACTGCCCGGTGACACCCACGTGTACAGATGCCGTATATGGTGTTTGTATACTGTGTTTGCAATCGTAAATGCATTATCAATTGCAAATTCCAGTAGCCGCTCTCCGCGTTGATTGCGTACACCGATCCCGAATCGATCAACTGCTGATCTGGCGTGGTCATCCAAGCATGTTTCCCCTACTTTGGCATTAAAATCGCCCAGGATTAGCACAATCTCCCTTCCGGGGATCATCGATAACGTTTCCTCCAATTGCTGATACAAGGCGTCCATGTCTTCATCAGGCGCCTCGCTCGTTCGGGCGAGGCGCCGCGTTGATTGCGTACACCTGAATTAAGTTTAATCTCACCGAACTCGTGTTGATCTTCACCACCATCATCCTATCATTCACAAGTTTGTATCCCAAAACGGCGTCGTTATATCTCTTCGGAACCAGCACAGCGACCCCATTCCGGCTTTGTTCCTCGTTGCCAGAAAAATAGACGCTGTGGTCATCACTCCAGAAATGCCCGGTACTTTTCCAATGGGTTTCGGCGAGTCTCGCAAAGGAGATGCCATACCGCTCCAGCTTCTGCTTGACGATATAAAGTTTGCCAGGAGACAGCAACCCTCTAACTTTCCAAGTGGCTATGTTAAGAGTGCCACCTGCAGGTCTTCCAGTAGCTAAGTTTCCATATGCAGCCTGGTCGTTCACCGCCATATGTCCGGTAGTCCATTTTACACCACACAGCCCGGACCCATTGCAGCGCCGATTGTCAGTCGGGGCGCACGACTGATCACTTCCACTATAGGCCATTTCCATTTCCATAAACGTTCATGGGAGGTATAATGCAGTAAGGTCCCTCTTTTTTCTGCATTGCAGTCTCAGGACCAGTTGAGACTGATACAGTCCTACTCCTAAGTATCCGTTATTAAGCCGGGTCGAGGCAGTTCCTCTGCGCCTTAGTACGGTACTGACACAGCTGCTGCCCTGCATCAGTGATAGTTTTCGACTTCACAGTCTAGATCCGCCGTGTTTTGTATAAGACAGAGTTATCTCGTGTAGGATTCTCGTGTAGAATCTCGTGTAGGTTCTTCACCACGCACGGACGATCTTGATTCCAGAGTCAGACGCGCTTATGCACTGACAACCCAAGAACCCTGGGGTCAGTGAGGCCCAATGGCGAACCAGAGATACTACCCCTCCTGACCCCTTGACCTCAGATCCTTTAACCCTTTCTACTTGCCCTATTATAGATGTGAGAAATTTAATCAACTGTACTATACAAAAATTATATGAAATAGATATATAAACTGTAGCTTTGGTACTGATCAAGGATCAAATTTTCGTCAGTTACATTATATGATATAACAATAGAAAAACCTTATTTTACGGTAAATGATATGCAAATTTTTTATTTTTTCGATATGCTTTATTTAATAAAAGTTGCGAGAAATAATTTAATAACTCACAATTTTATATACAATAATCAAAATGTTTCATGGCAACATATACAAACTTTTTTTGAACAAGACAAGACAAAGAGTTTAAGATTAGTTCCTAAACTAAGTAATGAACATATAAATCTTAATAATTGAAAGAAAATTAAATATGCTACTCAGGTATTCAGTGCTACAGTTTCTGCTTCTTTAAAGACTTACCTATATTTTGTTTAGAGCGCTTGAAGGAAGAAGTTGCCATAAGAACTGTCAATTTTATTTGTGATTTTGATAAACTTTTTGATATCTTTAATTCATCGAAATTCTCTAACGAAAAACAATTTAATAAACTATTTAAAGGAGAACAATACCAAATAGATTTTTTACGTGTTAGATCATATAAAGGATATGAAAATTATTACATTTGATAAAAAAGATAAAACTAAACAGGTAAAGTTTGTAACAAATTTACAACTATAAATGCATTGCTTCAGTTATGGGAATTCCTAAAAATTATTGGATTTCAATATATATTGACAAGGTGAATTAATCAAGATTGTTTGGAAAATTATTTTGGAACTCTAAGAAAACGAGGTGGCAATTTATACAACCCTATACCACAGCAATTTATAAATGCTTTTAAAAAAACATTTTCATTAAAATTTTTAATAGTGTCCGAAAAAGCAAATTGTGCTGATGATTTCTTAAATTTTTCAGCTTTGATGAATTTTAATACTACAGATATATACGAAAGCAATCAAACAATTTTGCGAACAGAATCAGCATTTCATTCAATAAAAATATTGGAAACAGATTATCGTAATTATGATTTTCTAACAGAAAATTCATTACAATATTTATGCGGCTATATAATAAAAAAATTAAAAGTTCATATTTGTTGTGTTTGCGATACAATTACTGTACAAAATCCAGTAGCATCCAATAAAACAATATTTATTTTAGAAAAAGCTTACGATAAAAGTACAGTTTGTGGCAGTCTATTAGTATCAAGTGAAAAATTTTACGATTGTATATTTCATAAACATTTTACATTATATTTTGAAAAGTATGCCCTAATAAATATAGGACAAAAATTATATGAAGATATGATACATATAACAGTACCATTCAAAGTATGTGCAGAATTTCCGTTAAAATATTTAATAAAATTATTTATCCAAAGAAGGGGTGTCAATAAGGCCGTTTTTTGGACCACGTCAGAATCGCTCCAAACTGTGGTATTTTCTTCCTACCGATGTAGCTCACAACCTCCTAGAACCGTTTGCTGTCCGAGCGTTTGAGCAAAAAAGAAGTGGAAATGCCGCCCCTCTCGCCCATTCAAAAAGGGAACTTTCCTTTAGCTTTACCCAGAGCTAACGACGTGGACGTAGAAAGTTTTTGTAGCTCTTTTTTTGTTTTTGTTGTTTTTATATATTTTTTTGTTTTTTATATATTTTTTGTTTTTTAATATATTTTTTGTTTTTTATATATTTTTTGTTTTTTTATATATTTTTTGTTTTTTATATATTTTTTGTTTTTTTATATATTTTTTGTTAATAACACCGTTATTTTTAATAACAGTATTTCTTTAGCCGTATTTTTAATTATCGTTTATTTTTAATACCGTTACAATACTCTTCGAATTCACAATGAAGAAGTGAACAGTCAGTAATTGAGAAATTGGGAGTAGGCGCCGGAGAATCTTCAATTAGATTGGTCGCCATCTCCACCTGACTCATTGTCAGACCAGTCTGAAATGTTCTCAGCTGCATCTTGGATATATTGTGCGTAGGATTGGGATGGTCGTTCTTGAAGTCTTTCAGAGTATCTTGAATACCCCAAATACCAAAGGACGGATGCCACATGTGCACAACAACCAACGGTTCTAGCACCGACCTTGCATTGACAGTACCAGGATATGATGGGATTGATTCCTTGACTATATTCAATCCACAGGTTATACATCTTCGATGATGTGTGGCGCGACTGTATCTGAAGACGCAAGATATTCCTCTCTTGCCTATGGACGAACAGTTCATACATCCCATCTTCAGCTGTGTGCTCCTCTGCATACGATTGCGCTTGCTTCAATTGATATGAACCAATGGTCAGATGAGCCAACTCGTCTAAGGTCAATTGAGGGAAATCAGGGAGTGAATCCGCAACTACGGGTTGCCACATCACCCTTTTCCTGGACCAACCTTCTCTTTCAACTCTTTCCTGGAGGAGGTTCGGCATTTGCGATAGACGCAACATACGCTCGGCAATGGTCGTATCATTTGGATCGTCACTGATCCTCGGTGGTCTGAAAGCATTGCAAAGAGCGGATACAATGCGCACGTAATCTCCCACATACGGTACTTGAGAATTTGGGAATACATAATCTAGTGCTTTCCACTTCTTGAGGAGACCGTTAACCGCCTCTATCACCCAGCGTATTTTAGTCACGAGGCGTGATTCATTGGCTTCAGATGTAGTATGTTGCGAACCTTCTCGGAGGAAATGGGTCATTTTAGTTATGAGACCTAGATCTTGCAGCATCTCGAGGCAATCTTTGAAACCACGGTCCACCACCAAAACATCGTTAGGTTGCAACCAAGATCGGAGCCTACTCGCATCAAATCGCATTATGCTGGTCAAAATGTTTGCATCATTATTTTTACCATCCGCGAAGTAAGGTCCGAAAACTTCTAAGATGTATCCTGTTGAACTTATGAGAATCATGGGTTTCACTAGCGGACGTCCTTTGTGGAGTGAGAAAGTTCGTCTCTGGGACTTGTAATTAGAACTTTTCTCTATATACATATACGTACCGTCGGCTACAAGGATACAGACATCCTCTCCGCGAAGAGCGTTTTAGCCATGGTTCTCGTATGCTTTGTAATGAAATCTTCTCGAGAGATATGATTTGTTCCCAAAAAGTTCGGGACAAACATTGAAAGGAGAGCAGTACGAGCTGCAGCTATCGCTCTACCAACTCTCCTCTTTTGGAGAGCGAATAAGGTAGACAAAACTGAAAGCAAAAGACCAGTACGTAGTTTCGTCAAAAGCAAGACAAGACAAGTCCGAGGAGAACGTCCAGATGTAGATCTAATATGACCAGAGATTGAAGCAAGAACGGAATCGAATTGATCTTTCTTCAACCCAGTCAGATTATAATAATTGTCATCAGTAAGTGCAGGTGGATAATCAAAATCGAGTCCTTTCCGAGAAGCAACGGAACGCAAGTTTTCTAACAAACCACAAAGAGTTTTATCATCTAGAATCGAATAGTTTGACTTTACTTCGATATCATTTGTTGCTGTTTTACTGAGAAAACCATTTTCCAAGTGTCTTCTACAACATCGAGTATCTGGCGGAATAATTATACCTCTGTCTATGAATATTTGTGTTCTCGCCATAAGAGAAATACGAGTCAGTTTCTTAGCCTTCTTACATACGATGCATCTCGCCCCGGATACTCTGCAGCCCTGGATGCTGACTCTTATTTTCACCGAAGAAGGGATGTTGCTTGATTCTGAGATGTTGGAGCACTGAGGAGTATCAGTTGTAGCAACAGATTCAGTACTGATAGTACTTAAAGTGCTGCTCGTACGATTGCTCATAATGCGGTCGGATAATGGATATTAACGTAATAGTAACAAGAAAATGATAATGAGCGATAAAAAGTAGTGAAAACGAGAAACTAAGCTACTGAAGAAGATCAGCGCGCAATACTGTTTATGCTCTGAAAATGCGCTGATCGTTGATAAAGACGATTCATTTAAACATAAGTGCGATGAGAATAATGTGGTGACAGTTCACCTACAATGCTTTCAGTTCAAGAACGCGCTAAAAAGACAACTGTGTATCCAAGTCGATGTTGAATCTATTGAGAGGAACAAATGCCGGGAAGAAAAACAAAAGAACAAAGCTACTGGAAATGTGGATAGTGCACAGTACTGTTCTCGTTTTGGGAATGCATGAATTGTTAATTAAAATGGAACGATTGATTATTTGTTGTACATACTGTGCAGCAGAACACAATAACCTGAATGATACCAATGCTCCGCGAAGCTGAGCATTGCATTCTATGAAAAAAAAGTCCGTTCCGGAAGGTATTCTTTACATCTCTTTACTGAGGTTTCGCAAAATGATGTTATTCCTTAAAATCAAGTTCGGGCTTATAGTAGTATCGTCCAATTCATCGCAAGGGATGCTATTGCATGATTGTTCAGTAATATGGCAATCCGTTCAAAATACCAGGCTTGATTCTATCTTAAATGCATGAAGGTCTGATGAGCTCCCTTTCGTATTTAAAGCAGCAAATACTCTAGTAATTTTTGAGAAAATATGGTGATGGAAGCTCAACAATGACATGCTGAAATGAGACCGGCACTACCACCATGTGAAAAACTCTATTGATTTTTGAGATTTCAAGTTGCCCGTTCTCAGACTCTAATTGCTCGGACAGCAAACGGTTCTAGGAGGTTGTGAGCTACATCGGTAGGAAGAAAATACCACAGTTTGGAGCGATTCTGACGTGGTCCAAAAAACGGCCTTATTGACACCCCTCCTTTGTATTTATTTTACACTGAAAAGTACAAACCGTAATTTAAAACAAACCAAAGGAAAAAATTGAAAAATATATATTTTGTCACACATAATTTGATAAATAAATATAAAATTTTTTAAATATTAATTTAATATATTGATTTCTATGATTTTTCTAAACGAGTCACCAAAATCTTATACTCTTTTACTCAAAATTTTTAATATACTTTTCAAATCTCTATCACAAAACCAAGCTTGACATATAATGAAGGCCTAGATTGAATTTGCTAATTATAAGTTAACCATTCTGACACAGTCATTCCAATAATTTAACACTTTCGTTAAATACATTAACATTATGTTTTATTATAATATTAAAATCATCTTTAATAGTATTAATAGAATTTTGTGTTACCATTTTATTCTTAGGGCCTGCGCACAATAGAAAATTATTAGATATTAGGAATAGGAATTAAAACTTTAGGATCAGTTTCCTCAGTAAATACTACAGATAAATAATAAATTATGTTGTATCTTGTACAGAACATTTACGTCTTACGTTTTATTCGTATCCATTGTGTGTTACATTTAATATTCATTGAGAAAATTGATACTTAACTTATAATTCTTATTCCTAATATCTTTATATTCCTTTATTGTGCGCAAGTCCTTATTTATATAAATATAAAAGATAAATTCTTATAGATGTTAATAACATTTATAACAAAAAAAATTTTATTCAAAATTTAAAAAACTCCGATCAATTATGTGTAATTAGTAAATAGAGATATTTGGTAGTCTATTTCGATTCAAATATCGCGGGATAAACTATTTTAAGCCCAAAATGTGGCGGCTAGTCTCAAGGTCATGAAATGTGACTGCATGAAGATCAAAGGCACCGCTACGCGTGTCGCTATTATATCTATACTATGGCCTGCATTCTGTGGGAATAACTCTGAAGGCGATTTCCTCCAATCTACTAGACTTGAGGCCGATGCGTCGTTGTCTTATGCAGCGTGTCGTTTTTACGCATCTCTTGTCGATTGATGGAAACTTATAAGCAAACCGCACAGCTGAATTGACTGTACAGCATACGTCTGACTTTTTTCTTGTCTTGTACGCTACATCTTGTGATAATAAAAGTTTTTTTGACACTATAAAAATAAACTTTATGTAGTTCCTTTTACTACTTTTGCGATTTGTTTTTTGACATGATTTAGCAACATTACATTTTATTTTTCGTATTAAAACTGCCACGAGTAGCCGCTGTCTCCACAAACGAGATTATTGATGCTCTTGCACAAGTCGATATTTTTCAAAACTCAAAAGGGACACTTAAACCACGATCCAATAAAGTTTGGAACGATGTTTGTGCATTATTAGGAAATAAAATTAAACGTGATACTTTATTCTTGCATGTACAAAAAGACAGAAATAGTGTATTAAAAAAAAAACAAGCTGTAAATGAATATAATAGATGATGTAAATGAAGTAAGTGTAAATAGGTCGGAAGATAATTCAATCGGACGATCTATTGAAAGCATCGCAAGTAGCAATGTTAGTAAAATTTGTAAAGATAAATATAATTGTCCAGATTTATCAATTAGACAAAGATGATGCTTCATGGAATAGCATTGCACCTATTTCTGTTATTTACAAAGAAAAAGGCCGATATAGTAATAAGCGTCTTTATATCGTATTAAAACAGGGTTGGACGGATGATATACAGAAAGCATGTTGGAATAAATGTAAATTACTTTGCGCATCTTCTTTTAAAAAAGCAAAGATTTTTAATAGGGAAAATCGCGTATACTTAGAAATAGTTTGCAAATGTAAAGAATGTGGCGCAACTTTCAAAGGACATTGTTTAAAAAAGTCTATTCCCGGTCACGGTATTAAAATTTCTGTGAAAACACTAAATATTCGAGAGGTTCCCCACGTTAGTAAACGTATGCTTAAAGGATTAGAAAAGCAGAAAATTCAAATGTGCCATCAACAAATATAGTTAACTCGTTTTCATTTTGTGTTACTGTTATATACTTATCAATAAAAATGATAGTTTTAACGTTATCATTTTGTAACACATATTCCATGAATGAATGTGGTGCATCAATTTCTATTATGTGTTTTCAATTTTCATTTTTTAAAAAGATTTCTTATTCATTAAAATTTTTCGGGATTTTTTTAAAACAATTTTCTCTTTTTCATTCTTTCTATCGATTTTTCGATATTTTTAATGTTTGTCGAATCCAGCAAATTATCATATCTAAGTATTAATGAAAAAATTACTGTTACATCTGTCGATTAAAATTAGCGGTGCAATTAACTTTTAAAATTTGATTTGGTTGCTGTCACCAGTTGTTGACTAAATTGAGAATCTTCCCCAGCCAATGAATAACAATTTTTATAGAGTGGGATTGGTCTTAGACAAATTGAGAGGATGTACATTGTGAGTGTGATGGGTTACTTATGAGTGGTGGGTGAATGAGAGCGTTGCGTGTGTGTGTGTGTGTGTGTGTGTGTGTGTGTAATGAGAATGCAAAAGTTTTTAAATAGTTAGTTTGAACATTTATTAGAGAAGAAAAAAAATGAATAATAAGAATACAAATATTTGCAATTGAATACAATGTCGATTTTTCTTTATGATAGCAAGAAGTGGCCAGACGGTGTCCGTCATATCTTGACTTGTACGGTAATGTTGTGACCGGATGCGTAATTAGATCGTAAAACCCGGAATTAATCTCGAACGGCTGGTATGCCAGTGTTGAAATTACGGTCGCCACTCGTACTTAACGGAGAACGAGAGAGGAAATTTGCGGAAATTTAAAAGTGACAATTTAATGTTATGAACTTTTTAACTAATTCTTAAATTATTAAAAATAGATAAACTATAACTTTGGTGTAAATCGAGCCGTGTAAACGTAGTCATTGACAGGCAGTATACATACAAGGATAAAAAGAGAAACTAACATTTGTGAAACAAAAAAGGTAGATTCAGCATACCAATTGGCTAACACTAAATAATTTTACTTTTCACAGTTGGCTCTCTGGTCAACTGTAGCCCTTGCAGAGCAAAAGTGGGCATGGTTTAGCCGAACTGCACACATCATGTCATCCTTCCACCATGGCGGCTGAAGGCGCTGGCAAGCGATGCCGCGGGGGCATCGAGGCCCCGAACGTACTCGAAAATTTGGTTTCTATTAGATGTAGTTTTGCACATATATAATTAACAAGAATAATTAACGTCACTATTTTCTTCTCTTATCCAGATAACATAAAGTTGAAAATTGGGTCATGCAAGAAGTCTTTTAGACGTCTTTCATAAACCTGACTTCCCAAAATTCTTTCATATTTAATTTAATTATTGTATTATATTGACACATAATTTTTAGTTGCATTCTTATTTAAACGAATAACAGAAAAGTTATTGCAGATTCTATTCCGCATTTGTGAAAATAGTAAAAAAACTATAATTTTATATAGTTTTTATAAATAATATTTTTTAATTATACATGTTTTATCTTTTCGATAACATATATTGATCTACTAGTTATTTATACATGACCACAAAGTGTTTACAGGTCATCATGAGGAATCAGTTCGCAGCGATCACGGAAGTCGAGCAATGTTCACCGGAGTCGCAACTTGGATGGGTGGCTGCTCGGGAATTTCCGAAAAGAAATATCTAAGAACTTTTTTTACGAAAAATGTTATTTTTAAAATAATACAAAAATATTGTTTTGTTCATTAAAATTATATGGTGCAATAATATAATAGTTATGCGGATATTTCGAAGAAAACATTTATAGAGAGTTTATGCAACACGTCTAATAGTCGTTTAATTTTGATGACACAAAGCCGTTAAATCGACCAAATTTTAAACGTCTATATTAACTGGTTTAAATTGACCAAATTTTAAACGTCTATATCAACATTTTTCACTGGACATCGGGGTTAAAAGGGATACAATTTAATATACATTTTATATACAGAGATTTTATATCAAAGATTTATATATGCAATATACATATGAAACTTAAATATAATTTATATGCATTAAAATAATATATGCATATTTCTATATAATCAGATATACAATACACAAATGTAATCTGTAATACAATATGTACAATATATGCAACGTATTTATAATTTTTTCTTTATTTTGAAGGAAGTAATTTTTTTTCTTTTTTTTCTTTTTTCATTTTTTTTTCAACGTACAAAACAGATTAAATTTTCTATTTCTTTCTCACATGTTCTTGCGATGAAGAAAAAACTAACCTAACTTTCAGTTAAAAATTAGTGTAACACTTCATGTGCATAACTGTTCTCGTTAGAAAGAGAAGTTCAGATATTTGAATAAGTGCATGAAACAAGGACAGATGACTCGGCATACCAACTAATCAACGCTAAATAATTTTACTTTTCACAGTTGGGTGTCTGGTCAACTATAACCCGTCGATAGACGGAGAGAGCAGATTTTTAGAAAGAGACACGGCTGCACTGCACACTGTGGTGGTAATAGACATGGGGTGCTTTCCAGCTACGACACAAGTCGACACTGTGTAACACAGTGTCCATTAGTGTGAGTGAAACAACTAAAATTTTCTCTCTTACACTAATGGACACTGTGTTACACAGTGTCGATTTGTGTCGTAGCTGGAAAGCACTGATGGTGTGCCAGCGTTTCGAAAGCCACGCCCCTTTTGTCATCGAGGTGGTCGTTCGGCAAACAGGCTGACAACTGCGAGAAACTAAATGTTTTATGATATGAGGTTACTATAACTGTTTTCATTGTATCTTTGTCACACCGTATGATATGTGCGTTGTATCCTGGTCTCTCCTCCGTTTTCCACTTCCTAATTTGGAGTTTGGAGTACGCGAAAAATCGAGGAGCTCGTAATTCACAATTTTTTATGTGAAATTTAATAAAAATGCGGTGTATTGTAAAATCGTGTGCAAATAATACATAGATAATCTCTGCAAAGTAAGTTTCTTCCATTTACCGAAGAATGAAATTATGCGAGGGCTGGCTTCGAAATATCAGGGAGGTTGATATATTAATAAATATATATAATATTAATAAATATTTATCATAAATATTTTTTATAAATATTATAGAAATATTTTATACCAATTTTATATATATGACGGAAAAAGATGATAAAAATCTTTATCAAAAATATTGTTAAAATATTTTCTAAAATATTGGTCGCGACTTGGATGGACGACCGCTTCGGAATTTCCGAAAAAAATTCCTAAGAATGGAATTTTTTTTGCGAAAATTGTTTTTTAAAATATAGAAATATTGTTTTACTCATTGGGATTATGTGGTGTAATATAATATTTATGCGGATATTTCGAACATTTTCAAAATAATTATCATAAATCATAAATATTTTTGAAACATTTATGATAAATATTTATGATCAGTCCAATCTACGGCCATAAAAACATTTATTAAATGTTTTGATAAATGTTTATAAAATATTAAAATAAATATTATAAATATTTAGTAAATATTTTATAAATATTTTATGCTATCTGGGAAATCATTATTTGAGATTGACATATCATTTTGATAAAAATAATATGCAATGTGAATACTCAAACGTTTGTTCGAGTATAAGACTGTTATATTAAAATGTATTAATGTAGATATTATTAAAATGTATTATTAAAATGAATTAAAATGTATATAACATACAGATTTTGACATTTTTAGAAGTCTATTCTTGTACTGTATATAAAAGTTTTTTTTTTCATATTAATAAAAGTCGTTTATTATTATTCTTTATTATATTGTTTTTCTTTTATTATTATGCATCCTTTATACATTTCATTTCATTATCTTAAATATTGCATTTGTTAAGTAAAATTGACCAGAAACAATCAATCATGGTCGGTACTAAATCAGGAGATTGTGAAACTAGCTCTTATAAATTGTAATAACATATTACGATACTCTAATTAGGATAAAAAAAAGTTTATTTAAAGGTCTGTGTCCGCGATGCTACCGATGCTATCGATCCAAGTTCTCAGATCAAAAAGTGTAGCCAATCAACTTTTAGCTTTTACGGAAAAGCGGCAAGCTGATTGATTTATACAGTTCAGTTCTAACAACTTTATGGAGTTAAACAAGGTTGGTTAACCTGTTTGTCGAACGAACAGAAAATAAGCGAGAGGGGAGAGAATTAGAGAGAGACGCTCGAAACGCTGGCACACCATGTCTATTCCCACCACGCTGCACACACCATGTTATCCCTTCCACCATAGCGGGCCGCTGCGCCTTCATAGTCACGCCCCTTGGCGTAACATTACATGAGGCCGAATTACGCGCCGCGTTTTGCGAATAGGTGGGATGGGGTTGCGGAAAATTTGTCAAAGCTCAATGGCTTCCTTTACTGACACGCCCGTGCGTATCAATGGCGTCTCGACGCCTCTTCGTAATATATTGTTGTGCCGTTCGGCCGAGCTTGAGAAGCTGGCCGAAGGAAGATCTATCGATCAGACGGAAAAAGCGCGGCCGGCTTTTGTTCTGTTCTGGACGCGTAGCTGTCAAGTGACATTTGGATAATTCCGCTTCCAGTAAATTGTATATAATTACTTAATTAAAGTCAGTGTTCTTTTGTACAAAAGAGAGAGTGTAGTTATTTCGTGCTGTGTGTTCGCGCGAGTGTTTTGTGTGCTCGTCTGGTCGAACATAACAATATATATATATATATATATATATATATATATATATATATATATATATATATATATATATATACATATATATATACAGGTCCCAGACCAATATATAAAGATTACTACGATGAGGTAGAAGGGATCGAGATAAATCAAAAAGTCTAATAACAGTTTGCAATAATTTTCGTGTAATAAAATATTAAAGTCAGCCGAATAAAAGCGCGCGGAGAAGCAAACGGTTGGTCGCCTGAGCCATAAGACTGCCCGATTCGACGCGGTGCGGTACCAAGCTATCCTTTCCCTCGCCGCGCGCCACTTACCGTCGCCTATAATCGGGCCGCAATGGGCGGACCTACGGCTCAGACGAGCGACCGCTTGTCTATCTGCGCGCTCTTATTTGACTGACCTTAATATTTTATTACTCAAAAATTATTGTAAATATCGCAAAATAGTATTAGACTTTTTCATTTATCTCGATCCCTTCTACCTCATCGTGATAATCTTTATACATTGGGACACCCTGTATATGTCATTTTCAAGGCCCGTCTTGACCTTTGTTCTGTTTTAATGAAAACCGTGTTTGTTCGCAGAGGAGAAAGGAGGAACGCAGTGGACGGGTCGAATTGGCGGTGGTATATAATTGTTTTTTAAGGCCTTTTAAGAAAGCTCTGCGTCCACCGCGTTTGCCCCGCTTTCTCTTTTCCTAGCTTATGCCTTGTAGGACTGATTTTGCAAAGCAGGGTAATTAGTAGGATTATCACGAGAATATTAAAGTATTGAAATTATTTCTATGTTTACCGATTTTTTTTTGTTTCCTTCCACACGAGGAAAATTTCAGAAGTAGCAGAGAGAGAGAGAGAGAGAGAGAGAGAAAGAGAGACAGTGCGATTAAACCGTAGGAGGAAAAGAAAAAAAAACTTAAAGAAAATCTCTAAAAAGAGCTAAAGTGATTAGTGAAATTTTTAAAGAGAAATCAATTTGAAGTGTATAGTGTTTAAATGTGATTTTAGTGGGTTTCCTTCAAGATCAACATGTATTTAGTGAGAAGCGTTGACAGTTGACAAGGCATTTTTATTATCTGACGCCAAATTTCATCAAAAGAATATTGAGTTTATTGTTAAAACCTTGTTAATTAATGACTGCCCTCCCTGCTGAATTTATTTTCGAAACAATAATTATCTAACATCTCTTATTCATAAAAGCATACTAAGACAGACAGTCAATGATATTGGCATTAACACTACAAGTGAAAGAGCGCGGTGGTTTTTGTTGCCATATATTCCTACAATTTCAGATATATTTAAGACTATTACAAATAGTTTAAATGTAAAATTGACATTTTTTAGTTTCAATAAATTGAGCAGGATTATCAAAGTACAGAAGGATGTTCTCCTGATTAATTTAAGGAAAAATATCGTGTAGGATAAAGTCGGTATTTACGCCGCGGGGGGATGTACGCCGCAGCAGTCAGAAAAAAACAGAAGGAATAAAGATAGTTTGCTCACAACCACTTTGTTATGTATCTTTATGCTATATTAGTATTATAATTACAGTTCTTTAGTGTTAATATTAATGAAAATATCGTGAATTAAATTAATTTTTTCATGTCGAAGTAGCGCGACGGTTTATTACTATCTACGTAAAATGATTACTGTAGGAAATGTAAAAGGCATAATAATTATTTCATGATATGTAAATGTAGGGCGATAGTAAAGGATGGAATACAAGCAAGATACAAGTGCATAGTTCTTGTATTCTTTATTTAGTTTGATATCTTGTACATTCCACTTGTTTAGAATACACTGAGAGAAAAGTTTAGTATGAGTAACCAAAATTTTGTTACTAAAACTAAAACCTTTTGTTAGTATATGATCAACCAAACCGTTGGTTATCACGTGGATATCAATTCGTTGAATTTATTACAAAACTGTTTTGTATGGTGTTCAGAGATCCTTTGTCGTTATACATAAAATATTTTGTTACCGAAACAAAATAACTATATAATAATAGTATATATCCAAAAAGGCTTTGCTAAAATAAAATAAATACTGTGTTGTTTTAAATAAATTTTTTTCTATATTATTGAAACTCTTTTGTTCTCGCAATTATATCTCTATATATTATATACGTGTGTGTGTACTTACAATTAGTTATAATAAACTTATTTTTATATAATGCACACACATTTTTATTATAATAAAACTACTAAGATTCCACACAATATGTAATAATTAATGTATACATGTATAAATGTGTGTGTGTGTGTTTAGTGTGTATAATATGTATTACGTACATTATTCGTATACATTAATTATTATATATTATGTGGAGATATCAATATATTTTTATTATAATAAACATATGTGTACATTATATAAAAATAAATTTATTAAAATTAAAAAATTAGCAGGTTTTATTTTATAACATATAATTGTTAGTATATATACTAAGAAAAAAATTTTAATAAATGTTTGTTTAAATAGTCAGAAGAAATATTAGCTAAATGTAAATATTTATTTAATGCAAGAATCATTAATTTAATTTAACTATCATGGGTTTATTGATCAAATATTCATATATACCGGGAGTAAATATTTCTCAAAATATAAATATTGTACATTATATATATATATATATATATATATATATATATATATATACACATATGTATATAAAATATTATCGCTTAACTCCTTTTTCTCTACTTTTAAATAGATATCGTAATAAATAAGATGCAAGACACATAACATTTTATTTTGTAAGCATATTTTATTCTTTTAAAATAACATGTAAAATGTTAGAAGGAGATATAATGATATGTAAGGGTAAAATATTACATAAAGTATTATACGCTAAACATTTCCATTTGTTTGAATATTTTACTTCGTAGCTTTGTACGTGACTGCAAAATTGAATGGTATCCATACATTGTACAATGAAAAATACGTTTTCGTCTTTATCGGCAAATATTAATTCAATTTTTCCAAAAAGTGAAAATATTTCTTCACAAGTAATATTCAAAATAAAACCTGGCTTATAACAAATACCCTTTATATTTACCCATGTTATAGCATGAAATGTTGGAACACTTGGAAAAAATATTTTGAAGTTATGATAATTTGGAAGTTCTGATATTTTTTGCATTGAAAGCTCCTTGCCAAGAGATATGTGGCTTTTTATATCAATGTTTTGAAAAAGTCTATAGCACATCTTTAACTGATGTTTAATCGCTAAAGTTAATGGCAAATTTCGTCTTGAAGAAGAAATATGAGCAGTAATCTTTGATTGTCTGTGTTTTGCTTCGTATCGCATGCACCAAATATTTATTAATGGGCCTACAGATTTCATAACATGTGCGTAATGAAGTAGGAAATGGTGCTTAGGTTTTAATGTATCGTTAAATAAATGTAAATAAAGTTGATGATGCTCAGTAACTAATGCATCTAAATAGTTTATGCAATGTGAAGTAAAAAATGGTGTAAGTAACATAGTTACAATCTTGTTTAAGCAAATGTATAAATTCCAAAATTCATCGTTTTCAGGAACCTTATGTCCAATTATAAGCCCAAAATTAATAACAAACGTTATTGTTTCTGAAGCAGAAAGACCTAGATGGAATTTCTTTAATTTTTCTATTTTCAAAAATGGTGGACGATTTCCTTCGTCAGGACCAAAATCATACGTACCTATTCTATCATTAAGATCTTCTAATGTAAAGGCCTTTGATTGTATAAAATGTAATATTAATTTACACATATCGTATTGACAGACACCTTCAAATACGTCATGCATTATATCTCAACTCATATTTTGTAGAACATGAAAAGAATCTAATTGATTCCAAACACATACTTCAGTTAAACCAGTTATAGATACATTATTTATTTGCAAATCATTATTATATTCACTAACTGTACGTAATAATTGTTCATCTTCAGCTGTTTGGTATTTTATTTGATTAAGAGAGGCTTTACAAAATCTGCAAGGATAGTTCGCAATAAAACTTTTTACAAATCCACAAATTTCGTGCACGCCTAAATTATCTCCGATTACAAGAACACATTTTATGTAAATATGTTTACCTTCTTTAGTGATTAATCCTGACTGTTCTAAAATCTGTAATTCATTAATCAAAGGTCGGAATGTAGCTTTATTCCCATGAACTTCCCTGTCTTTACTCAGAAACAATAACGTTAAGAAAATATTATCAAGTTTAGATCGCGCTTCTGGAGGCATACATGGCAATGAAAAGTATACAGCTCCTACTTTATGAACACCTGCATGACCACCTAACGGATTATTTGTTTCGAAGTCATCATAATAAATTATTAAAGGTAAAACAAGTTTGTCCTGAAATGTATGGGTTAAATGTTTCCACAACTCTGATTGAATTATATTACTTACACAATATGAATCGTTCGATACTTGTTCCATGTAATCTAACATATCTCTTAAAATGTTTGGTACTTCAAGTATTGCCTTAAGAACTTTCATTACAGAAATAAATTGACCTGTGACATTTTTTGGAATTAAAGTAAAAGTATTGTTAATCCTTCTACTTTCCATAATTTGCCCAATTACGTACGAAACAGGTTCTATGTAACACCCTTTTTGTGAAAAATATTGCATTCTTTTATATTCTGTATCTAAGTTGTGAAAAGGAGTTTTACATTGATTAAACAAAGCTGCATATTCTTGTTTCATAACTGTTGGAGCTTGTAAAGTATTCAAACTTTCGTTCACTTTACTTTCAATCATGTTAACAATACCTTTCACTAAATTAGAAGTAACATCTACAACTATCTGTACATGTTGTCGTGTCATAGAATTATCATTATATAAAAATGATAACGAAGAAGCGCTAACTCTTTTTATGTCTTTAAAATCAAAATTAGAAGAATCAAAACTATTTGGTAAATTTTCATATACATTGACACTATCTACATCTTCATTTTCTAAATTAATATTTGGTTCAACAGATTCAATTTTTATCGCATTTGGACAGGTATGTATATTTTTTTTTTCATTGAATCCATCGAAAGGATGTTCACGTAATAAATGTTTTTCAAAACGAAATGCAGATTGAAATTCTCGAAAGCATAACGGTTGCTTACAAATATATGTATCAAAAACACTAAAACTATGTTGCAGTTTTAAATGCTTCATTAGTTTTTTTATAGAATCCAAATTTATGTTGCATACGTGACAAACATACATATTTGATAAATAACAAAAAAATATTTTAAATATAGTATGAAATATGAAGTACATATAAAGTATAAAAACGTTACTATTTCGTTACTATAACTCTTTAAAAACTTTTTTAATAAATACTAAAAACAAATAGCTTAGTAATATTTTATATTACTTATAACCGTGTAGCATCGTAAAATAAAAATAATTGTAACTTTATATTTCAAAAAATTTCTTTCCGATGGATACAACTTCGGTATTTATCGCGTCAGTGTCGTGCGCAGTTGTCATTTTATACAAACATTTTTGTATTAAAAGCCATACCTGTTCTGATTCTTTAGGATAACAAGCATTTAGTACGAAAAAGCATTTGTAGCATACATCAATAGCTTTGAGGGCACTCTCAATTTTGTATAATACATTATCGATGCAAACGTAGTAGGTATTCACGGAACTAGCGTCATGTCCTACGAAAATAACAAATGGTTGGCAAGTCAAATTTAAAGCAGCTGCTCTATTTCTCTGACGTCGAATACTATGCTCCAGATCAGCAGGACACTGGAATACGAAGAAATAAACATTATTTTCATCTCAACTATAGCAATTATATTTTAACATACATAAAATTTTTTTAAATAAAATATAGAAGAATATAAAAATAATACTTACAGTTACTGATAAAATGAAAGAATTTAATGAATCAGTTATTGTAGGCGTGATGCTTCTTGTACCCATACGAATTTTTATTGTTGGGACACATAAGGCTGGTAATAATTTCAGAAGTCTAATATTTCTTTCTTCTAAAATAGAGATATAATTATGAATATATATATTGTAATATACAAAGTAAGTGACAATGTAAGTAACACAGTAAATTTAAATTAAATAATTTTTTGTTACCTTCTGATACATTTTCATTTATTAATTCAACTTCTTTCCCATATACTCTATCTGTAATTATAGTTTTCATAAGAGTATGAATTTTTCTAGAAAATTCCGGCCATTCATTGAATATAGTAACGTTTCCAAATTGTGCAGCAAAATCAGATTCGATCTGAAAAATTATTGAAAATGATGACACACGATTTCTACGAACTGTTTAATGTAACAATATTATTGTAAAAATATTCACTAATGTGTAACCCTGCGGATGCTTCAAAATTGGCCATTTCGTAAAAAGGATATGAATATTTCCATCCCAAGCAGCTATACGTATTCCTTGTTCTAATAAGTCGACTTGCCTCCCAATGTTCAACAACATCAGTCCATGGTTCTTTATTATGTTTCAACCATTGCAAATGAGGTTCGCATATTTTTAAACCTATAATATATCCGTTTATGCATATGTATATATAAAGAAAATCACGACACAATTATACGGGTGTCGATACTTTTCTTAAAGGATTTGAATTTGCCACGTTACCGATAGAGAGTCACTAGACGGTGACATAGGAGGCACTGGGGAGCGTACCTGGAGAGAAGGAGAAAAAGCACGTGTTTTTAGAAAGTGTGGAAATTTATCTAAATAAATTCTTATAGAAAACATACCGAAAGTAAAAGCTGTAAATGTTGTTTCTTTTGTTTTCACAGGTATGAATGAAGGAAATTAATGTAGGAAATAACTTTGTACATAGTGTAAATAGAACTTTTGTTTTCACAGGGAAACGCAATTAAGTTTTTGCTCTAACCTCCCAATCTCCCAATTGGATAGTAAAGACATATTACATATATATTAAGTTTTCCGACACATAGCACTAATCAAACTATATAAATTGTTTGACTTACATTCAGCATTCATTTCAGATACAATGTTAGTAACTGATGAAACTGCTGTATTGTTACTTTCGGACCTTACATTTATAATTAATCCAGAGATCATACAGTCTCTGCGATTATTGCGATATCGATCGACAAATAACCCTTTACTTATTTTTTTATGCTTTCCTTCATTCAATGGTGGCACATAATAAATTTCCAGTTTTTCTTTAAAGTAATTGGCTACTTTTATGGCAAGCTCTTTAATGTGCATATTTTTCAACTCAAGTCTAAGTAACAATTATAAATATGAATAAACATTATTTTATATTCAAATATTTTAAGTTCTATATTTCAAGTATTTCATTTTATTTATTTTATACTAAGTTATATGTTTTAATATATTTGTTTATGTATTTTTTTTTGCTCTACATTTTACTTACGGATATGGTTTTTTAGTGATAGCTATAGGTAAATGTGTAATTACCACATCTGATAATTTTTTACGCATTATTGTGTTTAATTGACCGTGCTTTTTATAATGATTTAAAATAATAAAGCCAGTTGTAGTTTCTTTTAAAAACGTTTCCAGATCCTGTACAAGAGAAAAAGTTTTTGACTTTTTTATACATACTATTTTATTAATAAAAGTTTGTGTTATTTTAATGCAATATACTAATTCTTGAAATATTGAATCATTTTTAAAACGTAAAAAGACCAAAATATTATTTTCTAAATAAAATGTTAAACGTAAATATGTACCAGATGACGAATAGCATCAACAAGTTTTAATTGATCAATTTCTTCATCTTGATTTATATTTATATTTTCTTTTTGTCCGATAGGTTTCTCATTTGATTGAACGTGACCCTCTGTATCAATGGCTTGTTCAATATGTACGTTATCAATTATCTCAATATTACTGGCATGTTCTATGACAGGATTTATTTTGGATGGCGAAATATCATGTATGTTTCTTTTATCTATGTTTACAGGATAAATTGTTTCAGAAGGAACTTGCTTTATTTCGGATGGTATTTCACTGGACATTTTATCGTTAGTTTCCTATATATAAAATGAAATATAGAAAATATATATCAAAATATATTTTATGTAAAATACTAAATGGTCGCTTCCAGTTGACTATCTGTCAATCAAACGCCTGTTCAAAAGTTTACTCGCGAATTAAAACGTATATGTATACTTCTCTGCATCCACTCAATAGAGCGAGATACTCTCTAAATTTTTTGGAGTGAAATTTTCACTCTAATCGTGGAGCCACTGATCAATTCACTCCATGTGGAGTAAACATTCACTTCAACAGAGTGAATCTATTTACTTTAAGACAAAAAGTGAAAAGTTTTAATCTTATTTTTGAAGTGAATCGCTAGCGCTCTAAATTTCACTCCAACTTAAAATGAAATCGCTTTCTTATTAATAGTATCAGAACTGAGATTAGCACGCAAACGTTGTATGTGATTCATTCTGTAAATTTTACAGACTGAAAATCGCATAGCTAAAAACTGTTATTTATATATACGTGCGACCGTGTTTATAACACATTCCTGGGGAAGTGGAGGGGCAGCCCGAGCCCCGGTCGCCTAGCAGTACATGTGGCGCGTGCAAGTGACGAAACGTGTGCATGTGTAACGGCTCGTCCAAGACATGTTGATACACGTACATATTCTGATACACAAAGTACGTGTTTGTACTTTGTTTTGCGTTGTGTAGTCAAACACATCGAGTGTACGTGTTTGTTTTGTGTTACCAAGTGCATTTTTGTAATCATCGATTGTACCATAACTTGGACGATCACTGCCGTCCCGAGCCTTGCAATCATCATTTGTTTCGGTCGTATCGTTCCTGCTAAGTTTCCATGAATCCACCAGAGGTAAATCGGTTTACTTATGTATATTTACATATATATTTAAAATGTGTTATACTAATATGTTATATAAGGTTATGTTCTAAAACGTCCTTTTCGAGAAAAATTTTAGATACAATATAAGATATTAGATAATACAAAGTATGTGTTACATATTCTATATATTTTGAGTAAATTTTTTCTCGGAAATGACGTTTTGGAACGTAACTAGAAGTATATTTTATTATGACTATTGTTAGGCATTTTGATTGTTTATTATTAGGCATGTTATTAGGCATGTTATTGTTTATTATTAGGCAGGTTATTAGGCATTTTGATTACGTTATCACATACCGATCGAACTTTTCTTTAATATCATTTAAAATAATATATTAATAATATTACTTGATATTGATACTTTGCAGGAAATATTAAAAGATATTGACGATTTTTTGCATATTTGATACAATGTGGAATAGGAGACCAAGTAATTGAAAAGTTGAAAGGTAAGAATTATTTTTGAACTAACCATCCTTAGATCGATAACTAAAAATTTATTAAAGTTAATAAATTTCAAAAAAAATTTGTTACTGTATATTCTGATTATTGTTTACATCCGTGTTTTCAAATACACAAAAATCTTTACTTTCTCGTATATGATAATTAAAAATAATATATTTTGAATAACAAAATAATATATTTTCAAATATTTGTTTAATATTTGAATAAAGAAAGGATTAATTAATCAGAATAAGCAATAACAAATTTGTCCTGAAATTTTTAACTTTAATAGATTTTTAGTTATCGTTTGTTAACATAAATATTTTAATGTTTTTTTAAAAATCATGAAAATAAAAAAGAATTTGTTTCAGATTACTCTGAAAATACTCTGAAATTCTGCAATGTGTTGACATTTTAATCCTATATATTTATTTAATTTCACTTAAATTACAAATTATTAAAATTAGTTTAATTTAATGATAATTATTAATCAATTTTCAATGGATAAGCTTTTGTGTTTCATATGTAATAAAAGTTTTGCTGGAATTAAAAGATTTACAAGTCATTTTAGGCGAAATCATGGGATAATGGTTAGTAGATTATTATCTACTGGCTTTTACTGTCGACAACAACAGTGCAATAAGCATTTTCTAAGATATGATTCTTTCATACGTCACTTAAAGAAACATCACGTTGATCAAGATTATTCTAATACTTTTAACCATCATATACAAGAAAGTAAAGATTGTTGTGTACTTGAAGACACAGATGAAAGCAGGAATGTTAGCTTTAATAAATGTGTATTACTTGAACAATTAACGACGCAAACTCAATCAGAAAAATCCTTTGACATACGTTCCAGTGCATTAAAAATGGTTGCCAATTTGAGAGCAACATCTTCATTTACAGGAGCAGCTTTAAATAAAGTAGTAAACGTTGCAGATTTTCTTGTATCAGATATATCGGACTACGCAAAAAGTGAGATACTTAATTTTTTAAATAAAAGAAACATTAAATTGGAAGATCCTGAAGTAACAAGTTTCTTAGAAATGTTTGATTTCAATAATTTATTCAAGAACATGGACACTACTGAGGGTCAAATTGAGGCACTCGAAGAAATGTTATAATTATATTGAAGCCACTGAAATACCTCTTGGACATAGAAATGATCAACGATTAGATTCAAAAAATCAATCCTGGCAGCAGAAGCACGTTTATGAAACTTTTCAATATGTTTCAATAATAAAAACATTAAAGTTAATTACCTTTAATGAAGATGTGTGGAAGTATATTGAGTCAGAGAAAAGTGCCTCAAATGATTGGCTCTGTAACTTTAGAGATGGTGTTACTTTCAAAACACACAGATATTTTTAAAAATATCCCAATGCGATAAGGCTTCAATTATACTATGATGATATAGTTGTTAATAATCCTTTGGGCGCAAAGGTTCAGTCTCATAAAATCGGTGCATTTTATTATATAATTCAAAATTTATCTTCATATCTGAACTCATTTCTTAGGGGAATACATGTTTTGGCTCTTTGTCATACAGCTGACATCGAGAAATACGAAATAAATGCGATTTTGAGACCATTTGTTTATGAATTAAGGAATTTGGAAAGTGACGAAGGAGTTCTTGTATTTCAAAATGGAAAAGAAAAGATTTTACGAGCATCTCTTGCTGCTGTCACTGGTGATAGACTAGCTGCTCATCAATTATTTCGGCTATTGAGCTCAATATTTTTGTAGACTATGTATGATCAATCGATATGACTTTCATGAAGATCAAGAAGACCAGTACAATTCCACGAACTAAACAATTGCATGATGAACACCTCAAAATGACTGAAGAAAAAGTAATCCAAAAAGATATAGAAAATACAAGAAAGCAGGAGTCAAAAAATCAAGTATTCTGCACGAGAGTCGATATTTTCATTTTACTGATAATTACATCTTTGACCCGATGCATGACATTTTTGAAGGCGTTGTACCAATGGAGATTAAATTAGTTTTAAACCATTTCATTACCAACAAAGAATATGATTTAAGTGTAGAAATATTAAACAGTAGACTTCATTTATTTCAGTATGGTTTACCTGAAGTTAAAAATAAACCATCAGCAAATTTTACCTTAGCTTCTCTTCGCAATTTACAAGATCATAAGTTAAAACAAACTGCAGCTCAAACTTGGTGCTTGATGAGAGTCTTACCATTTATTGTATCTGATAAAATTTATGAAGACGATGAATATTTGTCCCTTATTTTATTACTGTCCAGAATAACCGAAATAGTTTTCGCTCGAAAATTGACAGTGACTCTTTTACCATATTTATCTCAACTCATTGATGATGCATTGTTTAGAAAACTCTTTCCCGATATTCATCCTATAAATAAACATCATCATTTACATCATTATCCAAAGTGTATAAAACGTTCTGAATCTTTGCGCTGGATGAATTGCTTTAGATTTGAAGCTAAGCATAGCATTTTGAAAAAACAAGGCAGCGTATGCTGTAATTACAAAAATATCCCAAAAACAATGATTAATCATTGCCAAATTTCGCAATGCGCAACTTGGGGCTCAGGTACAAAACCAAGAGAAAAAATAAAGTACACTAAATCTGAGACAGAGAACATTGTACACACTTTAAGTAAAGTAAAACTGAATGAGATGGGGTTACAAGACGAAGACTATGTAATTAAAGTTAATAAAATTGAAATTTATGGTGTAGAATATCGAGTCGGTCTATTTGTTGCCATTGACGGAGGAAAAGAGAACGATAATGGAGATCCTGAATTTGGACGCATAAAAGAAATATTGCTTGTTGAGGAAGAACAAGTATATCTCTGGTGTGAGATATGGTTTCCTTTATGGTTAGCCAAAGACTTAAATGCCTATTGCATTGCTCCGATTTCTTCTTTCAAATTAATAAATACAAATGACTTGTGTGATCTTAAACCCTTTTCCCTTTGGATGGATTATAAATCAAGTTATTGTTACATTGTTCTCAGACATATACTTTTATAATTTATATTTTCTATGTAAATTTTTTGTTTTTAAGATATTTTGAATTCTGTATTAGACTATTTAATCTTAAATTATGTTTTACAATCAGTATTAAATTTATATTATTTTGCAACTTTTATTTTATAAACATTTTTTTTAAATTTTGATTGGCACGTAATTATTTTTTTTTACTGATCAAAGCAGTTCAATAGTTTGCAATTTCCTTTCGTTGCATATCACATTTTTAATCAGTTTTACCTAATGTTCCATTTCATAAAATTATATATTACTATATCATAAATTGTCAACACATCACGAAGTGAAAAATTTTGGAGTTTATTGCAACACCAAATTTAATAAGGTTAGAAAATACTTTAGTGAAAGCATAAAATTTTCTTTAGAGTATATATTTATAAGATTTCAGAAAAGCATAATAAAAATAAGGGTTACTTTTCAAAGTACTCACCAATCAATACTGACCATCAGTTACATTATATCTGTGTTAAAATTTCGCATTTATTCCTTTAAAGAATCATGAAGTTAATGAAAAATTAATGTTATAGATGAAGAAATTACAGCAAAGTCTTTCGTTGATCTCACAGAAGACGACTTAAGGAAATTAAATATTAAAACAGGTCCAAGAAAAGAACTTCTAAGGCTGATAACTGTAGTAAACTCAATGGTATTTAATTCAAACAATTATAATTTAAAATTTTGTTTGTTTCATTAAATTTTCTTTCAATACTTTCATACGTTACTAACCTTTTATAAAATACTTTATAAAATGACCATTGAGGTATGTGGTGATATTTTTTATAGTTTTTTAGGAAGAGTTTTTATTACAACTTGTAGGACTGCTTATTAGTATCACTTTCAATTTAATAACGTGCAGATGTTACTATTTCTTGTTCAACTTAGAACTGTGTTTTAAGATCGAAAATTTATTCGCCAGTTTTGTGAATTTGAAAAGGTATATAAAATATCAACACGAAGATCTAGCTATAACCGTTAAGGCATTTGATTATTTATATTTATGTTTTCACATAGCGGTCGAAGTCCTCTATTATTATTATGTTTTATACTTTACTTTTATAGTTTAAAGATGTAAATTTTATAGAATATAATTTTAGAAAATTTATTTACTTTTCAAGAATTACGTCGTACTTGATCCACTTATAATACCGTCAAGTCATGCGAATTTAGAATTTCAAAACATAAGTGTGAGCTCTATTTCAAACATTTCAAATAATGAAGATTTAAATAAGATGGACAACGTAGTACTTTTGCCCGAAAAAAACAGCAGTTTGATAGAGCTGCGCAGTGAAAACTCACATACCAGTGGAAATTTGCCGGATAATTCTAAAGTAAGAATTGTTACATAAAATATACTCCAATATTTTTACTTCATGTGCCATTTTATTTTATTTTATGTGCTTTAGGTGGCTCAAACTGTCATGGACGTGAGAGGTTGGGTCAAAAAACGCGATGAGAAAAATGTACAAGAGAAATCCCTTCTTAGCATTCTGGATTCTGGTGTAGTCAAACCATCTAATAGACAAGAGCTTATAAGATTAGCAGTTTCTGAAATGTCACAACTTCATAATAATACCTTGTAATTATTATGTACATTTACATACAATTTTTTTTAGAAAGATCTTACACAATCTGTTATTATTGTAGGTATCCATCAACACGAATTAAGGAACAATTAGCTAAAGACATTATTTTAGCTTTTCCCAAACTCCGTTCTATGCTGACAACTGGTGGTTATGTGAGTTCTATATTGATAAAATCATTAATGGTTTCAATGACTATAATTATAAATTAAGAGATTACTGATTTATTTACTCATAGGAGCACTTTTACGATGGAAAAACAAACACTGGATTCATTGAATTTCGACTAAAAACTCTCCGACATAAATTACCTTTTTACGATAAAAAAAGGGCAGCAAGTAGGGAACTGAGAAATATGTCAAAATTAAAATGTACACAAAACGAAACTTTACTAGATGAGGAGAATTTCAAATTGAAGGTAAAGATTTACAAGTTTTTTGAGATAGTTTGCTTAAAATTTAACTGTTCTTCATAATTAGTAATACAAAATTTAGAAAAATATAGGATATATTTTATTACTCTTTTTTTTATTTATTTTTTTGTTAAATTTTCATTTATACAGTCAAATTAAAGACAATTGTAATACTTAATTATTAACAATTTTCTTACTTTTTACATAATGAACATGTTAAACTTTAAGTTTTTTTTTAAATATATTACTATATGTATTATATTTTCTATCGTATGAAGTATTTAACATTTTTACAATTTTAAATTTATTCATAAATTTATTAGGTTTCTGAACTAGCACTAAAAATGCCTAATGACACAAATAAGGAACTCATATTGAAACTTACGGATGAAACAAGAGCTAATCGCGTCAATGAAATAAAAAACTCAGATAAGCCAATGACAATAGCAGCAATATTGAAAAAATATCCTAGATTCAAAGATTTCAATGGAGAACTTGTAAGTATTTCAGTGCACTTAGTTTTTTTTTATATAATACATATTTTCCTGCGTAAATTTTTAATACTATACTTATTAGATATCGAGAGAATTTTCTGCAGCCTTTCCAGAAAATGATATTTTCTTGGGAACTTTCACTGCGTTTTATGTACCACGAATTTTGCAATATTGCCAAGAAGCAAAATCTCATCTCTTGGACTTAGTCAAAGACTTAGAAGATAGTAAGTATAGTTATTTATTGAAGTGATAGTAAAAGGAATAAATTATCATCGAAAAAATTAACATGTTAAATCAAAAGTTAAAATGATTTTAATATAAACACAAATTTTGCAAATTAATATAGTTGAATTAAGTTACTTCAGTACTAATATACTCAATTTTAATATAAATTGAATATTTTTATTATCTGTTAAATTTACTCTCTTATTTATTGTTCACTTTTATTTTTCAGAAAATCTAAAAGCTTTAATTCTGTTACCCGAATTGTTGCCTATTCCAAATTACACAAAAAGGAGAGAAACATCGGTAATTTCTTATTTTTTAAAAAGATGATTTTATATAATACATAATAAAATTTGTATTCTTTTTGTAGGACAAAACGAAATCAAATTCTTGCCAAAAAGGAAAAACTTTAAAAAATTTTTCTCAAAGAGTCATACCAAATCAAAATTTGCTCCAATTTATTAATGTAAGTAACAAAAAATCAATTTTTTGATCTGTCAAACTAGAATACTCTTTTAGTAAAATATCTTAGTGACATTTTGACTTTTGAATAAAAAAAAATTTATTATAACTTCGTGAAATTAAATTAAATTAAATAATTTATATTAGTTAAAACATTAGAAATAACTTGAATTAAAAAGATAGATAACTTTAATTTAATTATAAAAAATTTTTTATTTTTACTTATTATTTTCAAAGTGGCAAAAAAATCTTATGAAATAAAAAATATAGGAGTAAAAAGCTACTTTTTTCTTTTTTTAAAATTGATTTATTATTTAACTTTTAAAAAGATTCGTTAATCAAATATTTGTATTTTAATCCGAAGTCAGGATTTATATTATTTTTTTCAAAATATGCTAGAACTATATGAATTTAATAATCAATTATTAATCAAATATAACTTTATAATTTACAAATGATTTATTTTACATGTAATATTTTCAGGCATCAGATGATCTTTTATTACATGTCGCACCTGCGAATCGAGGAACTAAAAATGTTCAACCATTTTTAGTTTGTTCCAAGATGGGACAAGAGAGAAGAGGAATTTATTATATAACGGCCGATGGCCATTTGATCCAAGTTGGAGATAATGCTATTATAGCGTTTGACATTCTATTAAAATTACACTATTGTTTTGATGTTGAATTTGCTTTTGATTTGGTAAATTTTTATGATTTTTTAACGGGCTGCATAATGAAATTGCACAAGCCAAAAGGATGCAGCATTGCATTACAAACAACATTGCAGAATATTGCATTAAAAGGAAATGATGAAAGGTATGTAATAATTGGACTAATTCATTATATTTCTTAAATTCATTATGTTACTAAAAATTTTATATTTATTAACAGTGATGAGCTCTCAAATGAAGATGAAGTTTAAATTTAATCAATACAAATTCATTATATGTAAGGAAAAGACATGGCATTATTATAAATGTAAAAAACCAACATTATTTAATATAATAAATTACATTATTAATACTAAATTCTCATTTTAATATAAATTGAAATCCTTACTCCTAATAGAATATTGAAATCCTCACTCCTAATAGTATATTGAAATCCTCACTCTTTTAGAATAAAACTGTCACTCTTTTTGGAGTTGAATAACAGATCCAATTGAAGAGTGAATAATTTCACTTTTTCGAAAAGTGAAATTTCACTCCATTTAGACTGGCAGTATTTTCATTATTTCTTGGAGTGAATTCTCATTCCAAAAGAGTGAGATTCCACTCCAAGAAATTTAGAGAGTAGAGAGTAAACAAAAAAGATAGACTATAGTTTAGAATTCAGGCAAAACTCAGCATTTATCCGTTTTAGTTTACTCTTTGTCTCGCTCTATTGAAGCAACGGAAAAGCGCTTTAGTTCGCGAACCGGATGTTAAACAGGCGTAGTTAACCTTATTATCAGTGATCACAGATCGCAGCATTTGGTAGCAAGGTCGCACACCGCGCATAAGCGTGCATACCGTGTACATACATACATGTGTACGTACATACATGTACTGCAGTATGCTCGATGAGCACACTTCAACCCATACGTACACGATGTGCATGCTTATGTACGGCGTGCGACCATGCTATCAAAAGTGATTTGCAATTCTTGTTTATTATCTAATAGTTATTATACTTTTGCACTTACTTTTTTCGTTTAGAACTCACTTCTAATACGTAAGAAAAAGCAGCTTTCCTTTCTTTATACGGATTTCACTTTTAATGTTAATCTTATCGCTCACGCAGGTCTCGTCTGTACTATTGCATATGCACTGAGAAATGTTTTGTAAAATCAACCAAAGTTTGATTGATTAGTGATCAAATGATTTTTTACTGTTACTAAATATATAGTTGCTTTGACCAAACAATTTGTAGTCTTAACCAAATAATTTTTTTCACACAACAAAATACAAAAAGTGTTTGGTTTTTTTGTTAAATTAACAAAGTTTGGTAACTATAAAATTCATTTGATCACTATACTACCAAATGATTTCTCTCAGTATCGTGTAAAAATATGTTATTACATGTTGGCACGAGTCCTATTCGCTCTAGAGAATTGCCAAGGAGTATCAGTCACGTGACCGACTGTGAGTCGGGCAAGAGGATTGAGTAGAGGGGATAGGACTCGTGCGGATATGCAACGCATCGACGTCAGGCAAAAGGATTGAATAGAGGGGATAGGACTCGTGTGGAAATTCAACAATACAAACAAGATCTGCGTTATAAGCGATAAGGTTAGTATTAGATGTAAAAAGAAGGAAAGCTTTTTGTTATATTCTAGTAGTGTATTCTACAAAAAATTAAGTGTAAAATGCTAAACAATAGTCTGATACGGGTTTTAGGCAATACTGCAACACGCGTATAAAAAATATTACTACACATGGTATCAAAAATAAAATGTAACAGACTATAATAAAGAATTTCTGACTAGGAAATTATAAACTTATGTTTTTATTAGAGTTAATTGTATCTATTTTTTTTATTGTGTATGTTTTCATACACTGAGAGAAATCGTTTGGTAGAATAGTGATCAAATGAATTTTATAGTTACTGGTACCAAAAACTTAGTTACATTTAACAAAACTTTTTGTAATTTGTTGTATGAAAATAATTATTTGGTTAAGGCTACAAATTGTTTGGTCAAAACAACTATATATTTAGCGTATACGCGTGTTGCGTCGCGGTTAGGTATCACAATCGTTGCACAATTTTTATTTCTTCTGTCCGTCTTCTTTGTTGTTACGCCGCGTGTTCAATATTTTTGTTCTAGAAGGTAACAAAGCAAACAGTGATTTTACTAGAATGGATGAAACAGTTGCAAATTTATTAAAACAGTGGGGTTTTACTGACCTTATAGAAACATTTGCAAGTAAGTAAAGTATATATTCTATTTTCGTCAATATTTTATTGCCAAAATTTTCATATTTCTTTATGAAAGTATATTTATTTCTGAATCATGTAAATTAAATAAAGGAATAAAATTATACAATATAAAACAATTACATACAATGTATCTTGTTGAGAATTTATGACCATTGCTTACTTATATTTTATTTAATTAATTAATAACTGTTTATAGTTATTATAAATTATTTGTCAAGCTATTATTGCAAAATTTTTTACTTGTAGGCGAAGAAATTGATTTTGTTTCATTTCTACGTTTAAAACCTGGTTCAAAAAATTTAGAAGTTCTTATACCTAAAATGGGCAAAAGACTAAAATTTGAAGAAAAATTAGAAGAGTTCCAAAACTCCTCATTTAAAGCACAGACTTCTAATAACAAGGTAAATTTATTCCATATGAATACAGTGAAATATATTGTGTAATTTATACTGTATTTTAGATTTATTTATAAGACAAATATTTATTTAAATATTCTTTTGCTGCATAATTCCGAATCACAATAGTAATAGTACACACAAAAACATATTAATGATTTATAAAATATGTTTTAATGTATATTTTCTATATTCCATGTATTTTACATCTAGGAAACTAATAATGAAATATCATTTGAAATACTATCCGAAATAATTGAAATACCTGACTCGATTTATCCTGTAAACATAGATGAAACAAACATATCTTATATTATGGCATCCAAAATAAATCCTGTCATCATAGAACGTGCCAATAATATTGAGATAATTGATAACGTACATATTGAACAAGCTACTGATACAGAGGGTCACGTTCAATTAAATGAGAAAGATATCGGACAAAAAGAAAATATAAATAAAGACGTTCAAGATGAAAGAGAAATAGATCAACTAGAACTTGCAAATGCTATTCATCATCTGGTATATATTTAACATTTTATTTAGAAAATAATATTTTGGTCTTTTTACGTTTTAAAAATGATTCAATATTTCAAGAATTAGTATATTGCATTAAAATAATAGAAACTTATTAATAAAATAGCATGTATAAAAATGTCAAAAACTTTTTCTCTTGTACAGGATCTGGAAACGTTTTTAAAAGAAACTACAACTGGCTTTATTATTTTAAATCATTATAAAAAGCACGGCCAATTAAACACAATAATGCGTAAAAAATTATCAGATGTGGTAATAACACATTTACCAATAGCTATCACTAAAAAACCATATCCGTAAGTAAAATGTAGAGCAAAAAAAAATACATAAATAAATATATTAAAACATATAACTTAGTATAAAATAAATAAAATGAAGTACTTGAAATATAGAACTTAAAATATTTGAATATAAAATAATGTTTATTCATATTTATATGTTACTTAGGCTTGAATTGAAAAATATGCACATTAGAGAGCTTGCCATAAAAGTATCTGATTATTTTAAAGAAAAACCTGAATTGTATTATGTGCCACCGTTACATGAAGGACAGCATCAAAAGATTTCAAAAGGAATATTTGTCGATCGATATCGCAATAATCGTAGAGATTGTATAAAATCTGGAATACTGAAAAGCAATAAATGTAAAAAAAGTAACAGAACATCAAACACATTAATAACTGATGAAATAACTATGGAACGTAAGTCAAATATTATTTTGTTTCAATTATTACTATATTGCGAGACATCCAACGTAAAACGTCACATATACTATAAATGAATATTAATTGTTTTTAAAAAAAAAAGAGGAATACAATACTATGTATAAGATACTAGATTACTATAAAAACTAATATAAAAATTCATATGTATAGATTTAAAATTGTGTGAACCCCATTTGCAATGGTTGAAACATAATAGCGAACCATGGAATGATGTTGTTGAACATTGGGAAGCAAGTCGACTTGCTAGAATGAAAGATATGGTTGAATGGAAAGGAAATGTTCAACTGTTTTTTACTAAATGGTCAATTCTGAAGCAACCGCAGGGTTACACATTAGTGAATATTTTAGCAGTAATATTGTTATATTGAACAGTTTGTAAGAAACGTATGTAATCATTTTCAACAATTTTTCAGATCGAATCTGATTATGCTGCACAATTTGGAAATGTGCTCTCTATATATAATGAATGGCCGGAGTTTTCGCGAAAAATTTATGCTCTTATGAAGACTGACATTAAAGATAAAAAATATGAAAAACAACTTGAACTAATAAATGAAAATATATCAGAAGGTATCAAGAAATTAATATCTTTTATTATTATTCAATCTACAATTTGCTACTTTACTTTGTATACTACAATATATACATACATTCTATCATAATATCTCTATTTTTAGAAGAAAGAAATATTAGACTTCTAAAATTATTACCAGCCTTATGTGTCCCAACAATGAGAATTCGTAAAGGAAAGAAAAATATCAAGCCTACAATAACTGAATCATTAAATTCTTTTATTTTATCAGTAAATGTAAGCAAACAATATGGAAATATAATAGATGTAGTTGAGTTAAAAGTAATGTTTATTTCTTCTTATTTCAGAGTCCTGCTGACCTTGAACATAATATTGAGCGTCAGAGGAATAGAGCAGCTGCTTTAAATTTAACTCTACAACCATTTGTTATTTTCATAGGACGTGACGCTTGTTCGATGAATGCGTACTACGTTTGCATCGATAACACATTATACAAAATTGAGAGTGCTCTCAAAGCTATTGATATATGCTACAAGTGTTTTTTCGTACTGCAAGCTTGCTATCCTAAAGAATGTCAACAGATATGGCTTCTTATACAAAAATGTTTATATAAAATGACAACTGAATACGATGTAAACAATAACAAAGTTACGTCTATCGAAATGGCATTGCGTAACATGTAAAGATTACTTACTTTAAAATATTTTTTTATTTATAAAATTTCATAATTTTTATTTCATTTTATAATTTTTATACTTTACTAACTATAATTTTTATTTTTATTTTATAGTAATACTTCATTAACTATAATTTTTATTTTATGGTATTAATTCTATATATATTTATAAAACAGAACTCGCGTGTACAAATAATTATAGATGCTTTTAGTACAAGTAGAAAAAATATATATAGCAGAAAACAAGTTTTGTATAGAATATTTTTTGCATGTGAGAATTTATAAAATGATGAGACATTTTGAAAAATAAATATGTGTGTATTTAGCATATAAGAATTTATGCTTATTATCGTAAGATGTATACGTATTTGTATTTCCATTTTATATCATTTTAAAAGAATAAAGTATATTTTAATCATAGAATGTTTTTATGACCAATTTATATAAATTATTTTAGAAATTTATGATATAAGTTATCGTAACAATTTGAATGATATTTACATACTGATTACACAAATCTATTGTGATGACATAGAAATTTGCAATATGTTAAACTTATAAGTTATGTACATATATATTATTAACAATGTGTTATACATATTGTTAATATAATTTAAATATGTATATAAATATGTACATACATAAATATAAATATATATGTATGTGTATATTTCTTATTAATATTTAATGTAAATATATTTACAAATTATATATTTTCGCTAAATAACTTTTATATGTGTGTAAAAGTGATTTGATAAAAATATATAATTTTTATAAGTATATATCATACGTCAAATAAGAACTATTAAGTAAATTTGTCTCTCTTACATAATTATTTTGTAATATTGACCAAATTTAAATAATTATTTCAAAAATGTTTGGTTAATTCAGAATCATACCAGTTCAGTATAATATTTAATAAAAATATTTTCTGCTCTAATAGATTATTTCGTTGAAATTACAAAAAGAAAATGGATTTTGTCATTGCAACCAAATTTTATATTATTGTTGCCAAAACGTGAGTAACTAAATAAAATTGTGTTGTTAAATAAAAAAATTTCTTTAATTTTGTTATTGTAACAAAAGAAATATTATATTTTGCTTTCTTAACCAAATTGTTCAATGAAAATCGGTTACTTATGAATAACTCTTTTTTTTTTGTTACCATTACTATAACTTTTTTCTCAGTGTATATGGTCTTTTTAGCGAGCGGGATTTATGCCGTAATACAGACACTGCTTGATTAGAAAGCAGCACTTACTCTATGTTGAGTATTATGTTTAGAACACAATTCGCACTCTGTTGATGTCTGTGCATATTAATTTTTTCAATATTACATTATTATTACTTTGTATACATATTTACTGTTCTTATTCCTAATAAACTTTGTAAACACATTATGTAAGTCATTATGTTATTTTATATCATATCTGAAAATGTTATTTGTAAATTTCGATGCGCCGTATCTTACACATGAGTAGTCGTAAATCTCGCCACTTTTTTTTATATGACAAAAATGCAAAGGTTTTTTTAAGTTTCTTTTTCAAGTATAAAAAAAGAAATATTTCATATTAAAATTTTTTTTTATAATAGTAAACTGTATAAAGTTTTCATTGGTATAATTTATTTTCCTTAAACATAGTAAATAATACTTAATAAATTAAATTTTTGATAGCTACGGCGTATATAGCGACTGTACCCTATAAAATTTGCTTGCAAAGACTGCGAGGCGTCATATGTGGAGCAAACCAGCAGGAAATTGAAAACAAGAATTAATGAGCATCGCAACCACATTAATTGCAACACGCACAGTCACTCTGTCATTACAGAACACAGACTTATTTGTAATCACGAATTTGATTGGGAGAACATCAAAATCTTAGATAATGAGCGCTACTTGGGCAGGCGGTTGATTTCCGAAATGCTACAAGATAAAAGTCAACTTACAAACGGACACCGAATATTTGTATCATGCGTATCTCTCGTTATTGAGTAAATTATAATCGATTTAATCCGTCAAAATGATACAATGTTAACTAAATTTTTTGTAATATTCGACTCACCGTCAATTTATTCTATATATTTTTAATACTATGCATTTGAATTTGTCGTTGTTTATTTTCAACCGCCTGACCTTCTGCGTAACGTTCAGGTAAGATGTAATGTTTCGGACAGTTAGTACGCATTCGGACTCGAAACTGTAAACACATGTTGGTGTGAAACGAGTAACGTTTCAGTGCTTCGTCAAAAAAAATTAATTTCTACAGGCGAAACTTATTTCAAACTTCATTAGTCGTCATCAGGTCGAATGGGAATCCACGAGTATATACAGTCGCAACTAAAATAACTTTTTGACATCTAAAATAATCATTTAACAATTATATAGTGAAGTGTCACTTCTTGTGAGACGACGACGAGAAAATATAGTTTCAATTAGAATAATTTTTCGAGATTCAGAATAATTATACGAACAGTTATACAGTTAAGTGTCATCTCTTGCGATACTTTTACGGTTAAAAACGGATTTGTCAAACCGTTGGCGACTTGAATGCTTCCCGTTTTCGATGACTGATGACGGCTTCTATTTCTATTGCCTGTACTATTTTTGTTGCGCTGAAGATGACTCCAAAGCGAGTCGAAACGTTTGTTTTGTAATTTTGAATTGAATAAATGATTCAATTCAAATCGATACTTGTGATTGCGCTCTTTGACTCGCGCTGATTCTCATTAGCCTATTTTCCACTCATTAATTGTATTTAAATTTTGAGAATCCGGAGTCGTTTGAAAGAGTTTTTCAAGACGAGAACAACGCGATGTCGCCGAGGATGTCTATAATTTTTTTTCGTAGAGTTATGATCATTTAAACATTGAGATTTCGCAGTAGCGTAGGATCCACAACGAGGACATAAGAAAGACTCTCTCCGGACTTTTCTTTGCGGACACGTGTGGATAAAAGTGCATGTAGGAAGGCATGTGCAATATGCGTGCTTGTGCAGTAGTTAACGACTACAAACCCCCTCTGCTGTGTGTGTGTGTGTGTACGTGTGTGCAAATGTATTTCACAAGAGAGTCAGGGACCCCGTGGTTCGTCAATTCCACAGTAGTTAATGACTCCGAATCTCCTCTACTGTGTGTGCGTATGTGCGTGCAAGACCAGGGATGCGTGTAACCAACTAAGTGTTGGAAGGTTTATACAATTAATTGTTCAAAATGTGTAACTGTTTGACAACAGGCTCTTCGATAATAAAAAGATGAAACGGCATTTTGAATATAATCATGAGGAATAAGAGCAGCTTCCTGAAGAATCCGGTTTTGTAATTCATCCAGATTTTGTGGTTTCGTTTTGTAAACTTTTTCTTTGAGATAATCCCACAGAAAATAGTTGAGAGGTGATAAGTCAGACGATCTAGGAGGCCATTCGATAGCTCCTCTCCTACCTATCCATCGCTCAGGAAACATTGTGCTAAGATAATGACGAACATTTCTTCTGTAATGCGGCGCAGCACCATCTTGTTAAAACCATGTATCCTCAAAATTGTCCTCCACGATTACCTGTATTACTGGAATTATGTCTCTATATCCTCGTACTTCGGATTAAATTTCCATCGATAAAAAATGGCCCAACAAGGGCATTATTGAGAATGCCTGCCCACACATTTAATTTTTGCGGATACTGTGTATGTTTCTTCAATCCGGTGAGGATTTACGTCAGACCAGAATCTACAATTGTGCCGATTGACGTTGCCATTTATCTGAAATGTTGCTTTATCTGAGAAAACTATGTTTGATAGAAAATTAGGATCCTCGTCTATTCTTTCCATCATTAACTCACAAAATTCAATGCGCCTATCAAAATCATCTTTGTTTAGCTCTTGCACATTTGATGGGTTTTATAGGGATAAAATTTATTATTTTTTAATATTTTAAGAACAGACCATTTATCAATATTATGCTGCAGAGTTACTTTACGGCTTGAATCATGCGGATTTTTGATGAAGGATTGTAGAACGTCTAATAATTTTTCTGGATTTGTTGCTGTCGTTAGCCTACCTAATACTGGACGATGTTTTAACAATTTCAATTTTGTTGAAACGCCTAATCGTTCTATGAAATGTAGTTATTGAAATCGCAGTATCTTCATTGCGAAAAGTTTCATTGAAAAGCTATCTCACATCACTGTATGACCTCAATCGATTGTCCCACCTTCTAATCATCAAAAGAAATATGCGTTCTCGTTCCGAAACACGTAACATCATTGGCTGAAGGGGTAAAAATGGGTCAAACTAAATAAACTAATACTTGAATACTCAAGTGTTAAAAGTTATTGAAAAAACAGCGAAGAAAAAAGTCACGTGATACAGTAAACTGTAACAAATGTTCAATAAATTAACTCGAGAAGCAAAAATGGAATAGAATTTAGGTACAGTCTAAGATTGAAATTAAACTGTTTCGTGCAATGCGTATTGAGAGTAGTTGTTGCGGTTTGCGTAATTCAAGAAGCATCCTTCTGATGATCCGTACTCGCTTAAGGGGGCATATACAGGAGGCCAAAATGGCAATTTTCTGTAATTTTTTTTGGAAACTGTTGGAGTTACTGAATTGGTTCTTTTTTAGTTAAAAATATATATTTTGAAGAAAACTTCATGATGTTTTTTATTAAAAAAATTGCGCAAAATGACAGAGATATGGTGTCGTGAAGAGGCAGCCCTAAAAAAATCGCTCTAAACGGTACCAGGTGTACCTTCGTCAAAAATCAACTGAAACAAAAAATGTTTATGGAATCTTAAAATATATAATAATATCTTTGGCGTATCGGGGTCGATTTTAAAAAATATCAATTTTTGACAAAATGGCGGGCGTTTAAATTTAAAATTGCGATTTTTAAGACAAATTCGTTCGTTTTCTTGCTCTCCCCAAAAAACTAAGAAGTCTAAAAAAACCCTCCGATACGCGATAGATAATCATGTGTAGAATAGCCAGTATAAGTTTCAAACAAATCGGTTCAGTGGTTGTCGAGATATTTCTGGTACCAGTTTGAAAAATGTTGTTTTGAGAAAAACGCGTTTGAATATTCAACATATGTTTATGTTAAGAAAACATGAAATTTTTTTAATTTACGCAGTCGTCAATTCCAGGGCCATAGTACAAGTCCTCTGCAGTAAATGCGATATACATATCGTCTAAATTCTGTTGTCGGCGACGTATTCGCGCTCCTTTCGTCTGTTCCTGTGCGCGTACTCCGGCTTGCGCTTTGCGACGATCATCTTCGCGCGTAACGTACTGGTGTGCATTCAATCAGAGAGAAATGCCCATAATGCTCATTATGCGTAATATTAAAGTTATACAATTGTTGAATATGCAAGCAGCTATGTCTGCAGCAATTGTACTGTAATAGCACCGCTGTGCATTTTGAGGCTATTTTTCAAATTATATTGTTAAAACTTTTATTGCTATTCTAAGTATAGCCACCAACACAGCACTCCAATAATACGTTTTTACTGAGGTATTAGACACAAAACCGAAGGGACGGGCCATGGTCCAACCACGATATCTCAGCGGCGCGCCAATGTGCTATCAGGGCTATAACTTTATCATTTTTCCGATTTTTGATTTGAAATTTTCACCAGACATTCTCGAAATATTGAACATTATAAATATGTAATAATCAAAAAATCGATTTTTTTTACCTTCCTGGGTGCCTCCTTAATCGATCAATCGATAAATCAAAGCATGAATTATTCTCAAAACTTTAACACTGCCGTTAATCGATAGCGCACGTGCTTTCAGTTCTTTGTTTCCAGGTTCTTATTTGAAGTTTGAATCACGAATACGGTTGAAATTTATTACAATGCTCCCACATTGTGAAATTGATTTTACACGACCCCACATTGCATTTAAGATTTTTTCGCTGCTCCCCCCCCCCCTCATTCTTCCCCCAGGGATAGCAAAATGGGCGTTTTTGATATTATGTGTAGATTATATGATACCATTGTAACCCTATAAATTTCAATCAGATGTTATTTTTCATTAAGTACTTTCTGAATTATGACGCTTGAAAGTTACAGTACACTGTTTTAAGCCTCACAATTCGGAAAGTATTAACAAAAATAAACTTTTTTGTAGGGTGTTCGAAAAGTCTTGACACCAGCTATTAAATTCTGGAATCAAAAATAGGGTGTTCCATTTAAAAAAGTTAATGTGATTTTGATTTGACCTTGGCAATGCCATCCGAGGTCAAACTGTTAAGATTAGTAAATAACTCTTTTCAAACTTTAAAACTTTTATCTGAAACACTTTTTTCTAAAATAGTTTTCAAGATATTTTGTTGTTCTGGTACTTTTCCCCCACTTTGTGTGTGCGTGCGTTTGCGTGTGTGTGCGTGCGTTGGCGTGTGCGTGCGCGTGTGCGTGTGCATGTGCGTGTGTCTGTGTGTGTGCGCGCGCACGTGCGCGTGCATCAAACTGGATGTTGCCAATTTTTCTTTAAAAAAACTGATAGTAAGTTGCATGTGTATTGCAAAATACTATTTCTATTATAATTTCTAAGACGACTAGCACTTATAAGAACTCCTGTTCCACCGAGAACAATCATTTTATAATATGAATAACAAAAAAAGTAAATAATTTATGTAAACACAAAAGTGTATAACAAATATATGAAAATTATGCTTACATTAATGGGGTGTCTTTCATTTAATGTTTTTCTTGTATTATTTATAGCTTTACTTTTAGTGTTTTAGAAATATATTATAGAATAAATCACATAATCAAATTTCAATTAAATGAATGTACAAATAAGTGGCCTAATTTTATATATATTTAAAACGTGTTACAATAAATCTTTTCATAAAAGAAAATATTTTTTTTATCAGAAATTGATCCTAAACTAAATAAAATACATGAAACTGCTATTTTTTAAATTATTCATTATTTAAATGTAAATGCGATAGAGTCCTGTTTCTTTAAATTTTTACCTTGGAATTCATAATTAAATTTGTCATGTATTTTTTCTGTTTTAAGAAATATGTTTTCAATTAAATTGTTTATTTTTGGTAAATTTTAAAATGTCAAAAAGCAATTAGAAAAATAATTAAAAATAATGTATGTTTTAGGTTCGTACGTAATATAATAAATTTCTTCTTATGTAGTATATAAAATTATATATGGCTTCATAAGGATACAATTTAATACGTATTTTCTATACAAGCAAGTGATACACGCAATGCCATGTTTTTAGTTTTTAAATTATTATTATTTTTTTTTTCAAATTATTATTTTCTTGTTTTAAATTTTCTGATATTTTTGAAGAGTTGTCATTATATGAAGATTCTTCAAAGTCTACCTTTATTAAAAAAAAAAAACAAACATAAAATCAGTACTTAAACATTACAAGACAATATAACAATATATTTTCTGCAAATGTGAATATTTACTTTAAGGAAAACTTATTTTAAATACATATTTATTGATTTTTAAGTCTGTCCATAATTTAGAAGAGTTTGTTTCTACATTTATACATTTTTCACTTGTTTATATTTTTATTTAAAAAAAAAGTAAAAAGGAGTGTATAGAAATAATAGTGATATAAAAAATTATATAAAAAGAATTTTATAAAGTTCAGTGAATGTAAATTATATTTCAATCTTTTTCTCTTGACCATCTTTTAACTCATTTTCATCGTCGGCCCATTGCTTTCTACACATTGGCTTTCTTTCTCCTCTACTTGGTTCTAAAATTCCATATGTTTCTAAATTGTCCCGTTGCTGGCACATTTTGGTTCATTTTTAAGATTAAAATATACAAATAATTTATTTTCCAGTAAAATATTCTTAATAGCATACTTTATCCAGAGGACGTCCTTAGGAAGGACAGACGTCTTTTGGAAGCGCATGGACGTCCTTTGAATGTCTGTAGATTCTAAAAACATCCTCCGAATAAAGTGTGTAGGGATGTATCATCAAGTTTGTACAATAACCCATAGAATAAATAAAATGCATACATTTATCACATTTATTTTTTATATAAAAATAATTAGATGTACACACTGAAAAAAATATTTGTGTGAAATTACATGATTATGTTGGGTTTTTTTCCGACCCAGCATAATCATGTAATATTGCTACTCAGATGGAAAATTACAGGTAATATTAATTTCACATACAATATCAATTTTCTGGATTCCATTAAACATGGAATTTTACACATACAAAATGTAATTTTACATATACAAAATGTAATTTTACCCAGTAATTATATACTTAATTTTGTATTTTTACACATTAATTTTACATTTTTGGATAATTTTACAAAGAAAATTTACTAGAAAAAAACGTATTTTTAGATGTTAATTTTATATTTTTATGTAAAATTTTATGTAATATTAAATTTTATATTTACATTGAATATGACATTGATTGCATGGAAAATAAATAAAATTCCACAAACTTTTAATATATAATACCAGATTGCTAATATCGACTTAACTAAAACCAAGACAGTCATAAACAATTAGAAAGACTAAATAACGCACAGAGAATATGATATATATTCTTCTCAATTATAAATGGCTAACTGTGCTTTATATGTTTATTATCACGAAATATAGCCGTATTGCATGTAGTATTATACATATAGAAGTCTGTGTCAAAGTTAGATACAAACAAAAAATATATATTGGTGCTTTTTAAATTTTACAATATAAACTTGTTTATGTTAATATCACAAATGTTATACAAACTTCTCATATGCTAATATCACAAACTCAAATACATAAAAAAATTGAGTAGTACATTTGTAAATAAAAATGTATAAAGTATGAGATAATGTATATACATAAAGTATGAGTATTAGAATAATTTTGTCATTAAACCGATAACTTTTTTCTTTGTTGCACCTTGTTTCTTCGATCTTGAGCCTTGGTCTGGGTGGATTTTTAAGAAATACCATTGTATCATTTCCAATGTAGCGCAATTATTTTTCGGATACTCCAAATTAAAAATATAAAAAACACCAAATGCCATTTCCAGAGCTGTTTCAAAAGTATCAACGCTGCTAAAAACGTTTTTTTCAATTATTATTTTGTACTCCTTGCAGTTTTCTGTATCTGGAAAACGTTATTAAATTGTTACTTTAAGATTTGTAGCAAGTAAGTAAGAAATGATTACTATGCCAAAATAAAAAGAGTGTGAGTGAAATAAAATTTGGTAAAATAAATTTTTGACCAAGTAAAGATTTTTGGGATTTTTTGTATTGAAATCTATTAATAAAGTGTATGCAAAGTGACGAGATTTTTTAGAAGTTCACAGATATTCAGGAGATAAGCAGAATAGAATAATGTTATTTTTGAGAAAATTTTACAACTTATGAAGGGTAAAATAGTTTTTGCTCACCAATTTTAACAATGCAGGGACTATATACTTCCATTGAATGGAGTATTTCTTGTAGAGATTCTTCCTAAGAGAAAAATAAAATTAAATACAGTATCCAAAATTAACTAATAAATATTGAATTCAATCTTTACTACATTAGTATTTTATGAACCAATATTGTCAACTTATAAAGTTTACTGTTTTAACTTGAACTTTGGGATGAATTTGTGTATTGTCAAAATACAGTTTTTAAGAAGTACAAAATTGCAAAAGAACAGGTGAAGTTTTTTTTTAATTATGCTAATTGACAAAATTAATAAATGGAAACCTAAAATTATTGATACACCAATTAGATTAGTACATACTTTTACTTCATAAATAAATTTTCCTATATCTTCTTTGAAGTATTTGGAAAATATTTTTAAAACTGCAAATCCAGGTTCCATGTTATCATCAGAATGGTGTAATTTATTTTTTATTCCAAACTGAATTATCGTATTAGCCTTTGAATGGATTTTCATTCCAAGCATTGTTAAATCGACTTTAATCAGATTTTGAAAGTGCCAATAGAAAGCAGTCTTTGATTCTCGTAGAATTGGCCATTGATTTAAAATATGTTTTAAAGGCTCATTATTATTTATTGCCGTCCTTATGATTGAGTAGGATTCTTCCAAATGTTGATGGAAATTTTCGTCTGTTTCATTTACTGCATTTAAGGAGTTTTTTAAATTTTCCTGATTCAAAATATCATTGTTAGGTTCTGGATCCCAATTAGAACAACCGCTTGTAATATTTGCTAATTTTTTTGACCTTTTTCCTGGAATTTTTCCAGCCGTAGTAGATTTTCGCTTAAATGGCCTATTTAAATAATTGTTACGTTCAATGAGTTTCATAGTTAAAGTAAAACATCCATCTCCTATAACTTCGTTGTCAGAATCAATGTCTTTGAACATTGGATACCGTTCACTTAACTTATTAGCTATAATTTTAAAAGCACTCATTGGAATTTTAGTCTTAATATGACGCATTTCATCCACAATAACATGTACAACTTGAGTTTGGATACGCCAACGTCGTTCAAGCCAGGTCTGAGCAGCTTCACCATTAGTTTTTAAAATCTCAAAAGGAATTGATTTTTCAGCTTCAACTGTTACATCATTGGGAAATTTGTGAAACGGTAAATCAAAGTTTTTCCAGGTAATTTCATAATTTGTTGATTCATTTGATGAGCTTGTAGTAGCATCAATGGGATCTTTTTCCTTGAGTAATTCACCATTTGCGCTTACAATATAAGTTTCCACAGTATTAGATTCAGATGGTGTAGATACTGGAGTCCATTTGTCATTTTCCGATAGTAGAATAAATATCTCTTTTTCATAAAAAATAAGAGAATCGTCTTCATCCACAACTGTTCCATCACTTTCTAAAACTAGTACTGTGCCTTCTATTTGAAATTTTTGTGAAATGTAAAAAAACTTTATCAATATTTACAGAAAATGGCAAATTATATGATTCCTTGAATTACTCTGTTTTATAATTACAGAAAAATCGCAATGGACAAATTATGTAGAAAGCTTTATATGTACTATATATTTCCCTTCATTGTTATTTATTAATTTTTTATTCAATAATTAGAATCTAATAATATCAATTTTTACACACCTTTGCTGATAAGAGCTTGATAAATCTCTTTATTTTCTTTGATAAAGATGGAGTATTTTTGACTCCTGTTCACATTCCATACTTTAAAAGCAGGCATTTTTTTGACAATATCAGAATACGCAAGTATATTCCAAAGAAATTTCCAAGGGCAGAGGACAATATAAAACTGCTTATTCTACTAATATATTAAAGAAAAAATTCTTGAAAACATAAAGTAAACTTGTAAGGAAAAACCAGATAAAACATCATTCATAAGACGAACAGAAGATAAGAAATTTTAATTAAAAATTTTTATATGAAAAATTAATTTATTACTTTTAATATATTGTATAAATATAGATACACTAGTGGATAACAAGTAAAAGTTGAAATTTTATAAACTAAAAAAAATTAAAAATTTTCATACGGAGAAGACTTAAAATAATAATAACACATATTTTGTCCGTGAAATTCTAAAACAGTTTCATGACAAATTATATCATTAAAAGTAGCAAATATGTATTCAGTTTCATCATCAATATCATCCTTTACATACAATCCAGAATCATTATCATAAACAATGTGGAATGATTTTCCAATAAAGAATATTTCATTATTTAAATCTATTAAAATGTGAGAAATTCTAAGTAAACAATAATTTCCAAATTCATCTTTCTTCAAACATATAATCATGCCAAATTTGTAATTTATACCATGAAACGTTACGTTCTTGCTTATACAAATTTCATTGTTAGGGAATATATTTGAATTTATGATTTCATTAATTAAGGGACAATAATTATTGGCATTGTATTTATCACCAATATCATTGATAGTAATATCATTAAAAATGTCATTCTGCGTTAAATTAAACGCATTTAACAATTGATGTTTTGTAGCCAAAGAAAGTAAAATATTTTTAAAACAAGATGAGTGTTTTATTACTTTCTTAAAATATTGATGCTTACTCTCAAATCGGAGAGTCCAAAGTTGTCTAATAGGTCCAAATATTTTTATCAGATATGCATAATGCAATAAATAATGGTGTTTGGGCTTCATTGATTCCTCTGGAAATAGTTTTTGTCTCAAATAAATATATTCAATTATCAAGTTATTTAAAATTTCTATTTGGCTGACGCTAATTTTAAAACTCAACAAAATAAGCATAATTTTTCGCAAATATAACATCATTTCCCACAAATCATTGTCTTTTTTCTCATTATTTACATCACCTACAAAAGCAAATGGAAGTATCAGCAAAAGCCACATGTTTTGGTTTGCTGTCCCAACAAGTTTGTCACCTTTTTTTAATTCCGGAAAATAAAGTCGAAGTTCATTAGTAAACTGTAAAGTTTGAATTTTTAAGTTTAATGACTTAAACGAAATAAAATTTAGTTTATTGAATTTATTTAAAATAAGCATTAAGTCTTTCTGTATTATTCCCTCAAACATATCATGAGCAAGACATGGAGGTAAGCCAGGACCAGCTATATGAAAATATGATAAAGAATTTAAAATTAATTCTGATTTTACACCTCTGTAGGCTTCATTAATTGTATGCATCATATTAACATCAGAAGAATGTGATTCTGGATTTTTCATGTTAAATTTACAAATCATGAAATTTGAGTTGTTTCTAAAATTATTTACATAACAATACCGGCAAAAATATAGTGTTGAAATTCTCGTTGAAACCACCAGTTTGATGACTTCCTAAATTATCGCCAGCAAAAGCTATTACTGTACCTTTAATGACCATATTATTGACAATTATTCCTTCTGTTTCTAAAATTTTTAAATCCTCTACTATTACTTTGAAAGCATTATTGAAGCCATATTTTTTAACATCCTTATCATAAATAAGAGCTATGAGCTGAATGTGATCAATACTGGTTCTTAGCCAAGGTGGCAAATTAGCTATTGTCATGTACACTCCTAAACTTTTGTGTTTTTTTCGAGAAGCACCTAACGGATTGCAGATTTCAAAGGAATCTTGGTACAAAATAAGTTTAATTGCATTCTTATTATTTCTTAAAAATTCATTTTTGCAACAACAGTCACCATTAATTATATCTTGATAAATTCCATCATTATTTTCTATATGATTCTTAAAAAAATTTTCTGAAAAATTTTTATTTTGAAATAAAGCTATTAAATGTTTTATTAATAGGAATATAGAAAAATTTTGGTGAAGCACTTAAAAAGTGACAGATTGGATTTACGTAGTAAAAAAATTTTTTATAATATTTATGTCGGATAAATTTGGTTCTCAATTTACCATTCTCTCTGCTATGTAATATATTAAAAATATTATTAGTATTTAAAAATTCTTCTGTCAAAGTAATATTTTGCTCATGTGCTTTTAACATAACAAAATTTGTGTTAATTGCATTAATATCAAGTAAACTATCTATTATGGCTTGTAAAGACTTATTAGACAGGAAATGTTTTGATTCCAACTTTAAATACAAAGAAATCAATAGTTTCAAGCACATATTTTCGAGATTTTCATTAACACAAGGTATCTGCTCGACTATCTCTTGATTCCCATTATCACAAGGCATCTGGTCTACTATTTCTTAATATTTTGAATGTTTGTTGTGTTCATTAGTCTAACATCTTCATTATTTTTCAATAAAATATCTTGAACGCTAGCCTGTGAATGCCTTCTTACAAAATGAGTACGTAAAGTTTCATATCTACAAAATAGTTTTTCTATTTTACACGATTTGGTAAATGGACACTTTAAAGGTATTCCATCTCTGATATGCTGATCTAAATGCTTATAAAATAAAGTCCTAACTTCAATTTTATAACTGCAAATATTACATGAGAAAAGAGTACTATTAAATATTGAATTATCATCCATATGTTTACTTCTCACTAAATGTGCCTTAAAATTTGAATATTTATTAAATTGCAAAGAACAATTGGGATATACACACTGAAATCTTTTACAAGTTTGACGGTGAAAGAACTGGTGGCTGTTATAAGCCTTTATATCAGAGAATTTTTAATTACAAATTGAACAAAATAAACTCATTTTACAGGTATGAATACTTTCATACATTAAGTAATCACCTGCCCTTGGTCAATTTTTTCCACACACTAAGAATAGAAGAAGTAGCCGATCGGGATGTGAACTCGGAATCCTTCGTTCCAATAGCTAGCTTTCTCAGCGCTATAGCACTCTTAAGCCAAATGTTCCACTAATTATTGTCGAGCTGATCTAACGATTCTAAATATTATATAAATATAAACTAGAGGTAGCAACTGCACTGCTCAACTGCTGCACGAGTAATAGGACGGCAGGCTTTCCTGCACGAACCGGTCGAGCGTTTCGACATTGTTTTCTTGGCGCGCTTGGCAACAATAATCACACAATAAATGTAAAATCACACAATGAATGTAAAATTACATTTTGTCTGTAATTTCGCATAAAACTGTTTTTTTTCCGTTTATACGTTGTAAAAATATGGTTTAAATTAAAAATTCCAAGTTATTTTTACATAAAATAGTACTTTTACATATTTTTATCATTAATATGTATTTTCACTTTAAAAAACTTGTAAAAAAAAATTTACAGTCATAATCAGGTAATTTTCCGATAATAAACAAGTAATTTCCATGTAAAAATACATGGATTTTTTTCAGTGCATTCTATGATAAAATGAATTTGTTATTTAAATGAGGATTTATACTTCTTACGAGAACTTTATTTCTTAAATACTAAGTCTATTATTAGAATTAATAAAAAAAACAATACAAACATTTTTTAATTATTATATATAGGTTGTATCTAAAGTTTGTTTGTACTTTGTATTTTCAGAACGACAGAAAATGTGTGGAAAAATACTTAAACATGTACTTTACGTTAAAGAACTTTTTAGCCAACTTGTTATTAAAGGGGACACGTTAAGTATTTCTTTCCTATTTTTTGCCATTTCAAAAATATAGAGAGTGCAATATAAACAGACTTTAGCAATACTGTGTACTTGCGTGCGTGCGTGCGTGCGTACGTACGTGCGTGCGGTGTTTAGAAAGAACGGTCCTGATATACGAGTACATTACTTGTGACAAGAATTATAAAGAAAGAACTGATTATAAATCAATTAAATTTCATATTTCACGAAACATGTTGATAATAATAAATATTTTTTGGAAGGACAATCTTAACAATATGATAATGTATCAACGTGCTCAAAAGACAATAGTAAAGAAAACAAACAATAACTTTTAAATGTGATTTTTGTTTTGACACATTTTTTTTATTAAAATTTATATTTTTATATTTTAATAATCAATCAAATAATTTGTAGTTTTACATATTTGACTAACTCGAAAACATTCCTCTATCCCACTTACATTTAATGTTTTTTGTTTGTTCTTGTAGCTGTGCTTTCAGGTTTTTTATAATAGTACTTGTCTCATTATCTTCTACAAAGACATACGTAACAGAATCATCAATCTTGTCTTTAATTATATCCGCCATGAAATGAAATTTAAATTTAGCATAACACGATGGATTGTAAAAGAATCTAATTTGCAACGTACTTTTCCTGTGCTCGTCAGGCGCAGAAGAGTATACTCAATTAACCAAGGGACGGGAAGCGGTAATTATTAAAATCGTAATCTTTAATTGGGCGCCAGGCGCGATACTTCGCGCCACTCAAAAATCGAAAGATGCGTAATCACGACAAGACGTAATACCTCTGGCCACGGCTCGCTCAATATATGGCATAGGGACGCGATTCTTAATAGTAATGGGGAAGAAGAGGGAAGAAAACGCAATTATAATGCTAGAAATAATTGGTAACAATTAATACAGTATATTTCAGAAGGTGACACAGCCATTCTTAACAGTACTTTCTAATTTGAGATAAACAGCTAGTTGACAATTTTGAGTCGAGTAACAAGTAAATGAGAGAACAATAAACTGAGAGAAAAGATAGATTAATAGTATCGGTGTTTGAAATCGACGGACATATAATTTTGATGACCGGAAATGCCAAAAATATAAGAAAAATTACGGAGACCGATAAGATGCTTCACGGCGGAATCACAGATTGAATACGCGGTACGATAACTATTGTAACATAAATGCACGCGGCACGGACGACGAAAATCTCGTGAACGAATAACTCATAACATCACATGGCTTTCACACGGAGCTCGATTTACAATTAACACGATCGACAATTACTTCGCGATATTTCGTTAGCCGGTGCTCCTCATAGTAATTTCACAAAGGGTCGAATCTCACGGAGTCCGATCGGTATCGCGTCTCGCAGAAATCGAACCGCGCAAATTCCACGCACCGAGCTACTTGTATTGTCTCACACAATCGACACGATTTCTCACGACTGATTTGGTACAATTATAATAATCTTCCCGAAAGTATTCCAACATAATATGATGATTCTCATAAACACAACTCGACGCAAGACGATAATTCTTACAGAAAAACAATTCGAAACAATACGATGACGCTCATAAAGCAACTTGACATGACGACTCTCACGAAATCAGATACGGTACGACTCGTAATTTCACTTAATATTAAAACGGTACATATGACTGTCGGTGTGCGTGTCCCCGAGAGGCGCTTACAACGAAATCCGGGCTGCGGTCGATCTATCTAGAAGGGTTGTTATTTTGACTCTACTTTTTAATTGCAGGATGACTCATTTCTAATTGCGGTATACAATACTAATCAACGAAGGCAACGGAGATCGACCCGGCTTCTTAAAATTACGGTTATCGGAGCGGCGGCTTACAAGTAGTGATCAGTGGTAATCTTCTGCTCCCGAGTTGGACTTTCTCTGTTGAGAGCACACACGACAGTGCCAAACCGATCCGCGCTTTCCGGTTCGCCGGTCTCCGCCGAATTTCCACGTGACGTCACAATTCCTTTTTTTGCCGATTTTTGCTGACGATAGGCTCGTTGCTCCTTTGTGCGTCTTTCTCACTCCCAGCGATAATCTCTCCTTCTCGGCAGCCGACAGTTTCTAATACTCCGGTACTCGCGATATTGCTCTCTCGCTTTTCCTTGCTGTTTCGTGCCGTTATCACGTTGGTGCTGTGCGCTTCGCTTGTCTAACAGCGAGCAGGCAGGGTAAAACGGGCTACTCCGGAATCTTCCCGGTGTCGACCGGTGGACCGTACGCAAAATTTTTTTTATGGCAACAAAATTATAAATTCGTATTTATTACTCATTGGCGAATTATTAGAAGAAGCGCAGGAAGCACGTAATAAAGATTTTAAACGTTTCAGAGAATACCACATTCGAAAACATTGTAGAAGTACAACAAATGAAGATATCATTAAAAAGCTGTTAACTTCGCCTGATCCTTATGTAAGTAATCAACGGAATCAGTGGAAACATTTCTCGAGGGATATTGATATCGAAGCTCTGTAATTATTGTTAGACGAATCGTAAAAGTAACACTGTTTTATTATTATACTTGATTCATTTATTATTTATTTATATTTATAATACTTTTATTATGGCAGCCATATTTGATTTATTATTTAATTTTAATATTAGATTTATAATCTGCAGCATCAAAAACACGCATATACACAATTTGTTATATATCGGTTTAATTTTCTATTTTTCAGCTGCTATATTACATCCGCCATTTTGAAAAAAGGCAAAATTCAAAAATTGATTTTCTTAACTTTGTTAGCAATTAAATAAGCTTTAATTACAAAAAAAATCATTAAAATCCGTTAGGAATTAAAGGCTGTAGACAATTAAGAAACACGATTTCTCATTTAGCCCCACTGTGCGACGCTACGAAGCGTCACGTCACAAATTATATCTCGAAATATCAAATAAGGCAAAGTATTCCCAAACAATGCCTTGCCCATTTCTTTCATCTGCTTTATGGTCAACTGATTATCCGCATTCTAAAAATAATTTACAAAATTAAATTAGTGCAATAATACACCTAACTAGTAAAAAATATAACATATAATTTGATTTTTACAAATACTTCTAAACTAGTTGATTTCACAATCTTGTCAAATGAACGCTTTAAACTTCCTTCGTCTGCATCAGTAAAATTATTATAATATTTATCATAACATTTATCATAATTTTTGCGTTTAATTGGGTACATGTTCAATTACACATTGGGTACGATCGGAAATGAAAATAAAATTACAGAGCAGTGAACATCTGTTCTGTAATTACACAAAAATTACAAAATAGTGTTTATTGGGTAGTGTAGTGTTTATTAGCTTATATACCGTCATTTTTGTCTTTTTTCGTTTCTTCGAATTTCGTGTTACTTATTCGTGTATTATATATTGTCACGCCGTCCCTGAGCGTGCAGCAAATGGGGAGATCAAAGTCAATTTTTAATCGAGAAAAATACTTGTTTGAGCTTACCGAGATTTTCCTTGTGTCGTTCAAATGGCTGCGCAACGCAATCACTAAGAGGCACGAAAATCTACGAGTTGGGCGCCAAATGTGTTCCCCGACACGTCGAGTCACTAAATAGTTAGACGCCAATACTAATTTACGCAATAGCAACCATCTAAACGCGTGAAAGCCGGCTAATTCTATCTAATTGTAGAGGAGCGAGGTGAGGTAAGGTACAGAGTTTCTAACGCACACCACTCGAGGAAATTAGAGGATATGCGAGAAATTCCACACAAAGTGTTAACAGTAACAAAAAGGAACGTTTATTCGATCACGAGTCATTGGCAACAGTTAGCGCAAAGTAAATCCAACGCTTAAACAATAATCGAAACCAAAATTACGAGGAAAGGATTAAAGCTGAACTCGAAATGAAAAACTAAGGTATATTCACAATCTCGTTATCGAAAAATTACGCGTAATCATACTTCACCGCTTGCGGTTCATGAGTTGATTGTCCGCTATTAGGGTGACAACGTGAAAAGAATGATCGATGCACGCTGTGCCGAGGCCAATAACTGAGTTGGCATGGTTTCCGGTTATCTTGCGACCGCGCATCTCTAGGAAATCAAACGGTTGTCAGATGTGGCGATATATCGTCAAATTGGCGATTTTCGATTTGGTGTGGCGACTTTTATTTATATTTGGCGACTTGCGACTTTTTTGGTAACAATCTCCTTTGTTTTGGCGATTGTTTGGCTATTTATATAAAAATATATATTGTTACACCCAGTATTAGCGGTCCGTATCGATATTGGATTGACGATCGGTTGCCGTCTTCTGTCTTTGTCTTGGATTTCTCGTTCTGTAAAACGAACATTCTAATTAAAAAGACCGTAATTTGTTAAGTCTGACTATTTATTTATTGAGTGCGCGTGAGTTCCGTCGTGTGCGAGAGCGAGAGTGTTAATTGTCCTGTCCGGACGTAACATTTTGGGGGCTCGTCCGGGATAGAACGAGCGAAACGAGCTATCTTTTCGTCAGCGTGCGAACGAGCTTTGAGCCATGGCTTTTACACATTTTCCACGAAGTCCACGGAGGAATATGTGCACGCGCTCCTCAGCGATGACTGAACGATCCCTCTCAGATGATGAGCGTTCATGCACGCGGTCTTCGGGTGATGCCGTCGAGCATACGGAAGATGCCGTCGAGCGACCGAACGCACGGTCTTTGGAAGCTATCGTCGAGCGTACGACGGAGAATATTGGGACTTCGGACTCCATGGAGATGTTGTGTGCTGCGTTGGAGGAGTTTCGCACAATGAAGGAGGAGCGTCTTCAGAAGACACAGCTAAGTTCTTCCAAAAATGTTTATTTTCGTGCGGGAGGTTCTGCTTTGAATGTTAGAGACGCGTTTCGTCCGCGTTGCTTGCGCGCGAGGAGTTTTCCGTTGGATGATCGAGGCGTGTTGTGTCCGCGTTGTTCGTGCGCGAGAAGTTTCATGTTAAATAAACGGGAGAACGCGTTGCGTTTGCGTTGTTTTGGCACGTCTTTGGTTGAAGGAGAGGATATTCTTGTCAAACGCATTTTACGCTTGTATCTATATCTATTAATTTTTATTGTTTTAATTGACTCATGGCGTATCGTTTCCTCTTAAAATTTTTTTGAGTAAAGAGAGAGAAAAAGAGAGAGTTACGGTTTTAGATTTAGGATTTCTCTTTTTCGAAATTGAAATTTTGTTTTAGGGGAGGGGGAGTGACGTTCTCTTGTTCCTTTTTCTTTCTGGAGGGTATTGGATTGGGAATGATACGGGCGACGCGCTCGGTAACCCGTAGCAGGAGCCCGGGGTAGAGCGGAAAATCGTCGTGCTTTCCTGAAAGTTCACGCCTTGGAGGACGGGTTCGGAGAATCGTTCTTTCTTCGGAAACTGAGAATGAGTTTCGATTCTTTTTAGAATTTCTTGGATTGGCACAAGGAAATGGATTTACAACGAACAGTGTTCAGTTTCCCGGGAAACAGAGGCCCGGGTGAGAATAGAAAATCGTCATTTTTTGCTTGATATAGCTTGAGATGACCCTCGGTAACCTGTGACAGAAGCTCAGAGTAGAGCAGGAGGTCGTCATTTTGGTCTGAATCGTGGAGAACGATGCTCGGTTAGCCGTGGCAAAGGCTGGGGATGGATCAGAAGAGAGTTTAAGATTTCTTTTTCTTCCAGAAAGATGCTGGTCTGGAAATAACACTGGCGGCGCTCGGTAACTCGTGGCAATGGCCCGGAGTAGAGGTCGTCGAGCTTCCCTAAAAATCCTCACCTTGGAAGATGAATTGTTCTTTTGTTAGGAGCAGAGAGTGCGTTTCGATCCTTTTTCATTTGGATCACAGAGGACAACGCTCAGTAACTTATTGCAGGAGCCGAAGATAGAGTAGGAAGTCGTCGGATTTATGTTTTTTACGCGAAAATTTTGTTGTAAATTTGTAACTAAAAAGTTTTTTTCTTGCAAGGTTATTTTATTTTAAGTGAGATACTTGTTGGATTTTGTTTTAATTTCAGTTCTGAGATTTGTACGAAGCGATGTTCTTCTTGTGAAGGTTTGTCGTAATACTTCTTTTAAGAAGACCGCCTCGCCCCGGTTTTTGAATCGAGGTTTTCCCGAGGGCTTGAAGGCAAATGCCGAGGGGGACATTGGAAGCTTTTAAGGCGTTGGATTTTCGAGAGCTTATTTCCCTCTCTCCCCCCCGCCCTTGTTCGAAGAGTAAAGAAAGAAACGCAAGACTCAAGAGTATGAACGAGCAAGAAGTCATAAAGATTTTTCGGAAACCCTCTTGTTAGTTGTAGGGACGACAACTTTGAAAAAGGAGGGCAGTGTTACGCCCAGTATTAGCAGTCCGTATCGATATTGGATTGACGATCGGTTGCCGTCTTCTGTTTTTGTCTTGGATTTCTCGTTCTGTAAAATAAACTGACATTCTAATTGAATTGACCGTAATTTATTAAGTCTGACTATTTATTTATTGAGTGCACGTGAGTTCTGTCGTGTGCGAGAGCGAGAGTGCTAATTGTCCTGTCCGGACATAACAATTTTATAAGTCCCGGTCTACAATAGGTGTTATAAGCCTTAAGTCGTAAAAAATTGACCATTCATAATCGATTATTCTTCTTATATTCAATTGTGATTGGTTAATTTCTTATGGCTCAAGACTTATTACACCCGGACTAAAAATTTGCCAATATTTGAACATAATTGGTTCTGGTTGGTTCTCGGCGCCAAGCAAACGGACCGATTAAGATTTGTCGAAATCCTTCTATCTGGGATCCGAATTTTTGAATGCGAATTTTTTCTTTTGTAATTGCAGTTTACGACCTGCATTTGGAAATGAAGAATCCGTTTAAGACTGTGCACGTGTTCAGATGTGTTCATACGTTCGTTACAAAATTCTTATATGATTGTTGATACAATCATTCAACTTTGTGTTTTATATTAAATATTATTTTTATTTTTCGAAATATAAAACACAAAGTTTAATAATTGCATCAGCAAAAAGAATTTTGTAACAGACGAACACGTCTTAAACGGATTCTATCATCATTCATTTCTCTGAGAAACGGCCGTTGCGAAAGTTACGATGGTCATCGAATTTGCGTCCTGGTGAAAAAAACAAGAGAAGGGTCTGCAGTATTAAAATTGGAAAATTGAAGGTGAGTGACGTTACAGTGATGATACATTTGCAAGCGTTTTGTTGGATCAGGTAAAGTTCAATATAATGTTTATACTAAAGCTACATTCCAAAACATCCTCTTCGAAGAAAATTTTATTCGATATGATACAGTGTACGTTACGTATACTATATATTTTGAATTTTATTTGGAAAGAACGTTTTGGAATCTAACCTAAGTTTACACACATATGCATATATATATTAATTAATATTCTATCCATTTGCAGGTTTTTGGTGGAATTTGCAAAAAATTAAGAATTTGTAAAAAATAAAAAATTAAGAAAGAAAATAAACCAAAAAGATCCAAAAGACAATATAAAAATTTATGGGAGAAAAACCCTGGTTAGCAGGTATTATTAAAAATCAAGTATATTAAAATTAGAATTAACTTATTCAATTCAATAAAAAAAAATGAAATCATAACAATATTATGTAATATGTATTAAAATCAAAATTAAAATATATTACTTTTTAAGAGGAAGTTTTGGAGGAGACAATAAGTAGAGTAAGGGTGGAGGAAAGGGAGGGGGACAACTTTTGGACAGGTAGAGGAGTGAGACAGGGATGTCCGTTGAGCCCATGCATGTTCACACTACTGCTAACGGATTTGGATGAGGAGTTAGAAAAGGGAGGATGGGGGGGGGTAAAGGTGAAGGAAAGAAAAATCTATTCCCTGGCGTATGCGGATGATGTGGCGGTGGTGGTAGAGGATGAAGCAGGGATAAAAGGGTTAATAAAAACATTAGAAGGATATGTAGAACAGAAAAGATTAGAGGTAAATGTGGAGAAAACAAAAGTGATGAGGTGTAGAAGAGGGGGTGGGAGACAGAAAAAGATAATATGGAAATGGAAAGAAAATAAAATAGAGAAAGTGAAAAGATATAAATATCTGGGGTACATGATGATGGCAAATGGAGGACAGAGAGAGCATATAGAAGAGAGAGAGAGTAAAAAAAGGAGCGGTGGTGATGAGAGAGGTATGGGGAATAGGAAAGAGGAAATTCGGAAAAGACTGGGCTAGAAGGCTGTGGTTATTTGATAGTGTGGACAGTGGTTAGCTATAGTGCAGAAATTTAGGGGTGGAAAGAAAGAGAAGGGATAGAGAGGATACAGGACAGGTATTTGAAATGGGTAATAGGGGTGGGAAGGTACACACCGGGGTACATGGTAAGGGAGGAGGTGCAGAGGGAAAAATTAAGGGGAAGGGCAGGAATGAGGGCATGGAGTTATGAAAAGAAACTAGGAGAAGAAGGAGGGGGGGAGTTGGCAAGGTTGTGTTGGGAGGAGATAAGAGGTAGAGCAAAGGAGGGAAAAGTGATGAGAAAATGGGAGGAAGAAAGAAGAAGTTTCTATGAAGAAAAAAGCTGGAATATCAAGGAGATAGAAAAGTTGAGAGAAGAAGGAGGGTTAAGGGGGGAAGAGTTGGTAGCAAGAGAGAGGAGGCGGCAGGAAGAGGAAAAGTGGGAAAGAATTAGGAGCTCGAGGTTCAAAATGGTATGACAGAGTGAAGGGGAAGGGAGTGCCGGAGTACTTGAAAAGGGATTGGAAGAAGGAAAGATGGAAAAGGATTGCAAGGTTTAGGTTAGGAGACGGTATGAGAGGAGGTAGATACTGGGAAGAGAAAGAGAAAAGAAAGTGTAGGATATGTGGATGGGGAGAGGAAACATGGGAACATATATGGGAGGAATGCACGGATTGGGGGACGGAAAAGGGATGGCAAGAGATGGTGGAAGAGGTTTTAGGTGAGAGGGGAGAGGGAGAGGTTTAGATGAAGAAACTGGAGGAGATGAGGGAGGGAGGAGGATGGCTGAGTATGAATGAGAGTGTGGAAGGAAGAGAGGAAAATGCGGCGGAAACGGAGGTCCAAAGAATGAATGTCGAGGTATGAATGGATGAGTGATTTTTCTCTGTCTCTCTCGTGCGTTGTAAAGGATGCGAGAAATAAAATGTTGAAACTATGTAAGCAGAGCGGAGGTCCGCAGTGTACTCCGCAAGGAATAAAGTACCTTTATGTATATATATATATTACTTTTTAAAATATTTAATTAATTAATTATAATTCTTACAAATTTGATTCACAAGTTTTATTATATATTTGCAGTCATAAAAAAATAGTGATTTAATTTTTTTATTTCAAAATTCAAAGTTGGTTGAGTAAAGTTTCTGAAGGTCTTCCAACAAATAATGTAAATAATGCATACTGCAGAGTCTATAGAAAAGTTCTGTGTGCGCCTGCAACAGATCTACAGAAGCACAGCCAGACTGTACATCACCAAGAAAACATGCAATCTTTGAAGCAATCTAAACTTACGTCCATGTACAACATTGACACCAAAGAAGAAAAAAGATACGGGATTAAAACTTGCCGTAAATAATGCTTGTCATTCTAGCTTAAGTATTGACCACATTTACGAAATGTTAAATAAATTTAATATGAAAGATTTTAAATTAGAGTTACACCGAACAAAATGTGGCAATTTAATAAAACACGTTATTGCTCCAAATTTGTTTAAAGATCTCATAAAAGATGTTGGAAATATGTCGTACTTCTTAATTGTCGATGAAATCATCGATATTCAACAATATTCAAATATTTGTGCCTAAGCATCAAATATTTCAGCATTGATAAAAATAAGATAATAGTAAATTATTTAGATATTATAAAAATCGACAAAGCTGTTGCCATAACTTTACTTCAGGCTGTAGTCGATTTATAACAGTATTAATTTAAATTTAACAAATCTCGTAGGATTAGGAACAGACGGTGACTTGAATTCGTGCAATTGTAATCGTTTGTTATATACACTCGGATGTCCCTAAACTACAATTAATAAAATGTATTTGTCATGCTCTCAATACAACTGTATCAAATGCTATCTGAAGAATTTCTTGCTACCGTTGACTATTTGTGTATTGAAATATAACTGGTTTAAAGTAAGTGCGGTAAGACAATCAATTTACAAAGTTACTTGGTATATTATTAATGAAGGAAGTGGCAAACAATTTCATCATTTCGTTCAATTGTCATCAACGAGATCGCTCGTGCGGTATAATGCTGTAAAAGTAATTGTAAAACACTGGTTTGAACTAAAAACACATTTTAGTTATGTAATAAAAGAAAAGTGTCAACATGCAAGAAATTTAAATTTAATTTTAAATGACGACAACAATTACTTGTATTTAAAAATTATCAAATCAATTTTATACGAAGTCAGTCTCGTAAATCTGTTATTTTAAAAAAATATAGAGTTAGGACAAGATTATGGTGCTTTAAAAAATTTAATTATCTTAAATACAAAAAATACTCAAACCATTATTCCTAAGAGAACATTTCTAAGAAGTTTTCATAGCTTTAAACAATAAATTCACACAAAAAAATGAATTTTTATTGTATTTCACAGATATTTTTATTCTTGAATGCTATTTGTTTTCATTTAAGTATGAAATGCTCTCTTCAATTACAACTGTTCATTTACATCAATAATAAATAGATTTGTGCGAAGTATATTTTACTCTTAAGATCATATTTTTGTTTGTAATATCATATTGTTCTCACAACAAGCTCAATCACATTATTTGAAAGCTATTTATTCTTAGATTAAGAATTACGTACTTAAAAGTGAGCTCGATTCGAAGCTTACTTGTTTCGCGTTTGAAGGTAACAGTGTAACAATGAGAGTCCGGCAGCCCGACGGATCCTAGTGTATCAAGATGACGTAAATAAGTGAAGTAAGTGAAGGCAATTTTATAAATGAAACATTACACGAATGGGGTATGCCTTCAAACGTAATTCAAACTTTCGAAGGTAAGTAAAATGTTCAATTCATCCAACCTAACCTAATCTAACCTACATCCTAATTAATAGATGGCATAGTATAAGAAACTGTGATAAACGGCCGACTTTGTAACAGCGACAAAGAAACGCCGGTTGCTTGTATGTACACACAGATGAATCTGCCGCGACGAATGTGTTACCAACAGGTAACATGAGTAAAATTAGCAAGAAATCCGACGCAGCAGATCCGCCGATTTGTACAGACACCGGTGTTTTTCGGCCGCTACAAGATCACTCGTTTGTTTGCATCTTTACAGTTAGTACAAATAATCCTCGGACGGCGGACTGTGTGCTTAGGTCTATTGTGACCCTATACAGATCTTTACATTTTATTTCCATTGTAAGTCTATGTTCACAACTTTGCTTTAAGAGGCTGTAATCGGTAAAACTAATTATTATTTCTTTTTTTACTGACTTTTGATTTTTATTAATTTTGTTATCAACATCTAAAGTTAAATTTTATATTAATTAAGCTTCTACTACAGATTTTTTGTTGCGTTGTTACTTATGACAACATTGCAAAAAATTTTATTATTGCTACTTTTAGTATTTAAAAAAGCTTCTTGGTCAATCTTTAGAGAATAAAGCTATCCTTCAGACTTATGAAATAAATAAGTGTTTAGAAGAAGAAGATTGGATGACCCTTGTAGACGTTGTTATTAAGTGGTTACTTTTCCGTATTACTCAGTAAGCTATTTTATTAATAGATATGTGTTATTGTCCCTCTGTCTCTCTTATTTATATGTGAATAATACTGGTTAAATTAAAGCTTTTGTGTTCTTTCTGACTAAAACTTAGCAAACTTTTATTTTCTGTTTGAAAGTCTTAAAATGCTCTTAAATTAATCTTATTCTTTACTTTCTATTTACAAGCCAAAAAAATCTGATTTAACTATATTGAAAAACAAGATTTTAACTCTATTTACGGACGAAAAGATACTGTGCTAAATTTATCTGGATGCTAATTTTGCATATAAATTTTTCATTCATTTTAATAATAATTTATGAATATTACAGAATGTCTATTACATTCTTCCAAAAGGAACAAAAGTTAATCAAGGTTTTTCTAAAGGAAAACTTCTTAATAGGACAAGAAATCTGAAAGAATGGATGAGGAAAAAATCTTCCTAGAGTTAAAATATCTGAAAAGAATATTTATAACGAACCATCTACCTCAGGAACAGATATTTTATTTGTATTTTTTTTACATATTTAATGCTATATTTACTTTTATATAATTAATTTTTAAAGCTTACAGTTTAGATTATGAAATTTTTTAATACATTGTTTTAAATAAGTAATTTTAATAAATAATTTTAAATAAATTATTTTTAAATTCAATATAGTTTAAATTAAATTTTTTATGTGCAGCTGTTTTAGTGAAACCCACAAATAATATAAAAATAGCTTTAAATTGAACATGCAGGACAAATTTGAAGGTAATCAGTTCAATGATTACAAAAATATCCCGCACATCATCCGCAAAAATGTTGTTTTGAAAAAACAGCGTTTAAAGTTTTAGGTTTAGTTTATATAAGTATATTAAGTACTTACATGACTTTCTGTTACTCAGCTATTCCAGGGCTATGTAGTAGTCCTTCCTCTTCTTTGTAGAATTGGTTTGTTTGCTTCTACGTTTTGTCCGAACTTCTTTTGGAGCCTCGAGGCTTCGTCACGCTGATCTTTCAAGGCGGTATTGATCTTGCTCTTCGGAATATATTTTGGCTTTTTTTCCTATAACTCTTTCTATTGTTGTCATAATTTTAAGTACAGCATAAAAACCTTCATTATAAATTTTGGTTGCTAAATAAGCCGCGATTTTAATTATTTCTGATTCACAATGAGGGTGCAGTCCCATGGAGCGTATCAGGCGTATCGCGGATTGCGCGAAAATCTGACCAATCGCGAACGTTCCGCTGCTTCCGCTGTTCTTGGTTCGCTGCCGTTCCGCCGAAGTTATTCTTTAGCGTATTCAATCGAGCGGATCAGAGCGGATTGAGGTTAACATAAAGAAAAATAGCAGTTTCTTGTAATTGATACAATTGAAACAATTATGAAGAAAGAAAATATAAGTCCTGTGAGTAGCATATAGCATTTTGAAATATTATTTTTGTAATACTTATTAATTATAATATTTTAAGATTAGTTTAGAATTTGACGAAGCATATTTTTGTTTAGTCTACACTGATTATTTCAGGTTAATATAAATACGGATATAAATATTGTATTATGAATTGCAAATTACAAATTGCTATAGGTATCAAAAGTCTTTTCTAACATCAAAATAACTACTTTTGTTCCTTGATGTTTATTATGTTTTTTTCCTTGCAACCAATAAAGTGTGGAAATTGTAATTGAGTAATCAATGGCTTGTTACATGTTAGCCTGTTAGAGCATTCATGTTTTCGACATTATGATGAGGAAAAACATTTGCTACATGTTGATGACAATAATGTTATGTTAGCGCATAAAGATTAATAATTTTACGATGTATTTCATGCTTGGTAAAAACATCGTAATTTATTCATTTTAAACGTTTTATTAATAAAGCAATTGAAAGCAATATTGTTTTCGATTTCATTCTGCACCTGTTCAAAGACAAATGTTTTATTTACTTATACTAAATAAATTAATAAATAAAATAAAATTCACTTTATATATACTGTGAATATTTTACTATTCTTCCGTCTGCTTTTGTTCCTACGGTCCCATGAAGCGGAATTTGCGTAAGCGGATCAGCGGTTCACCAATCACAAGACTGTATGGATGAGAGAAATAACAAAATTCGTTTCGTGATTGAGCATCCGCTTAATACGCTTACGCAAATTCCGCTTCATGGGACCGTAGGAACAAAACATTCACGTACCGAAAGCAGCGGAACGTTCGCGATTGGTCAAATTTTCAATACGCGCAATCCGCGATACGCCTGATACGCTCCATGGGACTGCACCCTTATGGTGCGGTTCCATAGACGATATTTTTCGCGTAACGCGTATCGCGTAACCAATCAGAGGTGTTACGCGGTACGCGTTACGCCAGACGCTGCGCCGAATTCTACTTTTGGCGTATTACGCGATATTATAGATATGTGTGTATGTGTGTGTGTGTGTGTGTGTGTGTGTGTGTGTGTGTGTGTGTGTGTGTGTGTGTGTGTGTGTGTGTGTGTGTGTGTGTGTGTGTGTGTGTGTGTGTGTGTGTGTGTGTGTGTGTGTGTGTGTGTGTGTGTGTGTGTGTGTGTGTGTGTGTGTGTGTGTGTGTGTGTGTGTGTGTGTGTGTGTGTGTGTGTGTGTGTGTGTGTGTGTGTGTGTGTGTGTGTGTGTGTGTGTGTGTGTGTGTGTGTGTGTGTGTGTGTGTGTGTGTGTGTGTGTGTGTGTGTGTGTGTGTGTGTGTGTGTGTGTGTGTGTGTGTGTGTGTGTGTGTGTGTGTGTGTGTGTGTGTGTGTGTGTGTGTGTGTGTGTGTGTGTGTGTGTGTGTGTGTGTGTGTGTGTGTGTGTGTGTGTGTGTGTGTGTGTGTGTGTGTGTGTGTGTGTGTGTGTGCGTGTGCGTGTGCGTGTGCGTGTGCGTGTGCGTGTGCGTGTGCGTGTGCGTGTGCGTGTGCGTGTGCGTGTGCGTGTGCGTGTGCGTGTGCGTGTGCGTGTGCGTGTGCGTGTGCGTGTGCGTGTGCGTGTGCGTGTGCGTGCGTGTGCGTGTGCGTGTGCGTGTGCGTGTGCGTGTGCGTGTGCGTGTGCGTGTGCGTGTGCGTGTGCGTGTGCGTGTGCGTGTGCGTGTGCGTGTGCGTGTGCGTGTGCGTGTGCGTGTGCGTGTGCGTGTGCGTGTGCGTGTGCGTGTGCGTGTGCGTGTGCGTGTGCGTGTGCGTGTGCGTGCGTGTGCGTGTGCGTGTGCGTGTGCGTGTGCGTGTGCGTGTGCGTGTGCGTGTGCGATGTGTGTGTGTGTGTGTGTGTGTGTGTGTGCTGATACATTGAGGAGGTTAGGTTCTCGGCGTAAATTAAAATAATGGATACATCAAATCGTGTAAGTATTATTTACTTTAATCTATATTGTAGACCACGCTTTTTTGAGATTGACAAAATCAAATATCGTCGTAAACCTCCTTCACGGATATTAGGTTATATGACCTCTATATTTGTAGATCACATATCTAACGAAGGTCACATACCTAACAAAGAGTTATGTCACAATTATTAATTTTTTATTTATAATTAACTGGCAATAAATATTCTTTGCTAATTAAGATTTCTGAACATGATTGTATTTTTTCTAGCAGCTGAAGTGCGGACACTGTACATGGCAATTGAATAGTCATTGTCAAAATTTATGGGAACACCAGTGCTTTGCAGACTTCAATGAGACTAAAGATCTACTCAATGTTGATCAAAACTCAATTGTTACTATCGGTAAACAATTTTTCTTTATAATGTTTGGTAAAATGTGTTTTGAGGAAATAATATTAAAAGTCTGCCTTGCAGTAAGAAACGGAAATACGATGCATCAAGAGCAGCCACAGCCATCAACATCGGCCCATAATGACATTGATGAACTTTTAATAATGGCTGTCATGGAAAGACCAGCATTATTTGATCATAGGATTGATATACGGGAGCGATCAAAATTGAAAAAAAATGCATTATGAGAAGAAATTAGAAATATCTTTAATGGTACGGTATATACGTATGTTAAGAATATGCCCTACAAGTGCTACAATATTATTTATTATTAAATAATATTCCTGAAATTTATTTAATATTAATAAAAAGTGGTTATGGTATATGTCAACTCTTGATAATATCATATGAATATTATATGAATATATAAGAAATACATATTATTTCAATATTTTAAATTATTGAGAATATTATACCATTTAAATGTAATAATTATAAAGTTTATCAACAGATAATACAATAATTATATAATTTTAAAATCAGTAGAAGCTATATAGCATTAATAACAAATTTCCCAATCATTGTACAAGAATGTCTTTAAAATAAGATTAAACTCCGTTTGTTTTGTCCACAGGTGTTATGTCAATTGAAGAACTACAAAAGAAATGGAAATATCATCGCGACTGCTATGTGAGAGCTAGAAAAAAGTCGAAAGCATATGTTCCTAGTGGATCTGGCGCATTGTCACAAAATGTTAAGAGTTCCTACAGATTTTTTGAATTGATGAAACCTTTGGATGACACTCTGCAAATGGAAACGTAAGTAATAAGAAATGAGTAAATTTATATTGTATTCTCTCATAATAATTAATATTTTTTACAGAACAGTAAGTACGTTATCATTATCACAGTCTTTTGCCACTGAAGAGAGTGCTACTTTTGGATATTTATCGGATGTATGTATGTTACCTGAATCTGACAATTCCATGGAAAACGATAATGCCAGATTTCGACCGCAAACTCCACTTAATCATCCATCTCGAACTCCGACACCTAATTCAACAAATGCTAACAACTCTATGGAAAACGATAATGCCAGATTTCGACCGCAAACTCCACTTAATCGTCCATCTCGAACTCCGACACCTAATTCAACAAACGCTGATAATTCTATGGATAATGATGATGCCAGATTTCGACCGCGAACTCCACTTATAAATCGCCCATCTCGAACTCCGACACCCAATTCGACAAACGCTAAAAATATGTAACATGAAACTATGAATCATATTATTCTTGTGAAAAATCAAACATGTGTAATTATTTCTAATTATAGAGCGAAAAGTTGATGATCAGCCATCCGCTGTAGAATCAGCCATTTTGGATGTGTTAAAGGCGCCCATTCAACAAATGGATGCAGTAGATGGATTTCTCCAAACACTCGGAGAAGTTTTACGACGACTGCCATATGAGAAACGAGCTAGATTGCAAATAAAATTACTTACAATGGCTGTGAATGAAATGGAAAATTAAACATGTAATTAAAATTTATTTTTAATAATTATTTTTTTATACAGGAAAAAGTGCTAAAGTTTTATACATAAAAAAATTAGTTTTATATATGTGCAAGAATGTAAAATTTTTTAAGAATTTGATAATCTTCAATTCAACAAAATAAATAAATATATTCTTTAGAAATCATTATGTAAGATTTTCTCCCATTGCCATTCAACTGAACCATCGCCTTCGAAATATGCAGCAAATGCATTTCTTATTACACTTGCACTTTGCGAATGAAAATTGCTTCCAATATTTTCTAAGTCTGTAAGGCCTCCAGAAACGTCACAGTCATTAGAATGCATTATAGAATAAATTCGTTGTGCAACGGGTTTTTGCGCCTCATGTTTTATAATAAAATTATGTAAACAACATGTTGCTTGTATAATTTTTCTGCTAGTAGAAATCGACGCTATAATTGGTTTTCTGTAGATTCTCCACCTTGTTGCTAATATCCCAAATGCATTTTCTATAACGCGTCTTGCTCGACTAAGTCTGTAATTAAATATTTTTTTCGTTTGATTGAGTTGTCGGCTACGGGGAAAGGGTCGCATCATGTATGTTTTTAGAGAAAAAGCCTTATCTGCCACAATTACATATGGTAACACAGGTCCATTATTTCCAATAACATCTGGTGGTGGTATTCTTATTAAATTTTCTTCGAGTGCTTTATATAAGTTGCTGTTTCGAAATACTCCACCATCACTTTGACGTCCTTCAGCTCCGATGTCTAAGAAAGTGAAACAATACTCTGCATCACAAACAGCGAGCAAAACCAGACTATGAAAAAGTTTATAATTGTAATATGTGGAGCCACTATGTGGAGGTGCCTATAACCAGAAAAATAAAATGTCTAAAATATGAAATTGTTTTTAAATAATATTTTGAAAATTAAATAATACCTGAATCATAACGTGCTTTCCGTCCAAAGCACCTATGCAGTTGTGAAAATTCCATCGATTTTCAAATTCGTTGGCAATTTTCTTCCAAGTATCTTCACAGTATGATGGAAAAACTTTATCTTTCAACAACGTCCAAATAGCATTACAAGTTTCTGATATAATTTTGGAAATAGTATTGTGTCCAACTCTGTATGCATACGAAAGTGATTTCATACTATCACCAGAAGCTAAATAGCGCAAGCAAATTTCCAAACGAGTGTTTGCAGGTATTGATATTCGGACACAATTTTGCTTTGCTATCAGTGGTCCCACAGAATTTAATAAATCTTGATATATTTCCACGTTCATACGAAAATAATTAAAAAATTGACTGTCATTGTGAAATCTTAATTCTCTCACAAGATTATCACTTGCTCCTTGACGTAATCGATTTTCGTAGGAAAATATCGGATGAACCCAAAATTTACGACATACGGCCGCTTGTTGATTTCGCTCTTTTTTTATATTAATAACCAAATAGCTATTAATTTTTTTAATTTCAAATGTACAGTTGACAAATGTACAGTTGACTGATCAAATAAAGTATTCAAATATTTCCGGCGAAATGCATAAATGTACAATAATATCTCGTTTGAATTCATTTTTGACAATTAAGGAGCTTGTCTTGTATCAAGCAAAGCGGATAGTATCAAGTACACTGTATAGATGTGTATGTGCGAAACAATACGCAAATTTCTTAACCCACCTGTTCCATGGTGCGTTTTTATAAATAGCGTAACCAATGAATTGCGATATTTAGCATTTTATCATAGAGCGCTAGAAGAATATAGAAATACGATTGGTTTCCGCATGTACGCAGACCATTTTTTATGCGCCATGGGACAGTAGGACATTTATTTACGCGTAACGCGTACCGCGTAACGCCTCTGATTGGTTACGCGATACGCGTTACGCGAAAAATATCGTCCATGGGACCGCACCATTAGGCTAAAGTCACATGGACTGATATTTTCCGCGTAACGCGTAATGCGTAACCAATCAGAAGCGTTCTGCGTTTTTTGTTGAGCCTTTTTAGAAAGTTGATTGATTACGCGATACGCGTTACGCGAAATATCTATGCTATGGGACGCCACCCTTACTGCAAAATTTTGTCCGGTAAGATTTTGTCCAGCTTGAATTATAGAATTTGTCAGATGGCGGCGGTGGCGCTCGGATTGAGCGCTCACTGCATTGGTCCTTCCGACCTAGCATTCTATTGGCTACAATTTACGACACTAGCGCGCCCATACGGGCTACTTTGTCGACCGTAGGATTACGTCTTCCTGCGTCTTCCATGTAACGTGCATTAAGTTTTTTCATTAAATTATAAATTATAAATTACGCGCTATAAGTGTGAAAAATAAATATAAATATTTGACCGCAAGCTGAGTAAGCCTTAATGCAAGAATTGATTATAATAAAATAAGAATCTGTTTTTGACAAAGTTTTGAAGAATAATCTATTCCACGTGCTTTCCTCTTCAATGTTGAGTTTAACTGTTTCACAGACATGGCAGAATCTGGGTAAGTCAAATCATGTTCTTGTATTTTTATCTATTGTAGAAGCAAATCGACGTTCGAAAAACGCGTTGCTGTAAGTAGAGATCTTGATCTTTTATTCGTAATCGAATTGGCTGAAACTAATAATTTAGTGTAAGCAGATTGATATTGTACTGTCCCAAGCAACATTGAGTCGACTGTTAGTCGACTATAAGCCGGCAGAAAAAGCTTACAGTCGACTGTAAGTTTTGACTAATTGCCGGCTTATAGTCGACTAATAGTCGACAAATGTCCCGATAATTGCCGGCTTTTAGACAATCAGTGTAGTCGACTTTTAGTCAACTGTTTTTTGCCGACTGTCAGTCAACTTTAATTGCCGTCTTTAATAGTCGACTTGAAGTCAACTTTTAGTCAATTTCACATCGATTGTAATTATTATTGAATTTTCATTGAATATATTGGCATCTCAACTAAAACACAATGTAAACGTTACCAAATAGTTAAATAATTAGTTTTTAAAGAAGAATCTTGACAGAAGATGACGGTACACCATCCGATATAAATTTATATTCCCCAGGTAAGATTAAAAAAAAGAGCTTGACAAAAACTACCTTATATTTACCTGACTTATTCTCATCAAATTTTTTTTTCTAGTGCAAGAACACGAGAGGGAGGAGATGAGGAGAGAAGGAGAAAGATGAAAGAAACCGTCATAGGAAGAGGAGCAGGAAGATGAAAATTTGGACGAGGAGGAAGAAGCAAGGGAAATAATAGAAGGGGAAAATAGAGAGAAAGATGATGACAAGGAAAACGGAGATGAAAAAGAAGAGCAGGATGTAGACGAAGACGGTGTTGATGAAGAGGAAGATGGCAACGATGATGAAGAGGGAAAAGAGGGGAAAGCGCCGGAAGATGATGACGAAAGATATGGTGACGAAAGATATGGTGGCTCCGGCTCCGGCTTGGATGAAGTAGAGGAAGAGCAGGATGAGGAGGAGCGAGAGGAAGAAGCCAGAGGAAGGAGAAAACGAGAGTTCCTTCACCCGAATATGACGGTAAATATTATTAATTACTTTCATTTTATTTTCAACTAATATAAAATAATTTTTAGACGACATTTCATGTTCATTACTTTTTTCTCGGGTTAGGGTAATTAAAATCTGTGAAAAGAAAATCGTCATAGAGGAGACTCATAACCTTCAGAGGATCTTTTACTTCACGCCGCCAGCAGAACGAGCACCACCCGCTGGCATACGCTCCAACCTTTCAGCCTGCGTCAGATAACGAGATAGCAAAGAGTTGGAGAGAGACTTCTGTTTCTTTTTCTTCTGACTTTTTTCTTTCTTTCACTTTCTTTCCTTTTATTGTGCAATTATTCCTAATTAACAACAAAGTAAGAAAAGGCTCCGAAGAATATAAATACAAATATAAATACAATGTTGCCTATAGAGCCAACACTGGGTGTTGGTGTGTAAATATGTATTTGACAATTAGTTACAGTATACGTTTCGATCCGACATTAGGATCATCTTCAGTAAAAACACGAGTAAATTGCGATAATTAACATCGAAAGCACATCCAGGATTAATGCCAAGTTGGGGGGACGTGTATGGTCCAAGTTTGCTACATAAATTTTGACCGTCATAACGGAAACAAATGAATCTGAGTGAACGGGCAACAATTGGCTCCGTCAGAACAGAGCGGAGGCCGAGCCGTTGCATAAATTTCTAAGTGTTTGACCATCATACTAGTTCGGGAAAAACACAAATTGATTGACAATAAAAAAAAATAAGAAAATTAGCAAACAAAATATAATGAGACTTACACGGATACGGTTGACAGGCGAAAACAATCAACGACTGACGGCGTCTGAACAATGCGAGTAATCTCAGAACACTGAACGGTAGAGCGTGACAAACACATGTATGATCGTCGAGAGAATACTGAGAGATGGAAACATCAGAAGTCAGCAAACAGATCACTGTACATGGGGTCTAAGAAATTAGTATCCGTTTGTAAGTTTATTTTTTATCAAAAAAATTTTGATAAGATCATTAACATACTTCAGATGAAAGGATATCCCGTGGACATTATTTTCAACAATATTAAAAAGAGATTACGCTCGAAGTTCTACCAGCTTAATTCAACAGACAACAGTAATAACACAAAGCGGAATGCGAGTGGGGGGGGGGGGCTCTCTTTTCTTTACCATTCCGTATGTTAATGTCATCTCTGATAAATTTAAAAATCTCTTCAAACACGATTCTAACGTTCACATGGCTTACACGAGCCTCAACAAATTAAATAAATTTGACTTACGAGGACATATGGGGCCTCGTAAGTTCGGTAGCACAAAGCGCAGGCGGAATTGATATCGCGGAAACTTTCACCATCCAAGTTTTCGCGGTACCGATGAGTTGTGGAAGAATGTCGAATCAATTAACGCGGGAAGATTAAGTCGCCAAACGATCTATATTAAAAATTATTAATGATGGCAATTTGTGTTTTCCTCGTTCGCTCGTAGCTGCAAAAGTCCACTGTAAGCGTGGAAATCTACGGACGGGGCCGCGTCACGAAATGTGGGAAGCCGTAAGATTCCAACGTTCCTCGCTACAACGGGATTACGCGATGGAATTAACGAGGAACGCTAGCATTGTGATACCGAAAGAAGGATGTGGGATTCACGAAATCTAACAATTCCAACGGTATCTCACCAATGAAAATATCGCTATAAGGGTTTACGGCTTCAAAGATTTCGGACGCGGGGAAACCCGATCTGCGACGGACGCACGATACTCGCCTCTCTTGGTCGCGAACCGGAGCATATTTTAAATATAATGTATTATGAGAATAGACACTATTACAGTCCGATATTAAATTTAAAAGCTGCTGCGGATTCACGAGGAGGATATTGCGTAGTATATAACATCGGTTATCGTCCTGACAGAGGGCATTGTTGCTCTAAAAAATGTCCACGCTGCTACGCTATATCCTCCTGTAAACGTCACGACGCTGAGAAAGTCAGGTGTGAAGCGTGTAACCGTATGTTCTTCGGTAATACGTGTTTTGAGCGTCATCGTGCCGAAAAATCATACGAGGGAAAATCAACGGTTTGCAACTCAATTAAAATTTGTGATATGTGTAATAGATTTATTAAAATTAACTCACGACACAAATGTGACAGTGTCTATTGTAGGAGATATCGTTCTCATCAACTCGTGAATCATTCGTGTTTCATGCAACCTCTTTGATGTAGAGTCGTAGCAGAAGACCCTGGCGAGGGTATGAGTGCTGCGACGATACGTGAAGAGGCACAAAGAAACGCTAACGACCTTGTGGGTAAGAACGGTAATGTCGCCAAGGGAGATGTCGCATTCGTGTTTTACGATTTTGAAACGCGACAGGATGAGACGCTCGAAGGAACCGAAAACGTAAAGTTACACGTTTCAACTCTCTGTGCGGCACAGCAAATTTGTGCGACTTGCGTGGCGATAGACGACATGTCGGTGCGGTGTCGTTGGTGTGGAACGCGTGAATTTATATTTAACATTGATCCGGTAAAACAATTTATAGATTTCGTGACACGTCCGACGAAACATTTTAAAAGTATTATCTGTATCGTTCACAATGCAAAAGCGTTCGACGCACAATTTATTTTAAAATATCCAGTCGAAAAATCGCCAATAAGGAAAAAACCGAGGGTAACTTTGAACGGGACAAAGATTATCGTGATAACGGTCGGGCATACAAAGTTTATCGACAGTGTTAATTATACGCCGATGCGATTATCCGAACTACCTAAAGCTATTGGGCTAAGGGATACGGCGGATGAAGGCACTTTTCCGCATTTATTTAACACTGTGTAGAATCAAACGTATGTCAGTCCGTTATCTGAGGCACAATTTTATTCCCCTGATCAAATAAAGACCGATGAGCGCAAATGATTTCTTGCATGGCATACGGAAACGACAAGTAAAAATGTCATTTTTTACTTTCAGTAAGAAATCGTACGTTATTGTTGAAATAACGTAGATATTTTACGACGTGCTTGTGTAGCTTTTCAGAAAATATTTTTAGAGCGCGGCGGAGTGTGTCTTTTCGAAGAATGCATGACTATTGCTTTCACGTGTATAAAAGTTTTTCGAAAAAACTTTCTGCGCGAGGGAGAAATAGGAATCATTCCTTCGGGAGAATACAGAAACGTTGATAGACAATCGCGTAAAGCCTTGCAATGGTTAGTGTGGATGGAACGTGATCTCGGACATCCCATAATCCATGCAGGGCGAGGACGTGAGCGTTTGATAGCCGGTAGCCGCGTCGACGGTTATTACGAAACAAAATTGGGGGATGAAACGCATCGTTTTGTTCTTTAATTTCACGGGTGCTTCTGACACGGTTGTCCCACTTGTTACCAAGTGAACTGTGACAGGAAACTTTTAAATACCAATTCCGACGATACATTAAATTCGCGCTACGAAAGAACCATCGCAACATGTCGTCTTCGCAAACAAGGGTACCGTGTGATAGAAAAATGGGAGTGCGCTTTTGTTCAATAGATGCGAACAAACAACGAAATGCGAGATTTTCTTGAACATCACCCTGTATTAAAATCAGCACCTCTCGATCCGCGCGACGCGTTTTTCGGTGGCCGTACAGAAAATATCGTAACACGAGTCGAAGTAACGGAGGGTACGGAGAAAATACGATACGTGTGTTCTCTGTATCCTTACGTATTAAAGACAGGTGCTTTTCCGATCGATCACCCTGAAATTTATATCGGAGCGGAACGCTCATCAATAATCGGCGAGGGACCCGCGTATAATTTCGACTCGGTCAAAGGTCTCGTACGCTGTCGAATACTCTCACCACGCAATCTCTTTCACCCGGTACTCCCGTATCGCGTGCGCGGAAAATTGCTGTTTGCGTTTTGTCGGAGTTGCTGCGAAACGTTTTCACAGTCCGTGTGCACTCACGAACACCCCAACGAACGTGGATTAGAGGGTGCTATGTCCACGTTGTTTGATAAGGAACACAGACTGATATATAATTAACTGGTTTATTCTACAGATGCAGATCGTACAAACACGTTGCTGTTAGGCTTACGAGCTCGCGCCGAAGACCGGGCACACGGCGCCATCTGAGGCGCGCTTAAGCGTCGTTTCTATACTTAAAGGCGGGAACGCCATTTCGAGATATCGCAGAGGGTACATGGGTATCCTGTGAATTACGCAAAACCGTAGGGAAAGGTTATCTTGTAAGGCAAGTGAGTGAAATTTGGCATTATAATGTCGCTCGCTACGATCGCGATACGAGGCAAGGTGGATTGTTTACCGGATATATAAATTCCTTTTTACAATTAAAGCAGGAAGCTAGCGGATGACCGAGCGAATGCGTGGATGACGAGAGTAAAGCACGATATTTTCGAGAATACGAGGAAATCGAAGGTATTTTACTTAATAGAAACAACATCTCTCGTAATCCCTTACATTTGGTCGCGAAGCTTTGCTTAAATTCGTTTTGAGGAAAATTCGGCCAACGATCCAATCTTCCTACTATCGAGATCGTTGAATCGCCCAGCGTTTTGCAACATTGCTTACTAGCCCCGAGCATGAAATAATCGATATATTACCTGTCAATGATGAGGTACTATATGTCTCGTGGCGGCTACGAGAAGAAGCGATCGTAGTTTTTCCGATTACCAACGTCGTGATCGCGGCTTACACAACGGCACAGGCTAGATAAAAATTGTATAGTTATTTAGAAAAATTAGATAGGCGTGTATTATATTGCGATACAGATTCTTGTATATATTCGAGTAGCGGTGATCCAAACAAGTACGAACCTCGTACTGGGAATTTTCCGGGTGACATGACATACGAGCTCGAAAGCTATGGCAACGGTAGCTACATCGAGTTGTTTGTGTCAGGTGGCCCGAAATTTTATGCGTATGTGGTTCGTACGCCGGATGGAATCACACATGAAACTTGTAAAGTTAAGGGTATAATATTAAATTGTAATAATTCTAAGTTTGTAAATTTTCATAGCATAAAAAATTCAATATTAGAAAAAGAAAGACAAGAGGAAGATGAAGAAAAGCAAGGAAGGAAACCCACAATAAATCTACGTTTTAGTGCAATTCGTTGCAATGCTTTTCACGAAATCGTGACAAGAGAAGAGAAAAAAACATGTGCGGCGGTATTGGTAAAACGCAGATTTATTAATAATCGTTATTCTCTTCCATACGGCTTTATTGAATAATTATCTTTTTCTTGCTCGACCTTTTTTCTCACTTTGTAACGCTGGTGGTTTTCGTGCGGTGCGGTAGGGATCAGGATACGGTTGCGGATAAGCTCGCCGGATTGGCCGGGTTCGGTAGAGTAATCGCACTCGGAATTAGATGACAAAAACACTAGAGCTTTATTCACAACTTGATAGCTACATTTAAATAGATAGTCTGTTGACTTGAATGCCTCGCGACAAGTGGACTTACAAGGGGAGCACCAGACATTGTCCCCTCCGATTTCATTGAACTTTATATATGTTATAAACCTATCCTCCCAATAATTCATCCTAAAGTAATAGGACCCGCCTCTCAAGCATTCGTGAGAAAAACGCGTTTAAAGATTTACGTGTGCGTAATGTACCGTGTAGTAAGAACAGATTGACACCTAAGCAGCGTAGCCTAGTCGGTAAGGCGCCTGACTACAATGCTGCATATTACTGGTTCGAATCTTACTTTTTTCATTTTTTTTTTTTTAATTTCCTTGCAACGTACTATTGTGTGTGGTGTATGTTTTTAAATATTTAGCCTATAAAATAACTGTTTTAATTATACAATTAATTATATTTCAGAAATTATAAAATTCATCTATTTATTAATGTTTTTAAGGTTTTGTGAATAAAAAATAATATGATTTTATTATATAATTTTAGAATGTGTTAATAAAATATAATTAATTATATGTTGAAATTTATTTTCTACAATTAAACAAATTTCAAATTATTTTTGCCACGATTTTTCTTCTTGTTGCAACGAATTTCGGCTACACAGACAGTTCCTTTTGGCAAGGATATCTGTGTAGTTATACGCACGCTACCTGAGAACTTGTTTTCTTTGTAACACTATAAGGTCGTTTAAACGGTTTTGAGACCGTTGGGTTCATTCGAGTAGTAGCTAGCGTTCAGAGCATACCGTGTGTAAATTGCAGTGCGAATATATCATTTATAAAAATGCAAGAACCAACAAGTTCCAGTGCAGAAGAAAATATTTCAAGCCCGAAATCTCCGCCGAATGAAAATGAAGTAATGAAAAATAACCTAACAAACGTTCTTATTTATTGCAAGAGTTTATTAGTAGCAGAAAATCTGCTAACTAATACTCACAAAACCTTAAAAACATTAATAAACATTGTTAGCCTAAGCGGGGACGCGATTGGCTCTCGATGGTCGCGACGACGAATCGCTTCTGCGTGGTCCGAAACGCTAGCTCTGGTAACGGAAAATGTACGGCGCCGCTCGGAGTAAGAAAAATGTTAAGTGAGAACCAAACAGAAAACAAAATAAGAATCAATCATTACAACCGCGATAATACTGACGGAATAATAAAGCTACAAATAATCTAACTTAAACTAATCGCGTGGTTTTAAACGGACACGGTGTCCGGAGTGATCGGGGAGCCGCGGAACGCGGGACGACGGTGGCGATTCCGCGTCTCGCCCAAGCCGCCTCGTGCAAAGTGAGGCGAAGATATCGTCAGAGCGCGGATGCCCTGACGATGCTTTAGGTTACAGGTGAGTCTTCCCTGAGGGAGAGGACGGAGGTGATTGGCCAGGGACACCTAGCCTGCAGACTCGACGAGGATGCTCGTCGTGGACGGTGATTCGCCAAGGATACTCGGCTACGGAGCGCGGCGAGGATGCTCGCCGTGATTGATTGCGGAGCGGTGTTCGGGATATCGGTGTTAGCCGAGGATTCTCAGCTAGTCGGGACGACGAGGATTCTCGTCGAGGGGTTTGGATGAGGCGAGTATCCTCTTGGGAGTCGGAGTTGCGGTCGAGGATTCTCGACCTGTCGGGTTCGGTGGACCGGGAAGATCTAACTCGGCGTTTCCATTGCTGGCTTATATAGCCGAACGCACGGTTGGGCGGACCAATCCGCGCGTTCGGTCGGCTGGCCCGGAGTGGGAACGTTGCCGAACGCCATGGACGGCGCGCGTGCTGCCGCGTGATCGCGACGGTAGGTTAGCTCGGTGCGCGCACGTGGTGTTTGCCGGTGCTTTGCTCGGGTGGATGGAGCGGAGTGGCAGTGCGCGCGAGGTGGAGGGGCGTTTCGTTACAACTTAAATTTAAGGTTTCGAATCGTCAATTATTCCGTCCGTAGTGTTTTCTTGTAAAAAATTCTGTAAATAATATTGTAAAAACGTATTAATTATAAATCATTGATTAGTTTTAGCACTTTACAATATAAAAAAATGTAAATATTTTTTTGTAATTTAAAATTTGAACAAAAATGTGAAAAATATTAAAGAACGTTTTTATTTTCTTTTTTTTTGTTAAAAAAATGTGCAATAAAAAAATATATTTTTTTTTCACTTGAAATTTGGGATTTTATTATTTTCAATCACGTTCTTTTCCTTAGTTATAAATTTTTTCCCCCGCGGCATCGCCTAATAGCTTATTAGAAGCGATGCAGATCCAAGAGTAGGATAAGCCTATGGTTGCATCACACCGCGGCGAGTATCAGCTTTTCGTCGGCCGCGGTGCTCTTCGCTGGCTAGCCCACGCGGGGGTACGCTTGCGCGAGCGCGCGAGAGCCGTCGCCGTCGCCGCTGCCACTGCCACGTTGATGGGCTTATCCCCTCCTTCTAAAATTTAACTCTACCTATAGCGATGAATTATTATCATTGTCGTAACTTGTTATTATTATTATCGTCTTCGATCGCCATTTTTCTTCTTTTTGCTTTAGAAGCAGCGTACGATAATCGAGTCAATTATTTCGCGAAATGAATGTCCGCTGGAAACATCCCTGGACGTCGATTGTATGTAGTCCCACCGGATGTGGGAAAACGATCTTTGTAAAAACTTTTCTCAAAAAACTATCACACATGTTCAATGTACGTTTCGAGAGAGTTTTATTTTATTACGCAGTGTGGCAAGAAGCTTATCGTCAATTACAATACGAAATAAGCGTACGTGGGTTAAAAGAAAAGAAGAGGGGAGTGTGTGCAACGACGATGAAGAAAAATGTAGTTGAATTTTGCAAGGGATTACCTCGTCCGGATGATTATTCAAACAATCTGCTTATCCCGAAGTTGGTGATAATTGACGACCTTATGAGAGAATCGTCGTCAAGCGACGCTATCGTAGATCTTTTTACCAAAGGCAATCATCATAAGAATCTCAGTGTCATTCTTATTTCGCAAAATCTCTTTCATCAAGGACGCGGACCACGCGACATATCTCTCAACGCAAATTATATTGTGTTTTTCAAAAATCCTCGTGATCGTCCACAAATTCGTCATTTAGCACGACAAGTCTATCCTGACGATTCAAAGTTTTTAGAAGAATCGTATTACGATGCTACATCGAGGCCACACGGATATTTATTGCTCGATCTGAAACAATCAACTTCTGATGAATATTGATTTCGTACGTGCATTTTTCCCGATGATACGAGACATTACGTCTACGTAGATCGTTTTCTAGCGTATAAAAGCTGAGTAATGATGTTCACGAAGCTCAATCATACTGTTCTCTCGTAATGAAGGGAGACAATATGAGATCGAGTAATGTATCGAAAATCGCTAAACATTTAATCGGAAAGAGAAACGCTTGTCTTCTCGAAGCACTGTGCCATTTGAACAATAAATAGCGAACGAACTTTCTTCTAAACGCGGACGATAAATTTATTCGATGTATTTGTGAATGCGTTTTCAATACTCTCAAAGGTAACATTACACTTGAACGACGAGGAAAAGAACAATTAAGTAAATATAAAATGGCATTGCGTCGAATTGCGGCGAAACGAGGAAATTGAAAAGAAAAGAAAAAATTTTTGGTACAACGTGGATGATTTTTATCTTATATTATTGGACCCATATTGTCGGTCTTATTATCACGAATCATCGGAGGAAGATCAAATTTGTGAGTAAAATGGAAAGAGCGAAAAAGATGGTTTTAATTTCTACGGAAAATCTTGAGAGAATGCAGCAGCAACAGTAAAAATCGGCATCAATTGGCGTAGAGTCAAAGAAAATACCTCACCGAGAAATCTGGAGAATGATGAGAGTGAAAATAATTCCGTGCAAACTCCAAGTACCTTTCTGACACGACTCGATGTGGAAATGAGCCGCATTCTTAATTCTACCCACCCACGTAACGAGGACGAGAGATGGAAAATGTACATAGAGGTGCTTTGGCGGTATCTTCATTATATCCGTGAAGCAAGAAGACAAAATGTAGCCAACGAAACTGAAATCGTAAACAATGAAGCACGACTTCCGGAGAAGATCGACAACGCTATTGACAATGAATCGACACTCGTTTCTCATGATATGTCACGAAAATCACAAATTTCTGCTAAACTTTCTCATTTACTTGGTATCGGCAACACTGTGTTGAAAAAAAATCACAGCATTCAATTGCTAAAGATCTCCAGTAAAATAGTAGAAAGTGTCTCAAAATCGTATCGTGCACAAGCACGTTTACTGATGAAACACTTGCTAGATAATGCGGTGCTTGATAAAATTAATTGGAACGAGAATGGAGTCGTAACTATAAATGGCAGCATTATAAAAGATTTGAATATCGTTGAGCTGTTAAACGACGCGATGCGAGAAAGAAAAACCGTAGATCCACCACTAGGAAGAACTCGCGATTTGCGTTTGCGCGATTACTGTGCAGCTTAAACACGCGTTCGTCGCTGGTAGGAAATAAACGTCTGTTAAACGCAACCTCCGCTTTTTCGTTTTCGATTATTGAGAAACTATGACCTAACGCAAGCTCCATGCCGAGATCGCGTCCAACGGCGTTGAAAAAAGAACGAAGAACGAGAAAACGCAAGAAGTGCGAGCAGGAAGAAAAAGCCCCTAATTACTCATTGTTTCTATCCCCTCGCTTTCGTAAAGTTTATCCACCTACAACTTTTATGAAAAACGTAGATTCAGTTTCAGCGAGAAAAAGACGTTTGCTAGATTGGAGTACACTAAAGAAGTAATTGATAATGTCGGAACTTGAAAAACTGTATTACGATTCCTCACATTACGCAGGTTTCTCAGCAGTGGAAAATCTGACGCGCGCCGCTAAACCAAATTTCACACGTGACAAAGTCGTTTGTTGGTTGGAATCGCAAGACGCGTACTCGCTGCATTGTCCGCTGCGACGAAAGTTTCCTCGGCTACATTACAACATAACGAATATCGACGACGTGTGAGAGGGTGATTTGATTGAGCTACAAAATCTGAAAAGTTACAATGACGGATATTCTTATACGAGGTGTGTTAAAAAAATACCGGGAATTTTCGTTTTTTGAAAAAAATATTTATTTATTCGTCTACATTAATGTTGTCGCCTTCAAAATAATCACCATTAGATATTATGCACTTGTGCCAGCGCTTCTTCCAATCCCCGAAACACTTCTCAAACTCGATCTTTGGGATAGCCTTTAGCTCTTTCAGTGATGCGCTTTTAATGTCATCTATGCTTGTAAAACGATGGCTCTTTAAGGTTCTCTTTATTTTTGGAAATAGGAAAAAGTCACACGGAGCCATGTCTGGCGAATATGGAGGCTGGGGCATCATTACAGTATTGTTTTTGGCCAAAAATTCACGAACAAGCAATGAAGTGTGAGCAGGTGCATTATTGTGGTGCAAAAGCCATGAATTGTTTTTCCATTGATATGCCAATTGATATGCCAACATCATCAGCGACTTCTCTGATTGTGATTCGGCGATTGTTCATAACCATTTCTTTCACTTTTTCGACGTTTTCATCGGTTCTTGATGTGCTGGGGCGTCCTTGGCGTTCGTCATCTTCAACGTCTTCACGGCCATCTTGGAAACGATTATACCACTCGTAAACTCTTGTTTTACTCATAGCAGACTCACCATAGGCCTTTGTTAACATTTCACACACTTTGTTACACTTTACGTTATTTTTTACGCAAAATTTGATACAAATTCTTTGATCCATTTTTTTTCAGAAACGAAAATCGCCGAGCTCATAAAAACACGTGTAACCTTAGCGGCTGCCACAGACAAAGTAAACAATGAATACAGCTCAACATTTCAGCATACTTCAGGGGCATGTATACCAACATAAACAAACAAAAAATTTGACTGTCGGACTCTCCAAACCCGCGAAATTTAAAAATTCCCGTTACTTTTTGAACACACCTCGTATTCTCGTGATTATTGATATACTCAGTAAATTTGTTTGGGTGGAACCATTACGAGACAAAACGACCGCATACAAGCGGTCAAACAAGGCTTTCCAGCGTATACTCTCGAGAAGCAAAGGACGAATACCTGTATATCTGCAAACCGACAAGGGTAAAGAATTTGCTGGGCGTGCGATGCAAAAGTTTCTGGAAAAAAACGATATACGTTTTAGAGTAACACGCAACCCTGACATCAAAACCGCCATCGTCGAGCGTTTCAACAGAACATTAAAGGAGCGGATGTGGCGGTATTTTACTCATAAAAACACACGATGTTATATTAATGTTTTTATATTAATTCTAAATTATTGAAATTTAAAACAAATTATTTCAAATTGATATAAAAACAATGACAATTATGACTCTTTATAAATTGCATAGTTGATTGGAATTGCAATTTGATTCCGTTTAACATAAAGAAAGAACTGAAAAAAGTAAAAAATAAAATATCGAGAAGTAATAGATTACTAAAAAAAACCAAAAAAGTTACGGACGACCTCCTCGGACGAAAGACTTCCTCGAAAAAAAATATCCAAGAGCCAAAGAACTGTGCGGGAAGAGTTTGAAAAACTACGACAATCAGGAAAAGACATGATTGTTAATAATACCGATGAACAAAAACAATTGTATGCATTTTCGGAACAACTACACATTCCGAAAAATTGTAACAACATGACCGCCACTGAAAATTCGTAAGTTAATATTAATAATAATTACCTATATAAAATATAATGTAATTTTTTAAACTGCAGCATTACATATAAATTTGAAAATTTTTATGGTATTATTAAAAAATTTACATGGAAAGCTATAACGTAATATAAATGTTAATGAAAAGCAATACATAATTTGAGTACATTGATTGTTTAGTATTTCATTTCATTACATATGTATATTTTGTGCTGTCAGAAAGAAGAATTTTGAGGATGTCTTGACGATAAAAATATATAATATAGCTTTTGCTAGCACGACAGCAATGCCTATTAATGAGGCTGAGAATAGTACAAAACGAAGTGATCAATATGTCGATAACAGTGACAGTTGTATTGCAAATACAACTTTCATGGATATTCAACTTGATACGAAACTGCAACAAAAATGAGTAATATGGTGGAATATTAACAATTTTATACATTCAGTTTTTTGTAAGAAATATCAATGTTACAATTTATTTCTTGACAACTATATGGTTAACTGTACTTAACAGGATGTTTCATTGTAACTGACGCACTAAAATATCTCTTGACAAGTGCATTTTAAAGAAAAAAATGTGAATTAAAAGTTGCATTTTTGGATTTTGGAACAATTATCCAAGGTTAAATCAATAGCATCATCTTATATCCTTTTTAGAAACCTGAAACTTTTATTTCATATCTTTTTCTTTAAAATGCACTGTTCAAGAGATAGATAAAAAATGTTTACATTAATTAAAATAAAACTCTGTACATAGTTGTTAAGAAACAAATTGTAACATTAATATTCTTTGTAACGAAAGAATTTAATACGTTTTTAATTTTATATTTTTAAAGTATTCAATATCATTATATACGTGTAATTTGTATTTTCAGAGAAAAAAAATTATGATAACACTTATTCTGCAAAATACTGGCAACTTCAAAAGAATCCTGAGGGTGACTGTGTCTATAATGAAACTGCCACCAATAATGGCAGTTTCGTTATAGATACTGATACAATTATTGATACAGAAGAACTGCTACAAAAATTGACGTGAGTAACATATTGGTTCTGCAAAGAAATATCCGTGCGTGTGTGTACACATTACACACATATGGATATTTCTTTACAAAACCGATTCTTTTTATCTCCGTCTTAATTCATGTCTTTTTTACATTTGATGCCTAAAACTACGTATCTTGAATTTTCGAAACATGTTTTCAACCTATCTTTGTGATACAAAACAGGACATTTCCTCAGAATTGAAAATATTAAAAACTTATTCTTAATTTTTTTGAAAACATTTAATTATATGATCAAAAATATTTTACTTTATAAACTATTTAAATTTTTTATATCATAATAATAGTTGTACTAATACTAATTCACAGGACATTGCAACAACTATGTATTGATTTAATCAATGGGCAAATAGAAATAAAAAAAGAATTAAAGGCTATGAAAGAGAAAATGTCGGATAATGTGACAAGAAAAACGTTTTATGAGCCGCTGGACGGTTATCCACTGGAAACCGTGGAACACGGCTTGGAACATGAATCCAAAAAATTGGAGCGTCAGAAATTGGTAAGTATTTCCGTTACTTATTACATATAGGAACGAGTGGGCTAAATCAAACCGTGTTGAAAATAGGACATTTTTAATTTGAATGAATGCGGTTAAACAAATTTGCGTGCCATTTATTATATAAAGTCCTTATAAGACATCGAATATATGACAGCACTTTGACAGTTCTCCATTATAACATTCATAGAATAGACGCGAATATGTATAATATTTTCACTAATTCGAAAATTTTTTAAAACAAAAGACCTTCTAAATTATTTAAAAGGTGTTAAAATTTTGAAAAGCAGTTGATTTAAGGTAATTAAAAAGTATAAAAATAAAAAAAGCGTTTTGTGATTATTTTTGCGGTTTATTGTAAAATTTGATTCAAAGTTTGGAAGGACTCGTGTCTAAATCGGACTTTCACATTGGAATGCAACCTGATCGTAGCACTGATCGGCCGATTAAATCTGGCCCTAAAAATGTTAAATATTATGTTAAATATATATTTCGAGTCGACTCGAAATAATTAAATTTGAATGATTTTAACTCTGATTATATAATCACAAATATTACAATATCATAACATGACCAGGAAACGTCTAATTATATAAACTGTCACTAATTTTATTTTTTTAATAAAATTTTAATTTTTGACGATTAAATTTCTTGCCTTTACATAATATTAAACAAAAAATGCATTAAAATCTTTTAAAATTCTATCTAAAAGTCGATAAAAAATAGAAGTGTCACATTTGGGCCAGGGGGTGGTTCAATTTGAAACCAGTAAATAGATTTCTGTTTTGCATTTCTGAAATTTTTTACGATTTTGTTTCATAGAGATATTACTATTTCTATCACAATGAAAATATCAAAGTGATATACACTTTTTTGGTTCTGTATTGTATATTATTATATTTTAAGTCACTCATTTAACTTTGGCATGCAAATGTCTTGTCAGTTACTATTTCATTGAAATGTTACCCGGTTGTAGTATTGAAATATAATACTATAAAGTATATACTTCTGTTTCAGTATCATCATATCGTGGGATTAGGTGGTGTGAAGTTAAGAAATTTTATTTACACCGCGATTAAACAAATTATAATCAATGAAATTGTAAATAAATTCACTTGACACAGAGGTGAATACCACGAAAAATTCCAAAACACGAGAATGATGAACTTAATATATCATAAGAACTTATATATAATATAATGAGATCATAGACATATTTAAACTGAGCATTCGAGTAGTGGTGGTAAATCTCATAGAAAAGAGATTTGTGGTCGTGCGTTCTCTCTCTCGCATGCGCAAGCAAGAGAGAACGCACGATCATGAATCCTTTGCTGCTTAAGATTTACTCCCACTCCTCAAATAACCGTGGATATTCGGTTTAAATATAACATCTATAACGAGATAAGCGAAAAGAAAACACAAGTCGGAAACATAGCTTTTTAAATTTTTTTTATTATTTCGATATATGTAGTGTAGAAAATTGACCTCTTTTTAACAGAAAAAACATCGAAACTACTATTATATATTAAACTACTATATAATAGCAATTTCGATGTTTATAATACTCATTTTAGCGATTGTTTAAGATTTAAATTTAACATTTATTATCGCATACCATAGTTATCGCAAAACGTTTATCACATTTCTAGCTGCAATTATAGCAATTTAATTTTCCGAGTTGTATCTCATTTGCGTTTACCACATCACATGTAGAAAACATCCTGGATTAATATTTTTACATACTGATTAATTAACGTTTGTAATTATTATAATAAAAACATTTATATTCTTTGTTAGATGCAGCTAGAAAATGTTCTCATTTTCCAGGACCAGCTGATAAAGAGGAGTATAAAAGAGAATTTTTACAAGTACTGCGTGCCATAAAACAAAGATACAGAAGAAACGTAAACGGTGACAAGGATGACGATGACGAAGATGATAAAAACAAAGAAAATAGTACCGACAATTCTTCAAACGGAACAGATTATTGAATTACTATTTAATTACTATTTTTAATTACTATTTTTATGAAGAAGATAAAGACCAATATTTGGCGTTTGTAGTATTTTATAAATTTATAACAAAAAAAAATGTTACGCTGTAACGTTGTATTATTAAGTTAACTGTTGTGAATTTTGAAATTTTTATTTCAAATTTGGATTCAGCAATTTAGATTACTATTAAATATGAAATTGCAATAAACTTGAAGTGAAAGAAATATATTTTTTTTAATTCTCAAAAGGTAGCGCTAATGGCGAATAATTTGTTATATTACATTAATAATAATAATAAAAAAAATATATATATATATATATATATATATATATATATATATATACAGGGTGTTTCAGACCACCCGTACACCCCTTTTCTCTTCGCAGGATTAGGACCAATCAAAAATATGTTCAGACGAAAGTTGTAGGGTTTCAAAAGATCTATTCAATGATCTTATCAGTTTGACCTTGGATGGCGTCGCCAAGGTCAGATCGAAATCACATTAAGTTTTTTAAATGAAACACCCTATTTTTGATTCCAGAATCTAATAGCTGGTGTCAAGACCTTTCCAAAACACTACAAGAAAGTTTATTTTCGTTGACTACTTTCCGAGTTGTGCGGCTTGAAAGTTACACTACCGCCAACACCATGTAAATAACAATATAAAATCACGCGTTACGCAGAAAGCCGTGCAGCCGACACAAAGAAAGTAAATACGCGAGCCGGGCCAACAAAAACAGATCATGAAAAATCGTGAAAGTTAGCTGTCGCGACCGTAGATAGTCACATACATATGTATGTCATAATATTATGTAATTACATTATTACTTTAACGGTAGCACACGAGCAATAACGAGTGCGGCTTTCTGCGTAACGATGTCTAACTCGTGATTTTATACATATTGTTATTTGCATAGGATGTAGTAGAGATGTATTCACCACAACGCTATTGTGACTCAACTCAACACGAGTGACAATAACTCTCTCAAACTTGTCACCTACGTCTTCAATAACCGTCATATCAGTATCAATCGCGCAACAAAAATCCGACCCTCTTTATTAGTCTAGGTTTATTTAGCCATGTCCTATTCCAATGAAGAAGCATATGATATGCTGCTAATTTTAGGTGAGTGTCGAGGTACATTCATTGCAGCGGAAAGATTGTGGCGGGAACGTTATCCTGATCGGACTCCTCACTCGCGAAATGTTTTTTCACGTTTGGCTAAACGAATCAAAATTAAAGGTGTCGTTCAGCCTCAACATAACAAAGGTACACAAATTCGTCGTCCGATTATGGATGAAAGAACAGTGGAAATTCTTGCATCAACAGAATTGAACCCTTATGATTCTTTAAGACGACGAGAACAAGATTCTGGTGTTAGTAAAATCAGTGTTTGGCGCATTCTAAAAAATAACAAATTTCACCCTTACAGAATGTCTGTTCATCAAGCGTTGAATTATAACGATATTAGACAGAGACTTATATTTTGCAACTTTATAAGACAGCAACCACTTGATTTCCACTTGAAAATTTTATTTTCTGACGAATGTACACTTAAAAGTGATGGATCTGTTAATACTTGGAACTCTCGTTATTGGGCACAAAATAATCCTCACTGGTTGAGAGAAGTAGATCATCAAACCATTTGGAAAATCAATGTTTGGTGTGGAATTATTGGAAGTCAAATTATAGGTCCTGTTTTCTTTGACGAAAATCTAAACGGTGATAGATATTCCGCCTTGATAATGACAGATCTTCCTGTCTTACTAGAAAATATTCCTCTGCAATTGCGCCTGAACATGTGGTTCCAACAAGATGCATGTCCGTCTCATACATCGAGAGTTGCTCGTGCGGCATTAAATACTATGTTCCCCGACAAGTGGATAGGCAAATACGGTCCAATCAATTATCCACCCCGATCACCAGATCTCACCGTCCTTGATTATTATTTCTGGGGAAGGATAAAAAACTTGGTCTATCATGAACGTCCGACTACGAGGGATAATATGATTCGTAGAATAAGTGAAGCAATTCGATCCTTACGTGCCGAGGAAATTCTTCGAGCAACCAATGATTTTCAAAATAGAGTTGATGCTTGCATCGCAGAGAATGGTGCTCACTTTGAACATTTAGTCGCTTAACAAAACATACACTCATTCATTCCCGAATGTGAGAGGCAAGAGGACTCACATGAATCAAGCACCCCAAACGTGAGAGGCAAGGGGACTCACGTGAATCAAGCACCCCAAACGTGAGAGGCAAGGGGACTCACGTGAATCAAGCACCCCAAACGTGAGAGGCAAGGGGACTCACGTGAATCAAGCACCCCAAACGTGAGAGGCAAGGGGACTCACGTGAATCAAGCACCCCAAACGTGAGAGGCAAGGGGACTCACGTGAATCAAGCACCCCAAACGTGAGAGGCAAGGGGACTCACGTGAATCAAGCACCCCAAACGTGAGAGGCAAGGGGACTCACGTGAATCAAGCACCACAAACGTGAGAGGCAAGGGGACTCACGTGAATCAAGCACCCCAATGGGATGAAATTCTCGTCACGTCCACGTCGTTCATTCTGGATAATGCTAAGCACGGGAAAATGCATACAGTCAATCTGGACATGATTGATCATCAAACATAATCAATCCAGTTAATAAACCAAAGCAGAGTACATAAAACTTTGACTCCCCTTTTCCTCCCCCATACACATACGCATGCACGTATGCACACACCCACACACAAGATTAAATCCGACTAAGTAACCACATGGTACATCTTGAGTAATGCTGATGCTGGCGGTAGTGTAACTTTCAAGCCGCACAACTCGGAAAGTAATCAACGAAAATAAACATTCTTATAGTGTTTTGGAAAGGTCTTGACACCAGCTATTAGATTCTGGAATCAAAAATAGGGTGTTCCATTTAAAAAACTTAATGTGATTTCGATCTGACCTTGGCGACGCCATCCAAGGTCAAACTGATAAGATTATTGAATAGATCTTTTGAAACCCTACAACTTTCGTCTAAACATATTTTTTATTGGTCCTAATCCTGCGAAGAGAAAAGGGGTGTACGGGTGGTCTGAAACACCCTGTATATAATTAGTGTACATTTCTTAACCCTGTATATAATTTCAATATTTTTATTTATTATTTTATAATTTAACAATAAAATAAGGTTCATATCGCTTGCACGCGTGCGGCATTCACGTGTTTAGGCGATATAAATATCACTCATATTAGATTCATGTTGCCCGCATGCATGCAGCATTCACATGTGCGGGCGATGTGAGCCTCAAATGAGGACATATCTGCATAGTGCTGTGCAGGCACACTGTGACGATTATTACGCACACGTGCGCGCAATTGCACTCCCTATGCAGGCATTTTGTTATCTGAGTACATGCAATGATGATTCCAGTGATTTCAGTAAATTAATTCCAGTGCGAAGAATCGTTATTAAACCACATAATGCATGTTTGCTAAGATTCGCCAAAACACTGAAAAATTAAAATTATTTAATTACATTTAATGTAATTATTTACCCACACACACACACACACAACACACACACACACACACACACACACACACACACACACACACACACACAACACACACACACACACACACACACACACACACACACATATATATATATATATAGGTACACACGCATAATATATACACATAATATTTGTTGTTTTTTATTTTATGTTTTTACTTATTGTCATTGTTATTAAGTTTTATTTTAATAAAACACTACATTTTTATATTTGATATTTACATTTTACTCTATTGTGGTTATACAACACTTATTTTAAACACGCGCACATATATGTCAAAAAGATTATGCAAATTGATGGACTTACTACTTGAACAGTGCTACAAATCTATAGAAATTAAAATCACGCCATTTAAAGATTTTGGTTGGTACCATGGAGGTAAGAATATCTGGGGGTCGATCATGAAACTTTTTCCCTAGAGCGGAAACGTGAAAAGTGAAAATCTTTACCATTGAAGTTAATGGAGAAATTTTTCACTTTTCACGTTTCCGCCTTAGGGAAAAAGTTTCATGATCGACCCCCTGGAGGGAGCATGTAAAAAGAATCATAGGCAAAGGGCATGATTCCAAATACGGAAGGGGAATCATTAGTCGCCATCTTAGATAGGAACACTCATTAATTGGTTATTACTAGAAAAGCGTTGCTAGTTGCTTAATAACGGTAATGCATTCAAATATAAAACAAGAAATAATCGGAAATAAAACCGAAAAAAAATGAAAATGTGTTCCTAAGCAAGATGGCTGTGACTGAATCCCCCTTATGTCTTAGGAAGCATGATTTGTCTTTATGCTCCCTCCAGATATTCTTACCTCCATGGTTGGTACCAACATTATCGCAGCCATTTTTCGGAAAATTGTCGCCTAATTTACCCTCTTGATGGCTTCTCTGTTCCCGGTTGCGGTATCGGCTGGAAAGAGCAGGCGCGTTACGTTGTAACCCGTGAGTGGAAGAAACCTTCGTTAGACCCTGCGGGTGCGCTGGGCCCAGTGCTGTCAGCTACTTGTAACTTTCGGTCGGATTTCTTGACGCACGCCTATTGCTCCCCTCCCGCCATTCGCGCCTTAGCAACGCGCCGCTAGACATTCGTAACTAAAGAGCGCGTCATTTCATCTCAGAACCACGCGTAATACAAAAATTAAAAAATAAGTCATAAGACAGTCTAATTGTTTAATGTCTAATAATACTGCAAAAGTTATTGAAATTTTTTCTTGATATTTTAATAATTTTATTTAAGTAATATTTTATTACTATATTTTAATAATTTTATTTAAGTAATATTTTATTACTATATAATAATTAAATAATTATCATTATTCTATTATTATGTATCTTATTACGTGCGTGTACTATAAAATTAAAAATTTGTTTAATTTATTTATTATTAAAATTTTAAAACTTTTAAACCTTTTTAATTATATTGGTATATTTCAAATCATTATATGTATATAAAATTATAATTATACAATTATACTAAATAATAGGTTTCCCCATCACCCATGAGGTACTATTAATGATGCTTTTTTTTTAAGTGGTTTCCCCAGTAGGCTTATTCCATTAATAAGGAATGGGAAAATAATTCGCGTAAAGAAAGTAAAAATTCAAATATTGATTAAACAAAGAATATTTGCAAAAATAAAAAATTAATTAATTCGACTTTCTAAATTGTTTATATGAATTTACAAGATATGAAACATCAACGGAAATATTAGAAGTCGAGGTTTGCATCAGCGAAGGTAATGAAACATTGTTTAAGCAAGAACGCTTGTCCGTTTTTTAATATATTCTAATTTTGAAAAAGAGGACTCGCATAAATATGTGGATCCAAACATTGAAAAAATTCGAAGATAAAATTTACAAGTTTAGGATAATTTGATCTATTTAAAATTTAAAAAAATTCTATTCCTTTTTCTGGTCGCGCTTTAAGAGACAAATTAGTTTGCAAATAGTTCTTCTTGAAATTCTAAATTTTGTTCCTCAATTTTAACTGTTAAAGGATTCTAAAAAAAAATTATATCTTTTCTAAGTGATTCAAAATCACTAAAATGCGTATCAAACTGATTGTGAGTTATTAAAAATTCTATTAAATAAAGATGTTTTTTAAAATCACATTTGCTGCCATGTTCTGTTAGGAGAATTTTGCATAATGGATAAAACTCTAGAATATTGTTTTCCAAATGATTTTTTAATAATATTAATTTTCTACAAAAAGAATCAATATGACTAATTAATTGAGAAATTGTTTGGTTGGTCTTTTGCAGGTTCAAATTTAAAATATTTAAATGAAAAGTTAAATCGGTAATAAAAGCAAGTTCAGTAAAGAAGTTAATATCTTTAAAAAAAAATTTAAAATCGTTTCCTACAGATATTTTTTGCAAAAAAAGATAAATTTCTTTTCGTACCGTAAAGAATTTTTGTAAATATTGTCCGGCACTTAGCCATCGAACTTCGCAATATAAAGCTATATCTTTATAAATTGCATTATGTTCTTCAAGAAAATATTTAAATTTTCTATGATTCAAAGATTTATTACCGTCTTTAATTATATATTTATAACTTTTGTAACAATTTGCATTGTGGAGCACAGTTTAATTGCTTTTCCACATAATGCCTCTGTGAATAATACAATGAATAAGGGGGAAATTTAAATTTTGCTGTTTTATTTGGCCAAAGAATTCTATTTTCGAACCTGTCATTGCTCTTGCGCCATCGGTAACGATAGCCAAACATTTGGAAAAATCGGTGTTAAACTTTTTCAGAACTTGTTCAACGGCTTAAAAAATATCTAAACCGGTTGTTGTATCATGCAAGGGCACAAAATCTAAAAGCTCCTCGACACATGAAAAATCGTTTTGTACGATTCGAGCAAAAATGCTCAATTGAGTGTCACTCATGTGTCAATTATCGGTATTTTTATCGAAACATAAAGAAAAATATGAGCACGTTTCCAACAAATATTTTAATAATTCTTCTATAGAAAACGCGATATGATTAATTCTTGATACTACCGTATTTTTACTCAATGGAATATTAATAGCTTCTGAAAAAGTTAATGAATTCCCGAAAGATTTAACCGCTTCAGTAAGACATTCTTTTACAAATTCATCTTTAGTAAATGGCTTAGAATGTTTAGCAATAAGATGTGAAATGGCATATGATGCTTTTTTAGACGACAAAGTATCATTATCTGAATTAAAATTTTCATTACGACTTTCTTTATAACTAATTTTAACGCTTCTATTATATGAGACTTATCTGGATCCATATATTCTGAATAGTCCTTGAAATGTTTACTTTTATAATGTTTATCAATTACAAATTTTTTTACAACACAAGGTATATAATCGCACAAAAGACAAACCGTTTTATTATTAATACATGCAAAGAAGCTATTATCTTATATTTTATTATATTATTGTTCATACCTTTGTTCACCAGCCATCCTTCACGTTTCATAATGTTTAATATAATAAATAATTAAAAGGAAGTAAATGCACATGAAACACTCATTTTGATACGCACGAAAATGATCTCTCTGATCTCACTAGAAACTAACGAGTGGCAGTTTTTCTTAACAATCGACTGTTAGAAACAAAAGAGCATCAAAACAAACATCGCGCAGCGAACGTTAAAGACCGCGAGATGTACAGGTCCAAGATTCAAAGTTCCTACGATTTAAAGTTATGAATAGTATTATTCACCAAGAAACATTATGTGGAAAAACAACTCAATACTTCCATTTAATTAAATCTTTAAGAATTCAATTTAATATGCGTTTTAGTTATTTTTAAGTAAGAAAAAATTTAACTTGCTTTGAAAATTTGCTAATGATTAAAGACGACTAAGAAATAATTTATAAAAAAATGTATAATTTTTGAAAGTATTATGCAATTTGCAAAATAATTTGTTTCTTAAAGCACGACCAAAAGTAAAATCTTTTTAACAATTTAAGATACATAAAATTAACCAAAATTAGTTAATTTCTGTCTTTGAATTTTTCAATGTTTAGATCCACATATTTCGAATGTCCCTTTCAAATTTAAATATACAAAAATAGATAAGCGTTCTTACTTAAATAATATTTCATTATCTTCGCTGATGCGAATGTCTTCTTTTTTAATATTAAATATTTTATCTCTCATAAATTCACATGAACAGTTTAGAAAATTGAATTAACATGAACAGTTTAGAAAATTGAATTAATCAATTTATTAATTTTGTAAATATTCTTTTCTTTCCTCTTTGCTTTAATTTCTGTAAATATTTATTTTTTCTACGCAAATTATTTCCTTATTCTTTGTTGCTAAAATAAGCTTACTAGAAAAACCATTTTTTTTAAATGTTTCAATAATAATATCTCTTGAGTCATACGAAAACCTATTATTTAGTTTAGTATAACTATATATTATAATTAGTTTTATATACATATAATATTTTTAAATAAATTAATGTAATTAAAAAAATGCATTAAAAGCTTTGAATAATAAATAAATTATACAAATTTTTAATTGTACAATACACATAAGTAATAAATATACGTAATAATGTTATAACAATTATTATTACATAGTAATAAAATATTACTTAAATGCAATTATTAAAATCAAGAAAAAATTCTAGTAACTTTTGCAGTATTATTAGACATTAGATTATGTCTCATGACTTATGTCTTTCAAATTTTTGTATTACGCACGGTCCTGAGACGAAGTGACGCGCTCCTTAGCTACGAATGTCCGGTAGCGCGTTGCTAAGGCGCGAGAGGAGCAATAGACGTGCGTCAAGAAATCCGGCCGAAAAATTGCAAGTAGCTGACAGTACTAGCGGCTAGGCAATCTTTGTTGCTGTCGATGTCTGCAGCTCGTGTGGCGGTGTTGGCTACTGTGCAGGTTCTGTTCAGATCTGCCGGTCTTCTCTGTATACGTTGCTACGATGCCTATGTTTCGTCCAGATGGTTCCCCCACTCATTGTCTCTTGAATCCGCCTTAGCCTGTATGCCTCGATGAACCCTTGGTGGCCGCTCGCTTTGCGTGGCCACGTCGTCCAGGCGTCGCTTATCCGGGCACAACGGTGAAGAATACGATCGCGGTATCTGAACTTTGGAAACGTGTAATGCCAGATACGTCGGTTCTCGGCTGCCAGGAAGACTCGGTGGTCGAATGAAAGAAGGAGGCAACAGCGTCAATGTTATCAATTTTCACAACGGCGGTTCTGGATTAACGGCGTCGGTGGCAGATGTGTGTGGGCGTTCTCTTCTCATGGGAGAGAGAAATCCGAAAATGCGCTTTCACCACGAGTGTATTTATCGCCTCGTGAGCGCTGAGAAAAGTGCTTTCTGTTCGTTACTGCGTATCTTATATCCTTGCTTTGCTGAATTTTAAGCACGAGTAACATCTCATTGTTTTGGCCACCTGTTTTCTTTCTTCGGAATCTGTATCACGCGCAGTGCGGCGTACCGGATCACGTGCTCCGGAGGTGCGCTTGTTCGCGCGCGATGACTATCGGAGCATCGGGCTGCCGTCTGGCAGGTGCCCGGTGGTATCTAGCGGGCTGCCATTCGGCAGGCATCCTTGGTGTGTGGCACCGTTTAGTAGGCGCCCGCGTTTTGTGGCGTGTATAAGCCTCCACAGATACAAACATTATATAAATATTATACATTATATATGTTTTAAATTATTTATACTTTTATTACGTTTCTAAATTATTATTGGCTTTAAACAATTACATCATTTAAGTCATATTCATGTATTTTGTGTATAGTAATGTTTTAGTTTAACTTGTAATAATAATTGAAATTTATTTGATTATTTTAAATGCTTATATTTATTGATTAACTTGAAAGCTATGAATTTATTAGTCAAAATGCTGTAAAAAAGTATTTTTAAAAATATAGATATTTTTTAATTTCTAATGCTTACAAATTATCATATTTTATTTTAAACAAATGTATCAGTTTATAATTACTTATAAATAAAAATTAAAAACTTTGTTTAAATATAAAATATAAATAAATTAAAGTTTGGGTCAAATTGACCTCCTCACGACCATTTATATTACAAAAAACATACGCACCCACTTAAGAGTTCCCAGATAACATTCAAGCACCCTAATAGTATAAAAGTATTCTACTTTAGAGAGTTTAGAAGTATCCTTGTTGACGTCGAAAATGTACACAAATAGATGGATATGGTAATGAAATATTATGCATCTTTGAAAATATGACTTGTAGTTTTGTACAATATATCTCTATTATCGAAAATCTGTATTTTGCTTTTAGTCTTATACATTAACTAACTACTATTGAATAATTGTAGCTTATTTTCCATCTTCTGTAATAGGTTCCCAATGTCGAATAACTAAAATTCAGTTTTTACGTTCAACAATAGTTAACTACACTCTAGAAAACAAATTTTAGCAAGTGCGCAATATGCAAATTTTTTTTTTAAGATTTTATATTCTTACACGGAGAAAATTTTATATTACATATTACTATAACGTGACAATAGCTGTGGACCATCAAGGAATTATAAATTTAAATGCTATAGCTATTTTTTTTAAAACAATAAAGCAACGCAATTTTTATACTTTCTCATAGTAAAACTTTTTATTTTACAAAGTAAAAAACGTGCTGAATAAAAATTAGTGTTGCAAAGAAAGTAAAAAATATATATCAAGTAAAATTTTACTGGATACCATAGTAAAAATCAACTTTTCCTACTTTAGAATATAGGGTTTCATAAAAATTATTTTATCTATGTGATAGAAAACAGTATTACCATAGTAAAAGTCAAAATTATCTAAATATTTCAACTTTGGTAACTCGTTATTAAGGAACGATCGAAGAAGGGGAGAATCGAGAAGAAGGGGAAAACAATATCCGTTGCTTGCAAGAACGGGTCGAAACACGCAGTTGAAAATAAATGAACGCTGGCGCCGCACGCCGCAGCCAGAAATCTGTATCAGCCAAACGCAAAACGTGCATATACATACGCGCATGGAACGTGGTCGTAGACGTTATCGTTATAAAAGTGCTGTTAAAAAGAAATGTTTGGAAGAAGAAAAAGTGCTAAAGAAGAAGAAGAAAACGTAAGTAATCGGTTTAAAATCTTTATCATTATATTATTTATTTATTTCTGTCTCTCTGCCTCTTTGCCTCTTTGCCTATCTGGCTCTCTGCCCCCCCCCCTCTACCCCCTCTTCCTCTGTCTTACCCTTCCTCCCTCTATCTATTTATCTAATCTATTATTTTTTGGTTAATGTGTCTTATCTATTCGTGATTAATCAATATCTTTGCTGTCAAATTAATTGATAAATTATATGGGAAAAAATGTAAAATAGTCTGACACTAATATACACTTTTCTGACTTTGTATCTTTTCTGTCTCTTCTATCTCAGTTTATTGTTTTAGTAAAATTTGAAAATAATTTTATATGACAAAATGATTGTTTGAAATAATAAAATAATTTTCCGAAAATAAGTTTTAGAAAATATAATTTTGTAATTATTGATAAGTACTCATAATTAATACTTACATTAACATCATCTTAAAATAATTTCCAGATACGAATGTAATTTTCTTATTTGTTAATGTATTGTTTTTGTTTTTTTGTTAATGAAGATCATATTTAAAAGACTTTATATTCAAGATTTGACTATATAAATATCAGTTGTTTTTAAATATCAGTTGTTTTTTTATATCATGTTGCGTTTTTGTTATAATATACGTACATTAAATATGTCGACGACTGAATTTGAAGATAACAGTAAGAATGAGGTATACGAATTAATTATCAAAAGTATTGTTTAATGTTTTTACTAAAATTGAAAAATTATATTACTTCTTTATTTTGGTAATTCAAATAACATTTCATGCTGTTTTGCTAAATTAGAATTAAGTTTATTACATATTTTTGATAGCATAAAAAATTAAATGATTAAAGGTAAAATTCCATGGTTTTGATCCGAAAATTATAATTTCAATATTTTAGTAATCTGAATTTTATTTAAATTGTTATAGTTTTTTTCAGTGTAATAAATATTTATATTTATTTCACTTAAATTACATAGATCAATGACTGGATTTATCCAACTGCTGCATCTCAATCACACATTGACTGTAACAAAACTGCTAATAGCACCCTCTTCAAATACAAACTCGTCATTTCTATCAACAGAACTAACTCAGACGATAGATATAATGTATGGCGATACGGTATTTTATTTTTTCATTATTTTAATATCATTATTTTAATGCAAAAATGGACTTCATTTAAAGATTATGCAAAACAAAAATAACTTACCTTATTTATTTTTTTGGTATTAGAAAATGAGAAAGTGTGCAACTTTAAACTTCTCAGTATACAGGATAGAAAGAGTATTTATTTTCTACACAGTCATCACAAATTCAATATAACCAACAATCGCCAGTGGCATCAGTTTAGTATCCTTTATTATTTGTATAATTAAAAAAAAGCTTATTAATATATTGATCAAACTGATGTATTTCTTTTTATGTCTATATTTATGTATATGTGTTTATATGTGTTTTATATTTGTATATTTAAATCTATAACTTCTAACTTCTTAATGTTTTTAAATCTTTATCAGTATGTATTTATATGTATATATGTACGTATATATATATATGTTTATATTTATATATATGTTTATATTTATATATATATATATATATATATATATATATATACAGGGTGTTTCAGACCACCCGTACACCCCTTTTCTCTTCGCAGGATTAGGACCAATCAAAAATATGTTCAGACGAAAGTTGTAGGGTTTCAAAAGATCTATTCAATGATCTTATCAGTTTGACCTTGGATGGCGTCGCCAAGGTCAGATCGAAATCACATTAAGTTTTTTAAATGAAACACCCTATTTTTGATTCCAGAATCTAATAGCTGGTGTCAAGACCTTTCCAAAACACTACAAGAAAGTTTATTTTCGTTGACTACTTTCCGAGTTGTGCGGCTTGAAAGTTACACTACCGCCAACACCATGTAAATAACAATATAAAATCACGCGTTACGCAGAAAGCCGTGCAGCCGACACAAAGAAAGTAAATACGCGAGCCGGGCCAACAAAAACAGATCATGAAAAATCGTGAAAGTTAGCTGTCGCGACCGTAGATAGTCACATACATATGTATGTCATAATATTATGTAATTACATTATTACTTTAACGGTAGCACACGAGCAATAACGAGCGCGGCTTTCTGCGTAACGATGTCTAACTCGTGATTTTATACATATTGTTATTTGCATAGGATGTAGTAGAGATGTATTCACCACAACGCTATTGTGACTCAACTCAACACGAGTGACAATAACTCTCTCAAACTTGTCACCTACGTCTTCAATAACCGTCATATCAGTATCAATCGCGCAACAAAAATCCGACCCTCTTTATTAGTCTAGGTTTATTTAGCCATGTCCTATTCCAATGAAGAAGCATATGATATGCTGCTAATTTTAGGTGAGTGTCGAGGTACATTCATTGCAGCGGAAAGATTGTGGCGGGAACGTTATCCTGATCGGACTCCTCACTCGCGAAATGTTTTTTCACGTTTGGCTAAACGAATCAAAATTAAAGGTGTCGTTCAGCCTCAACATAACAAAGGTACACAAATTCGTCGTCCGATTATGGATGAAAGAACAGTGGAAATTCTTGCATCGACAGAATTGAACCCTTATGATTCTTTAAGACGACGAGAACAAGATTCTGGTGTTAGTAAAATCAGTGTTTGGCGCATTCTAAAAAATAACAAATTTCACCCTTACAGAATGTCTGTTCATCAAGCGTTGAATTATAACGATATTAGACAGAGACTTGTATTTTGCAACTTTATAAGACAGCAACCACTTGATTTCCACTTGAAAATTTTATTTTCTGACGAATGTACACTTAAAAGTGATGGATCTGTTAATACTTGGAACTCTCGTTATTGGGCACAAAATAATCCTCACTGGTTGAGAGAAGTAGATCATCAAACCATTTGGAAAGTCAATGTTTGGTGTGGAATTATTGGAAGTCAAATCATAGGTCCTGTTTTCTTTGACGAAAATCTAAACGGTGATAGATATTCCGCCTTGATAATGACAGATCTTCCTGTCTTACTAGAAAATATTCCTCTGCAATTGCGCCTGAACATGTGGTTCCAACAAGATGCATGTCCGTCTCATACATCGAGAGTTGCTCGTGCGGCATTAAATACTATGTTCCCCGACAAGTGGATAGGCAAATACGGTCCAATCAATTATCCACCCCGATCACCAGATCTCACCGTCCTTGATTATTATTTCTGGGGAAGGATAAAAAACTTGGTCTATCATGAACGTCCGATTACGAGGGATAATATGATTCGTAGAATAAGTGAAGCAATTCGATCCTTACGTGCCGAGGAAATTCTTCGAGCAACCAATGATTTTCAAAATAGAGTTGATGCTTGCATCGCAGAGAATGGTGCTCACTTTGAACATTTAGTCGCTTAACAAAACATACACTCATTCATTCCCGAACGTGAGAGGCAAGGGGACTCACGTGAATCAAGCACCCCAAACGTGAGGAGGCGAATCAAGCACCCCAAACGTGAGAGGCAAGGGGACTCACGTGAATCAAGCACCCCAAACGTGAGAGGCAAGGGGACTCACGTGAATCAAGCACCCCAATGGGATGAAATTCTCGTCACGTCCACGTCGTTCATTCTGGATAATGCTAAGCACGGGAAAATGCATACAGTCAATCTGGACATGATTGATCATCAAACATAATCAATCCAGTTAATAAACAAAAGCAGAGTACATAAAACTTTGACTCCCCTTTTCCTCCCCCATTCACATACGCATGCACGTATGCACACACCCACACACAAGATTAAATCCGACTAAGTAACCACCACATGGTACATCTTGAGTAATGCTGATGCTGGCGGTAGTGTAACTTTCAAGCCGCACAACTCGGAAAGTAGTCAACGAAAATAAACATTCTTATAGTGTTTTGGAAAGGTCTTGACACCAGCTATTAGATTCTGGAATCAAAAATAGGGTGTTCCATTTAAAAAACTTAATGTGATTTCGATCTGACCTTGGCGACGCCATCCAAGGTCAAACTGATAAGATCGTTGAATAGATCTTTTGAAACCCTACAACTTTCGTCTGAACATATTTTTGATTGGTCCTAATCCTGCGAAGAGAAAAGGGGTGTACGGGTGGTCTGAAACACCCTGTATATTACCTATACACTGGATATTCTTTTTTATGTAATATACATACATGGGACATGTAATGTATGTGAAATGTTACCACATGTACGTACTTTTGCAAATCGTATGTATATATACATGTATGTACATAAGATATGATTTTCGCTACATCTATGTATATATGTATCATGTACATACCCTGTACGTACATCCATGTATATACTTTGATACTGGAATGTACATACATAGAATATAAAATAAATATGCAAATTTTTCCAAAATAATGTACATTTTTTTATATACAGAGAGGAGAGTCCCCTATTATGAGATAGACTCTTAATATGAGGTAACGGGATTTCTATAAAATCTATATAGTGAAAAATTCATTATTAGTTTAGTAATCCCACTATCTCATATTAGGAGCCTATCTAATAATAAGACTCTCCTCTACTTGCATATAAAATATACATGATTTATACCATGTATGGGTATATCAGAGTTTTCGTATATCATATGTATATATGTGTATATATATATATATATATATATATATATATATATATATATATACATACATACATATATACATATATATATTTACAAATATGTAAATGTGAATTTAGGTCTACGTATTAAAATGAATATACAAGTTATATAATACGTAGAATAATATAAACAGGATTATTTATTTTAATCTAATCAGATAATTTTTGAAAAAATATTAAGTTATTTTTAAAAAATATTTCTAACAAAATATACTATTTTCAGAAAGAAATGTTTAGTTCTATTTGAAATAACCAAATTAACTTTGATATGATTTTGATAATTTTTGCTAAAGGCACAAACCAAGATTGCTCATTATTTTTTGAACAATACAACTTCATAAGACATTTTTTTGAAAAGTAAATTATTTTTCCAAAAATTACCTATACTCTAGGGAGAATTGGCGGACAGGTCGGACAAAATCTCGTCCGTTTCGCGCAGGTAAGGCCCTCTCTTCATAGGTAAAATTAGAAAACTTTTGAATGTAGATTTGAAATTAATTTATTTTATTTTAACATACTTGAAATATGTAAAACATAGATATGTTTACAATATATCTGTACGTTCGTTTCGTTTCACACAATATAGAAATAGAATTTCTACTAAATTTTAAATCAAATTAAACGTATGTATTGCAATAAACAAATTCAGAATTTTATAATTAACATCAATATTATAATTATCATATGCACATAAAAACATATAGGTATGTTTACAATATATCTGTACATTCGTTTCGTGTTACAAAATATGGAAATAGAACTTCTAATAACTTTAAATCCAATTAAACGTACGTATTGCAATAAACAAATTCAGAATTTTATAATTAACATCAATATTATAATTATCATATGCACATAAAAACATATAGGTATGTTTACAATATATCTGTATATTCATTTCGTGTCACAAAATATGGAAATAGTTAATAATTGTTTAAAATATAAAAAAACTTAATATTTTTCACAAATTAAATCTATTCTCGATTTACAATTTGCAGTAAATTTGCGAAAATTTATTATCCAAAAAAATACGCTTAAAAGAATAAAAAAAAAAGAAAAAATAGAATACCTTCCAAACAGCCTAAAAAATCGAGGATCTTAGAAGATGTAGTACATATCAAAGAAATCAAAGAAAGTTAACGTGTTAGAGAGAAAGTATAAAAAAGACGTTCCTATCTTTTTTTCAACTCTAAATTTTCCGAAGAACATAACTAAATTTTTTTCAAATTTGTTTGCATCTTTTAGTTTTAGAAGAATAATAAACTCAGAAAATAACTTATGTTAAAAGACAGGATTAAAAAACAAACCCGCTTTCTTCCTCTCTTATTCGATAAGCGACTATTCTGTATCACTAAGTTATTCATTTCACATCTACCATTCTATCCAATTTATTTATATAATGCATTATAGAAATAATCATGTTCCGTAATGATTTGCGTCTTTTGATTTTATAAAAAAATCACTCTACTGGCAAACAAATCCGTTTTCACTATTCGCGAATCTCATACAAGAGGCGAACCGAGAATTACATCGAGAATATCATCTGCGTCACTTGCCACTGGCTCTACATAGCGTTATTATAATACATGTAAGTATACAATTGTACTCCAGTACACTCTATAATAACCAGTATCTTCGTACTTAAAAAAAAAACTAGGTTTCAAGCAGTATTTCTAAGGGCACT